>NC_092510.1:40019171-40329497 GCF_047511675.1 Marmota flaviventris | reverse complement strand
GTAACTACAGGAATAAATGTACAACTGTGACATTTACCACGGAGAGTACAAGGTGACCTGAGAGTGTGCAGCAGGGGCAAGTGAGTAGTTAAGAGCCAGGGAGGAAGAGGAGGAGGAGCTTAGATCTGAGGAATGAGTGGCAGCTACTTTGGTGCACACCTTTCATGGAGTGGAGGTCCCGTGAAGGGGTCCTTTTAAAGGACTGAGAGAAGATGGTCTAACTTGTCTGTAGCACATTTCCTCTACACTTGGGAACCCAGTCCAGAGAAGAATATGGGGTGTGTGTGTGGTCCATGTAAGATTGAAGAAAGTTTTTCTAAAATTTAATAAGGCGATTTTGGCTGTTTGACTTACATGTGGGTGTTAGGAGTATTCTGATCCATTGGTAGATATATCCAGGACTTTATGTGTACTACAGACCTACAACTAAGCCACCTTTAACAATGCAAAAGAATACAAATGAAAGGTTAGCAGTACACTCGGTGTCTGGATATAACCATGCCATATATAGTTGAATTGGTCACCTTGGCTTGTTAAATACTGGCATGTACTAAATTTATGGGATGACATTTATAGGTGGATATTGATTACTGTAACAATGAGAGTAGTGGATTACTTCCTCTTTGTGAAGTTATTGGTTTTACCTTAATTCGCAACCTTTCCAAGTAAAGGACTCTCTTTAAAATGAAGAAAAAAAGAAAGGAAGGAATGGAAAAAAGAATGAAAGAAGGAAGAAAGAAAAAAAGGAGGGAGGAAAGGAAGGAAAGAAAGGAAGGAGGGAGGGAAGCTACATACCCACACATACAGCGAACACCACAGATTTGGGATGTATGGGATGCTCACACAAAAACTACTGATCTCTATTACGTTGTGGCAGTACAATTTCTGGATGTGTTTTATAGGAAGATTCTACCTTTGAAATAAATGATAACCTTGAAAGACCAGGCTGCTCTCCAATGAAATACCCACTGCATGAAGAGATATATTTTTAACTGCTGTCATAAGTAAGTAAGAAGCTTCAGTACTTATTATCCTTTTGTGAAAAAAAATTGAAGTTTTCTACCAATGAAGTAACTAAAAAATGTTGTGGACAGAAAATGTGGAGGAGACCTAAGGGCCGTGTTCTTCCTTCACCCAGTAAAACTCAGTAAAGAATGATGGTACATATATCTGCCAGCTCTCTTGCCTCCTATCCCACCTGCTGTCTTTATCTAAAGACCCTTGGGCTTCTTTCAGCTCCTTGAACCAGTCCCTTTCCTTGAACCAGGGGCCTTTGCACTGTTGCTTTCTCCATCTGGAATTCTTCCCGCCTCTGCCCGGGTAACTTCTGTTTGTCCTTCAGCTCTCATCACTTTCCATGACACTCCCTCCTTTATAACACTCTGCACTTATCTTTCATTAAGTGCGACACAGTTTTTTATTATTGTTTTAAATCAGTCTCTTCTACTAGAATGAAACCTTCATGTTATCCAGAACTGTATCTCTTGTCACTTGCCACTTTAAATTTAGCATTTTGTGCAACACAGGGAATACCATTTAACTTTTCAATTGGACATACTGGCTGTGTGTCCCAAACAAGAGTCTGCCTTGCCACCCTCATCTGCCATTATTCTCACATCATTCGGCCCTCCACTGTGGTGGTTACTTAGTAAACTTTCTTAAAAGTGAATGTCAAGTAAGGTAACTCTATCTCATATTTCAATTCAGATATGTGGCAAAGTAGTTGGCCGCATTGTGAGCTGTTCATCATTTCTCAGGTATTCTCTTATATTTTCCTTTCTGAACCAGGCCCAGAATAATAATGGCTCTAACTTTTAGAATGGTATTCTTGCCTGTGGATAGTTGAAAGCTTATTTCTGTGGATGGGAGTGAAGCTGGGGAATTCCTCTTCTGCCATCCTGCTGACCAAAGTCTCAGCTTTTCCTTATCAGATGCTTCCTAAATCCCAAGAATGGGTCCAAACACTTCACATGTATTAAATGAATTGATACTTACTTCTCACAACAACCATATGAGATGAGTACTATTATTAGTTCTGTTTTACAGAGGGAAACAGAGACACTGAGGGATTTAGGTACCTTGCTCAAGGTATATATCTAGTGAATGATGGAACTGACAATATGAACTTAGGAAGTCTGGCTTCAGAGACCATCCTCTTAACCATTACAAAGCTAGAGTGTGTGATAGGAGAACTCTGGGAAGAAAGACAGCAGGTATATAAACAAGAGCCCTTTGAAACCCAAGCAGGGTTTTCAGACACTGCCCTTGGATGTCTTCCAGTAAGATCCTATTGTATATTTCTCACTCCAGCCTCATCAAAATAATTGAGTCTTTTTAAACAATAAAGGAGTATGGGATAACCTGCTAGATTTTCACTATAGTCAGGCTCCTGAAAGTCTGCTTTAAGGATCATTTTTTGCTTTAGGTCACAATTCACCTTGCCCCAGGGCTGGCCAGGTCTCCTCATCTTTATCACAGAGGAATGTGGAGGACAGCTCAGTAATTGTCTACATTAGAACGTTCTGCTTTGTAGATTAAAGGATTCTAGGCCACTTAATCTCTGGTCATGAAAACAGTCATCTAGGCTTTTATTAGGTTGTTGCACAGAACATAGCCCACATAATTATGAAATGCCAAATTGCTTTGAATTTCAACATGGGTAACATCAAGTTACCTAAAGCCTGACCAGCTGGTGTGGACATTGATATGAGGGGACTCAGAAGAGGTAAAAGAAAAAAGCTATAAATTCTGTCTTGGAAAATGGATTTCCTACAAATCAGGAGTCACCACCCCCCTGGGGTTTGGAATATGCTCATGAGTGTTTTCCAGAAACTACCCATTCTATCCTTTTACTAACTCTCCTTTTTTTTGTATTTTTAAAATTTATTTCTTTTTTTTTTTTTTTTTTTTTTTTTTTTTAATTTTTTATTGTGGGTTGTTCAAAACATTACAAATTTCTTGACATATCATATTCCACACTTTGATTCAAGTGGGTTATGAACTCCCACCTTCACCCCATACACAGATTGCAGAATCACATCAGTTACACATCCATTGATTTACAAATTGCCATACTAGTGTCTGTTGTGCTCCACTGCCTTTCCCATCCTCCACCCTCCCCCCTCCCCACCTCTCCCCTCCCCTCCCCTCCTCTCTCTCTACCTCCTCCACTGTATAACCCTGAGGGTCTCCTTCCATTACCATGCAATTTCCCTTCTCTCTCCCTTTCCCTCCCACCTCTCATCCCTGTTAAATGTTAATCTTCTTCTCCTGTTCTTCGTCCCTACACTGTTCTTAGTTACTCTCCTTATATCAAAGAAGACATTTGGCATTTGTTTTTTAGGGATTGGCTAGCTTCACTTAGCATAATCTGCTCTAATGCCATCCATTTCCCTGTAAATTCTATGATTTTGTCATTTTTTAATGCAGAGTAATACTCCATTGTGTATAAATGCCACATTTTTTTTATCCATTCGTCTATTGAAGGGCATCTAGGTTGGTTCCACAGTCTTGCTATTGTGAACTGTGCTGCTATGAATATCGATGTAGCAGTGTCCCTGTAGCATGCTCTTTTTAGGTCTTTAGGGAATAGACCAAGAAGGGGAATAGCTGGGTCAAATGGTGGCTCCATTCCCAGTTTTCCAAGAAATCTCCATACTGCTTTCCAAATTGGCTGCACCAATCTGCAGTCCCACCAGCAATGTACAAGTGTACCCTTTTCCCCACATCCTCGCCAGCACTTGTTGTTGTTTGACTTCCTAATGGCTGACAATCTTACTGGAGTGAGATGGTATCTTAGGGTGGTTTTGATTTGCATTTCTCTGACAGCTAGAGATGTTGAGCATTTTTTCATGTACTTGTTGATTGACTGTATGTCCTCCTCTGAGAAGTGTCTGTTCAGGTCCTTGGCCCATTTGTTGATTGGGTTGTTTGTTTTCTTATTGTCTAATTTTTTGAGTTCTTTGTATACTCTGGATATTAGGGCTCTATCTGAAGTGTGAGGAGTAAAGATTTGTTCCCAGGGTGTAGGCTCCCTATTTACCTCTCTTATTGTTTCTTTTGCTGAGAAAAAACTTTTTAGTTTGAGTAAGTCCCATTTGTTGATTCTAGTTATTAACTTTTGTGCTATGGGTGTCCTATTAAGGAATTTGGAGCCCGACCCCACCGACTGTAGATCGTAGCCAACTTTTTCTTCTATCAGACGGCGCGTCTCTGATTTGATATCAAGCTCCTTGATCCATTTTGAATTCACTTTTGTGCATGGCGAGAGAAAGGGATTTAGTTTCATTTTGTTGCATATGGATTTCCAGTTTTCCCAGCACCATTTGTTGAAGATGCTATCCTTCCTCCATTGCATGCTTTTAGACCCTTTATCAAATATAAGATAGTTGTAGTTTTGTGGATTGGTTTCTGTGTCCTCTATTCTGTACCATTGGTCCACCCGCCTGTTTTGGTACCAGTACCATGCTGTTTTTGTTACTATTGCTCTGTAGTATAGTTTGAAGTCTGGTATCGCTATACCGCCTGATTCACACTTCCTGCTTAGCATTGTTTTTGCTATTCTGGGTCTTTTATTTTTCCATATGAATTTCATGATTGCTTTCTCTATTTCTACAAGAAATGCCGTTGGGATTTTGATTGGCATTGCATTAAACCTATAGAGAACTTTTGGTAATATCGCCATTTTGATGATGTTAGTTCTGCCTATCCATGAACAGGGTATATTTTTCCATCTTCTAAGATCTTCTTCTATTTCTCTCTTTAGGGTTCTGTAGTTTTCATTGTATAAGTCTTTCACCTCTTTTGTTAGGTTGATTCCCAAGTATTTTATTTTTTTTGAAGATATTGTGAATGGAGTGGTTGTCCTCATTTCCAATTCAGAGGATTTGTCGCTGATATACAGGAATGCCTTTGATTTATGTGTGTTGATTTTATATCCTGCCACTTTGCTGAATTCATTTATTAGCTCTAATAGTTTCTTTGTAGAGCCTTTTGGGTCTGCTAGGTATAGAATCATATCATCTGCAAATAGTGATAATTTAAGTTCTTCTTTTCCTATTTTTATGCCTTTAATTTCTTTCGTCTGTCTAATTGCTCTGGCCAGTGTTTCGAGAACTATGTTGAACAGAAGTGGAGAGAGAGGGCATCCCTGTCTAGTTCCAGATTTTAGAGGGAATGCCTTCAGTTTTTCTCCATTCAGAATGATGCTAGCCTGAGGCTTAGCATAGATTGCTTTTACAATATTGAGGTATGTTCCTGTTATCCCTAGTTTTTCTAGAGTTTTGAACATAAAGGGATGCTGTACTTTGTCAAATGCTTTTTCCGCATCTATCGAGATGATCATATGGTTCTTATTTTTAAGTCTATTGATGTGGTGAATAACATTTATTGATTTCCGTATATTGAACCAGCCTTGCATCCCAGGGATGAATCCTACTTGATCATGGTGTACAATTTTTTTGATATGTTTTTGTATCCGATTCGCCAGAATTTTATTGAGGATTTTTGCATCTAGGTTCATTAGAGATATTGGTCTGTAGTTTTCTTTCTTTGAAGTGTCTTTGTCTGGTTTAGGTATCAGGGTGATGTTGGCCTCATAGAATGAATTTGGAAGTTCTCCCTCCTTTTCTATTTCCTGAAGTAGCTTGAAAAGTATTGGTATTAGTTCTTCTTTAAAGGTTTTGTAAAATTCTGCTGTATACCCATCTGGACCTGGGCTTTTCTTAGTTGGTAGTCTTTTTATGGTTTCTTCTATTTCCTCAATTGATATTGGTCTGTTTAGGTTTTCTATATCCTCCTGACTCAATCTGGGCAGATCATATGACTTAAGAAATTTATCTATGCCTTCACTATCTTCTAATTTATTGGAGTATAAGGATTCAAAATAGTTTTTGATTATCTTCTGTATTTCTGAAGTGTCTGTTGTGATATTGCCTTTTTCATCCCGTATGCTAGTAATTTGAGTTCTCTCTCTTCTTCTCTTCGCTAGCATCGCTAAGGGTCTGTCGATTTTGTTTATTTTTTCAAAGAACCAACTTTTAGTTTTGTCAATTTTTTCAATTGTTTCTTTTGTTTCGATTTCATTAATTTCAGCTCTGATTTTAATTATTTCTTGCCTTCTACTTCTTTTGCTGTTGTTTTGCTCTTCATTTTCCAGGATTTTGAGATGAAGTATGAGATCATTTATTTGTTGGTTTTTTCTTTTTTTAAGGAATGAACTCCAAGCAATGAATTTTCCTCTTAGAACTGCTTTCAATGTGTCCCATAGATTCCGATATGTTGTGTCTGTGTTTTCATTTATCTCTAAGAATTTTTTGATTTCCTTCTTGATGTCTTCTATAACCCATTGATCGTTCAGTAACCTATTGTTCATTCTCCAAGTGATGTATGCTTTTTCCTTCCTTCTTTTATCGTTGATTTTCAGTTTCATTCCATTATGATCAGATAAGATGCATGGTATTATCTCTACTCCTTTATATTGTCTAAGAGTTGCCCTGTGACATAATATATGATCTATTTTTGAGAAGGATCCATGTGCTGCTGAGAAAAAAGTGTAACTGCTTGATGTTGGGTGGTATATTCTATATATGTCAATTAGGTCTAGGTTATTAATAGTGTTATTGAGTTCTATAGTTTCCTTATTCAACTTTTGTTTGGAAGATCTGTCCAGTGGCGAGAGAGGTGTGTTGAAGTCTCCCATGATTATGGTATGGTGGTCTATTAGACTCTTGAACTTGAGAAGAGTTTGTTTGACGAATATAGCTGCACCATTGTTTGGGGCATAAATATTTATGATTGTTATGTCTTGTTGGTGTATGGTTCCCTTAAGCAGTATGTAGTGTCCCTCTTTATCTCTTTTGATTAACTTTGGCTTGAAATCTATTTTATTTGATATGAGTATGGACACTCCTGCTTGTTTCCGAAGTCCATATGAGTGATATGATTTTTCCCAACCTTTCACCTTCAGCCTATGTATGTCCTTTCCTATCAAATGCGTCTCCTGTAGGCAGCATATTGTTGGGTCTTGTTTTGTGATCCATTCTACTAGCCTGTGTCTCTTAATTGGTGAGTTTAAGCCATTAACATTTAGGGTTATTATTGAGATATGGGTTGTTCTTCCAGCCATATTTGTTTATTTCTGTTACTAAACATGGTTTGTTTTCCTCTTTGATTATCCCCCCCCCTTTACTGTCCTACCTCCCACTGTTGGTTTTCATTGTTATTTTCCATTTCCTCTTCCTGTAATGCTTTGGCGAGGATGTTTTGAAGAGATGGTTTTCTAGCTGCGAATTCTTTAAACTTTTGTTTATCGTGGAAGGTTTTAATTTCATCCTCCATCCTGAAGCTTAATTTCGCTGGATACACAATTCTTGGTTGGAACCCATTTTCTTTCAGTGTTTGAAATATGTTATTCCAGGATCTTCTAGCTTTCAGAGTCTGTGTTGACAGATCAGCTGTTATCCTGATTGGCTTACCCCTAAATGTAATCTGCTTCCTTTCTCTTGTAGCTTTTAAAATTCTCTCCTTATTCTGTATGTTGGGCATCTTCATTATAATGTGTCTAGGTGTGGATCTCTTATGATTTTGCACATTCGGCGTCCTGTAGGCTTCTAGGATTTGGGATTCTGTCTCATTCTTCAAGTCTGGGAAGTTTTCTTGTATTATTTCATTGAATAGACTTCTCATTCCTTTGGTTTGGAGCTCTGTACCTTCCTGTATCCCAATGACTCTTAAATTTGATCTCTTAATGTTATCCCATATTTCTTGGATGTTCTGCTCATGGTTTCTTAACAGTCTTGCTGAGCTGTCTATGTTCTTTTCCAGTTGAAATACTTTGTCTTCATTGTCTGATGTTCTATCTTCTAAGTGTTCTACTCTGCTGGTAGTATTCTCCATTGAGTTTTTAAGTTGGTTTATTGCTTCCTGCATTTCTAGGATTTCTGTTTGTTTGTTTTTTATAACCTCTATCTCCCTGTATAGTTGATCCTTTGCTTCCTGGATTTGTTTGCGTAATTCGTTGTCGAAGTGATCTTTCATTGTCTGATTTTGCTGTTTAATGTCTTCCTTGATACTCCAGATCATCTGAAGCATGTATATCCTGAATTCTTTATCTGACATTCCATCTGCTGCAGCTGTTACCTCTTCTAAAGTTGCGTTGACCTGCATTGCTTGTGGTCCTTTCTTTCCTTGTCTTTTCATACTGCTTGCGTATCTTTCCTGCAGGTGCGGGCGGCGGCTCTGCTCTCTTCTTATTCCAATTGGGGTGTCGTGGCTACCACGCCGGCAGGTCACTGGGCCTGTTCTGGGAGCTGGCGGCGGCTCTGTTCTGCCCCTACTCCAATTGGGGTGACGAGTGTACCACGCCGGCAGGCCACTGGGCCTGATCCGCCGGTCGGTTGCAGGTTTGCCTACCCTGCAGGCGCGGGCGGCGGCTCTACTCTGCCCCTACTGCAAATGGGGTGACGTGTCTGTCGTACCGGCAGGCCACTGGGCCTGTCCCGCTGGTCGGTCGCAGATCTGCCCACCTTTCGGGCACGGGTGAAGGCTCTGCTCTGCCCCTACTCCAATTGGGGTGTCGTGACTACCCCGCCTGCAGGACACTGGGCCTGTTCCTGGCACGGGCGGCGACTCTGCTCTGCCACTACTCCAATTAGGGTGGTGTTTGTACCACGCCGGCAGGCTCCTGGGCCTGATCCGCAGGTCTGTTGTAGGTCTGCCTACCTTGGAGGCGCGGGCGGCGGATCTGCCCTGCCCCTCCTACCACGCCTGCGGACCCCTGGGCCTGATCTACAGGTTGATCACTGGTCTGCTCACCCTGCGGGCACGGGTGGCGGTTCTGCTCCGCCCCCGATTGGGGTCACGTGACCACCACACCGGCAGGGCCTGATCCGGGCGTGGGAGAAGGATCTGCTCTGCCCCTACTCCAGTTGGGGTGACGTGTGTACCACACTGGCAGGCCACTGGGCCTGACCCGCCAGGCTGTCACAGGTCTGTTTACCTTGCACGCTCATTCGTCACAGCGCGAACCGCGGCTCTGCCCTGCCCCTCCTACCACGCCCATGTACCACTGGGTCGCGGGTCTGCCCACCTTGCGGTTGCGGGTGGCGGCTCCGCTCCGCCCCCTCTCCAATTGGGGTCACCCGGTCACCACGCTGGCAAGCCGCTGGGCCTGCTCCAGGCGCTGGCGGCGGCCCGGCTCCTTCCCTCTGGCTCGACGACAAATTGAGGAGACTCGGGTGACTGTGCCTCACCCCCCCTACCAGGAGACCAACTGCTTATGTCACCACTGGTATTGATGAAGTTCCCTCCTCCGCCGCTTTCTGCAGACATCAGATCTCTGCCATGTTGGTATCCTATGCGAATGGCAGCATTTCGTTCCCCTTGCCGGGCAACCAAAGCACCGGGTGAGTCCTGACTGGCCCTCAGCAGGACCCGGACCGAGAAGCCGTTTCCGCGGGCTCCTAGCCCCGGGCCAGGGAAGTTCCGGGAGCCGGAACTCGGCCACTCCGTGCTCGGTGTAAGCTCCTATAAATGTAAGCTCCAAGAAGCAGTCCCCGCGGGCTCAGTTCCGGGAGCCGTAATTCGGCTGCTTAGTGCTTGTTGTATGCTCTGGTAGGCGCAGGGTCCAAGAAGCAGCCTCCGCGGCCTCAGCAGCCGCTCCGCGCTGGGTATTCACTCCGATAAGATCAGTTTCTAAGAAGCACCCAGGCGCTGAGCCCTAGCAATCTGTCTGCAAGCCGCAGGCGAATTGCAGCCTGAAATTACCTGTTCTATGGCTGAATGAGCTGCGGTCAGTCGAAAACCTAAAATTTATTTCTTACATGACAATAGTGGAGTGCATTAATTCATAATTATCCATTCCACTTTTTGAGCTATGGATTCCTAGTGAGGCAGGATCCTGGAGCGTCATCGTGTTAGAGAGGTTCTTGTGAAAAACCTGGATGACTTTGGCTAGTCTTAAGCAAACAGGGCATTTATATAAGCAGCACTGTGTAACTAGGGAATATCCAAACAAGTAAAGTCAAGTAGACACAATAGCATAGCTAGCATCACTCCTGTGGGTCGGGAAGCGAGATCCCAGAGAGGATGCATATGGCACACTGTGCTGCATTTCCACCACGTGTTCCGGTCGATACCTTCCTCAAGGACTCTCCTGACTGCAGCATAAATGTCTGTCCTGTCCCTTCTCCATATCAGCTCTTTCATTGTCAGTCAGCTTTTCCTCTCCTGGCTTTCAAGATCTCAGGGAAACCTAAAAGTGGATTCTTAACCACAAAAAAAATGAGGGATTCTTAAATCCAGAATGATGAGTCCAACTATCTGGCCAGGTAGAGAGAGGATAGAGGGAAGAAATGGGTAGAAGGCATTGGAATACATCTGTTTCCTCCTTATTCTGGATGTTTTGGGACTTGGTACTTTTGACATAAAACAGATTATCTCTTGTATACTTTAAAATGGTGAATTTTACTACAAAAATAACAACAACAACAACAATAAAAACTCTGAACTCCTCAGGTTATCCTTAGTTCTCTTGGACAGGGAGGGCATGATTGCCTCTATTCAATATCCCTTACCAGTGTGTGAACTAACTGCCCATGTCTGGTACACTTTCTGAGAATCCATTTTTGGAGATGGGTTTACAAGGCCATCTCTATAACACTCCTGATCCCTATGCACTCAGGCCCTCTGCCTTCTGTGCAGGAAGCGGAGACTTAGCAAATTGCATTAGATCTGGCCCACTGGACTCTCTATCCCTGTGAGCATTTGCCCACCTGTGATTCCAAATTCCACCCTGTGGCTTGCCCTCAGGGAGAGAGAGATTGAAGTTTCTTGTAATGCCTCCAGCCAGTTAGTGAGGAACTTGGGCCTGAATTTCCTCAGACACTAGGAAGAATTATATCCCTGAACTTTTTCGAAAATTGAAGAATAACAAAAAGGAAATACATCAAGAAAAGATAAAGGACGCAAATAAATTGAAGTACTGGTTTCTAATCCTGTCATAGCTCATTGCCTCTAGTTCCTAAGACAGTAGCTGGTATGGCATCTAACTCACCTGTCTCCACTGGGTAGGGGCCATTTGACTTTCTTTCATAGGGGCCCAAACACCTCTGTGAAATCAAGCTGAAAGCAATTCCACCTCACTGCTGAGCCATGCCACTGTTCAGGGCTCTCTCTCTGACTTGGTCACCAGTTTCTGAGGGATTTGGTGATTTGTGAGGATTGAAGCAATGGATAATGGTGTACCTTTCTTCATCCTAGGAGCTTTCGGTCCTGTCAGAGACTAACAGACCACACAGGCAGTGGCTACCCACCCAAATCAGCAGCAAACTTATGGGTTAGCAGTTGAAGAATGAGCATTAGAATCACTGGGAGTGCTTTGAAAAATTTTAGTGCCTGGGCCTCACTCACTCCAGAACAATTTAATTTGAGTCTGTATAGGTGGTGCCTAACACTGGTATTTTTTTAAGGTCTCTCAGAGATTCTGATGCACATTTAGGATTGAGAATCTCTGCAATAGATTGTGAGTTTCTTGAGGATGGGGAGTTTGGAACACCCCCAAGTTCCATACTTAACCTACTCTGTGCTCAGTAATGATTGCTCTGTAGAATACAGTTGATTGGAATATGTTGGACAGTTCAACAATTATTTTGTTTGTTCCGAGCATTTGCTACACACACACGACTAGTAACAACGCTCACAATAATACTAGGAGGTAGATACTCCAAGTATTGTCATCCTGATATTTTACAAAGAGGTCAAATAACTTGTCCAAGGTCACACAGGTGTTATTCTGCACTGGGAATCTTGGGGAAAGAGGCTCAGAAAACAAATGACCTCATTTGTTTTCATTGGCATAGTCTGAGAAAAGCTAAATGCCAAGAAGGGTAGTATGAAATAATCTTTTTCTCTTTGATTGTGTTGATTGTAGTGATGGAGTATGTGATGTCTCACATTTTACAGGGGAAAATGATGAAGGCTGGAGGAGGATCACGAAGAGCTTGCTCAAGACAACTACACATCCTTGGAGAAATGAACAATGATCTTTGTTGTCTCTATTGAGTTACTGGTGTCTAATCCCCTTTATATCAAACCCTGTATTCATTCTTTTTTGCCCAGGTAAGAATTATTGATTAAAATGTTTGCTGTTTGGGGCTCACATTTTCTTGTCACCTGGAACATTGTGTTTTGTTGTGGCAGGTGCTTTTCCATTTGCAAAGCACGTGTTAGAATTCTGACAAAAAGGTCAAGATGCTTTCTCAGCTATTCTTTATTTTTGTCAGTGAATGTGTTCTTGAAAAGCTTATCTTCCCTCTTCCTTCTTCCTTCTTTCTTTCCCTTCCTTTCTCCCTTCCTTCCTCTTAAATTTTATATGCAACAGAAGTTGCTAATTGGGGGAATAACCTGATAAATCCTGCAGGAAACAATTGTCAACCTGATTTTCTCCTTTTGGCAAATCTGATTTTGTTGTTATTGTTGTTTTTAATGTTAGGCTTGATTTATATGAAGTACTCTTAAAATGTAGGAAAAGAGAATTATTTCTGGAAAAATTCACATTTTGTTTTAATGGTTGAATTTCTATGATAAATTTGTAAGAGGAGGCAGTTTCTTTGGATTGTGGTTTAAACTGTTCTGTTCCCATCCCTTCCTTTTTTCACCCTTAGCAATTCTTAATAAATTTAGATGAATATCAAAATCTTTTTCAAGCATTTCTCCAAAAGAACTACATTAAGTAAATAGGTTCCACAGAAAGGTCTGCCAAAAACCAGACTTTAAATTAATTAGTAGGGTACCTTTATGAAAAGCTTACATAGTTGGTGGAGCAGGAAGAGGAAGCAGATGGAAGGAAGGGTTATTAGAAGCACATTAGTTTTCATGGGCACAGACCCAGAGAAAAGGGGGTCTGAAAAATGGAAATCTTCGTTTTTTATTCATATTATAACCTAGGCATCTTCTTCTGTCATACTTGGTATGGTCTGAATGTTTGTATGTCTTCAAATGTTGAAATCTTACCCTGGAAGATGAAAGTATTAGGAAGTGGGGCTTTGGGGGAGGTGATTAGGTCATGAGGGTGGAGCCCTCATGAATGGGATCAGTATCCTAGAAAATTAGGCCCAAGGGAGCTCATTTCTCCCTTCCACCACAAGTGAGGATGCAGTGAGGTGGTACCATCTACAAACCAAGAAGAGGGCCCTTAACCAGTTTCCAAATCTGTTTGTACCTTGGCCTTCCTGGCCTCCAGAACTGCGAGAAGTAAATTTGTTATGTTTAGAAGCTACCTGGTATTTGGTATTTTGTTATAGTATCTCAAATGAACAAAGACAATATACTAAAATTCTTTTAGTTTTTACAAGATACAGAGAGAGCTAGGTTTTCTTTTCTCATTATGACCACAAAAATTGGTTTGTTAGGAAAACAAAATTAAGTAGAAAAAGAGACTCCCAAAACAAAAACAAAACTCATTTAACTCATCTCAGAATTCTAGTCAGTTGGAGCTGGGGTTGTGGCTTAGTGGTAGAGTACTTGCCTAGCACATGCGAGATTCTGGGTTCGCTCTTCAGTATCACATAAAAATAAATAAATAAAATAAAGATATTGTCCTCTCCGGGCTCAGGCCTTAGCCATGTGACATGGCTTAACGCACCAAGAAAGTCAGAATCATGGGTAAATATGGGACCCACTATGGTGCCTCCCTCCGGAAAATGGTGAGGAAAATTGAATCAGCCAGCACACCAAGTACACTTGTCCATTCTGTAGCAAAACCAAGATGAAGAGACGGGCTGTGGGGATTGGGCACTGTGGTTTCTGCATGAAAACAGTGGTTGGTGGTGCCTGGACCTACAACACCACATCTGCCGTCAAGGTGAGCTCTGCAATCAGAAGGCTGAAGGAATTGAAAGACCAGTAGAAAGTTCTAATATATAACAAAACTGTGGTTTGTTTTTAATTGTATTAACTGGATATTCTGATGTGAATTGTATTAATATTACCCTTTAAAAAGAGATTTGTAAACTGAAGCCTTTCTAATTTGAATTGAAAAATTTTGCTGAGATGGGTTATTGTAATTCAGGGTTTTTTTTCCCCCCAGTATTTAGATGATAATGGCATGAAACTAAGTCTTAGGTATATGCTTACCTTTTTTTTTTTTAAAAAAAAAAAACACTGTTCAACTTCTTAGTGAACATATTGTGCAAAATTTGTTTTAAAGGTAAAATGTGCTAAAAATACACAAAGGATATACATAAAACAAAGATTGTGTCCAACTACAACTAAAAAATAAAATATTGAAAAAATAAATTAAAAAAGAATTCTAGTCAATTAAAAGCATATATTCTAATAAGCATTCCACCTTTAGAAACGGACAAAGCAGGCTTAAATTACATGCATTTATAAATGTTCTTGATGTTTTTGGAACTACCATTTATCAATTTGTTATTTTGATATTACCTTTAAGAAGTCATCAAAATTTCAAAAAATACTGTGTTACATTAAGATTATAGTATGCTGGGCTCAGAGGCACACACCTGTAATCCCAGTGGCTTGCGAGGCTGAGGCAGGAGGGTCATGAGTTCAAAGCCAGCCTCAGCAAAAGTGAGGTGTTAAGCAACTCAGTGAGAACCCTGTCTCTAAATAAAATACAAAATAGAGGTGGGAATGTGGCTCAGTGGTCAAGTGCCCCTGAGTTCAATCCCCTGTACCACCCCCCCACACACACCAAAAAAAAGATTATGGTACAGTTCTCAGAAAAGGTCCATTTACATAAGTAGTTAAGGGAAAGAAGTCCTAATGAATTCATATCTCATTTTAGTTATTTTAAAATACATGAAACTCAGTGTTCATTTTTCAAAAATGGTTTGTGCATAACTTCTTAATTTAATAAGATCTTGAATGCTTGCTTTTATTAAGTCATTTTTTTATTAAATATACCTTTTTTCTCACTTTCTGATCTGTTAATTCTATTTTTATATTATTTTTATTTTAACTTTTTATTTCTCAAAGAATCATTGTTTTGAGGAGTCATCTTAGGGCTGGGGTTGTGGTTCAGATATTTTGCTTTTGGATTATGTAACAGCACGAATAATTTTGTCATGTATTGGGGTTTGGATTGCTGTGTGAAGATCTGTGTAATTCAACACAATAAAAAAAGAATCTCCATCTATCTTGCTTCAGTTTATAATTTATTTCTTGACTTTCACAGATGAAGATCTGTCAAATCCTGGACCATAATTTACAAATATATTTCATGAGATTTTGGTGAAAATCATTGTACATGCTGCTGTACAATGAGACCTTTATGGCCATTAGGCTAGCTGAAGCTTATAGGGCCTGTATTATAAAAGAGATTTTTAAAAATGAGAGTGTGAATAAAAGAGGTTTTAAGTGAAAAATGTGAGAAGCTTGATGTGTTATGTATTTGAGTTCAACCTCCCCCTGAATGCCATGTTATTCTCAACATACCCATGACACCACTCAATGAGTTTCATTTAAAGGGTCCTCTCATCTTTCTGATGGACATTCTGAGGAGTAGGACATTCCCTCTAGTCCATGCTATGACGAACAAATCTTCTAGTATTTCCAAGTGGACTACTGGCCCTTCCCTAATTAGGGGTTCCAACCAAGAAGTACTTGGGAACTTTCAGATTGTGTTAGCTTTCTGTTGCAGTGGCAAAATATGGGAGACAAATGACTTAAAAGAGGAAAGCTTTATTTTGGCTCTAGGTTTCAGAGATTTTAGTCCATGGTCAGCTGGCTCCATTCTATCGGCTTGTGTTGAGGCAGATCATTATGGCGGAGAGGGTATTGTGGAGCAGATCTGCTTACCTCATGGAGTCAGGAAAGTAGGGAGAGAGAATAAGTGAGGGTTTGGGACAAGATTTGCCCTTCAAAGTCAGGCCCCTAGTGACCTACTTATTCTGCCTAGGCCTCACCTCTTAATAGCCCATTCAGCTAGAACTCATCAATGGATTAACCCATTGATGAGGTTAGTGACTTCATGATTGAATCACTTTTCAAAGCCCCACTTTTGAATAATGTTGCATCAGAGACCAAACCTTCAACAACCTGAGTCTTTAGGGTTCATTTTAGATGCAAACCACAACACTGGTCTTGGGAAAAATTCCCTCTCACCACTTGCCTTGCCCTGGGAATCCTGACAACAGTGATAAGAGCTGCAATCTTCTGTTCTATTGGTCTGGGACCCTTCCATCCTCATCAATGGGTCTGGGTGTCCCATTATGGCAATAAAATTACTTTATAGGGGAAAGAGCCTATGCTTACTTTCACCTTCAGAACTAGGGAATTTGGCTAAAACAGGAACATGGTTAGGACAGAAACTCTTCCTTGGTGCAGATGGGTCCTTTTTAGGATGGCTGGGTTGACAAAGCCTCTTCAGCAGAGTAGGCATTCCCAGATCCAAAAATATCCCCTTGGATCAGTCTGTCTGTCTGTCTGTCTGTCTATCTATCTATCTACTATCTATCTATCTCTATATGTTCTTTTCCCTTTGTTTTCATATCTCTGTTTTTAAAGTGCTCTGAAGCCCATAGTATAATATGACCTCTTTTCACTTACCCATAACAGTTGCCTTCTGGGGCTCATTTACTCTGTGTAACTCATGTAAAGTACGTGATAGAGCACCTGGAAAACTGAGATGCTGAACAAAGGAATGAGGGAAGGAGTGCAGGAGTGTTGGGGGAGGAAGGGAGAGAGAACCTTTACCCTATCTCTTTACTGGCATTCCAGGTCCCCCAAAAGTAGATGATAAGGTTTCTAAGACTGTGCCTCTCTCAAACACCCCAAAGTTGCCCTTGACCTGGCCCCCTCTGTGTAAGAACATAGGAAAAATTGCCCTCTACACACATTGAGGCTAAGCAGGACATACAATAACAATTTACTAAAAGTTTATTGAGGATGTTTGCATCTGTATTCATCAAGGATATTGGTTTGTAGTTTTCTTAATGTGTCCTTCTCTGGTTCTGGTATCAGGGTGATACTGGCATTAAAGAGTGAATTTGGAAGTGTTCTATATCTTTCTGTTTTAGGCACTTATAGCACTGAGAAGCAATAGCACCTGGATTTAAATCCTGCCATTTATAGGCTGAGGGCCTTGGGCAAATAATTTAACCTCTTTGTGTCTCGGTATCCAGATGTGTAAAATAGAGATAATAATAGTATCTGCCTCATAATGTTGTTGTAAATGGATGACACATTTTGAAAGCACATTAAATCAGTGCCTAGCACAAAATTAGCACTCAGTAAATATTTGCTATTCTTATTCTCATCTCATTTAATTATCTGAAGAAAGCACTATTTCCTAGATTTTCTCACTAAGGACACGAAAGCTCACTAAAAGCAAGTGTCAGAGTCAATTTTCAAACCCTGGTCTGTCTTGTTTCCAAACCTCTACCACTTTCTGGTTGTCACATGGGCATTATTGTCCCTGAGGCTGGTGCATCCTAGAAATTCTAGCTGAGGGTTTGAAGAACATAAACTCAGTGTTTCAGTCAAAGTGACAGGGCAACTAAGGTCTTTTGACAGTTGTTAGAATGAGGTTAACCACTTCTTGCTTAGGTCAACAAGAGGTGCTTTCTGTTTCTATTTCCTGTCATTGGAAGATTATGTTTGTAAATAGCATTTTTAGGAAGTTCTCCTTCCCCCTCACTTCAAAATAAACCTCCCTGTTCCTTTTCCTCCAGGAACTGACACTTAAGTTGGTATTTTGAACTGAGATAAATACCACACCTGTTTTAGTGGGATGACTTCCAGGAACAGATCGTAAGCAGTAGGTGTTATTGCTGGAAGTGCTGGATTCATGGTGGGAACTCCTGGTCATGAAAGCTCATCTGGCATTGCGTAAGGGAAGTTCATCTCAGGCGCATGATGACATTCTTTGTCCATTGAGTCATTCGATCTCCCAACCCTGACAACCAAATCTATTCCACAGTCTTGCATGGGTCCACTGAACTTGTATTCACCAAGTTCCTACTATGTGCTTAGTGTAGTACTGGGACCTGTGGGGTAGCAGAGGTCAGGCTAGAGGTGTACAACACAGCAGGTACCTCTGGAAGTCTCCAGACTTACTAGGGCAATGAGATAATTCAAGTGTGACTCTCAAAAAATATTGCAAACTTGAGTGTCTTCAGGATCAGGCAGTACTTGTGACTCTTTGATGCACTAGGATTTGAAATAATGGTGAGTGGTAGAAACTGGAGTGAAATGGGCACAGTGACACCTACTCCCCCACTCCCACAGGTTGTTTGAATTCCTCAAATTCAAATGTAAAGCAACAAGGCTCTGTTGCCACATAAAGCTGATATGAAGCCATGTCTTGCCCACAGTCATCAGTTCTGACTCCTGTTTAATAGTATGAAATAATGATATCGATTAAGTGATGTTTGTGGAACTTAATTTCAGTCCTTTATAATCAACTCTCATACTGATTATAATAAAGTAATAATATAAGGTTATAATATCAGGTAATATCTGATTAGTTACCAAGATGCTTTTGTTTCTCTAGATTCCAGGATATAAGAAACACTGGAGTCTTAGGGCTGAGGGCTAAGAGGGTCTTTTGACTTTGAAGAAAAAGAACAGATGGAGAAGAAGCTTGGAAAAAGTGAGGCAATTGGAGAGGGGAGAATGAGGATGTGTGTGGAGAAGGAAGTGTGCATTAGGAATATATTCTGAAGTGTATTAAATAGGACTCACATTTTAAACTTTGTACTATAGACATTAGGGCTTGGGGACAAGAAAGTCAAGTGTCAATCTGACAATCTTATTTAGGATAGTC
Organism: Marmota flaviventris; assembly: GCF_047511675.1. NCBI lineage: Eukaryota > Metazoa > Chordata > Mammalia > Rodentia > Sciuridae > Marmota > Marmota flaviventris. The sequence continues at coordinate 40,310,710 of NC_092510.1, read as the reverse complement.
TGGGAGTAGGTTAGAGACTAGGGGCAGGGAGACTCTGAGAAAGCCTTTGAAGAAATCCGGAAACTAGCCTTGAGCTGGGTAGGAGGCCAGGGAAGATAAAAGGATTGATTCAATATCTGGGATGGAAAGAAATAATGAGACAACTTACTTTATGAAATGTTTTGAAGCCTATGGGTGTGTGTGTTAGGGGTAAGATCTGATTCCTTTCAGGAAGAAGCCAGGTGGCCTTGGCTGAACTGTGAAGCCAAGGTAAACTATTCATTTATTGAGAGTGAAGTATTGATTAAGAGAATAATTGCCCTGCCGATCCAAGGATACAGAGTCCTTCGTTTTATGAAATTCATATTCTTCATGACCTAAGGCAAGATGAACTCAAGAACTAAGGGAAAAAAATAGGAAGTCAAATACAATCTTTTGGGGGAGGGTTTTTTTCATGGTCTCTTTTTGGCAGGCGGGATAGGGAACACTTAGAATACTAGGGAGTGGGATTGCTAAGAGGCAGAATAGATGTCCCAAGGACAATGGAGGCCTTGTCTTGTATTTAGTTTAGCTTTTTTTTTTTTTTAAATTTCCTCTGAATCATTTTCTTTTCTTTGAATCTTTCTTATTATGAAGGTTCTATTGTAGTAGAATGTAGAGGATCATCAAAGTACAAGTTGTTTGTTGAAGGACTGCATGGGAAGAGAAGATGAAGGAACATACCACATCCAGTTATTCACTGTGAAGGGAGGCTAAATTTTGGGCCAGCCCCTTCACAAAAAGGCAACATTGTTCACTCCAGCTTCCCCCTAAAGCCCAGAGCAGAGGGATTCAAATAAATGCACTAATTTCTATAGACCTGCCTTATAGCATCAAACCTAGTGGAGTCAAAAACAGGAAGACACTTGCAGGGGAAATAATGATGACTTTAAAAACACAATACTCAATTTAGGAGAGACGTAAGTAGAAATTTATGTGGTTAATATTGAGTAAGTTCAGTTTAAAAAAGATAGTAGAAAGGCCAAAGGAAAATGCCCAATAGAAGTTAGAAATGGGATCTGAAGTTTGACCAAGAAGTCAAGGCAAGAGAAATCAAGGGTTTTAGTTACATTTTGTGGATTCATATTTTTGATAATCATCTACATAAAGTAGTTGGAGTATAGTATTTGAAGCCAAATTAATGAGTGACTTTCTGGTGGACAGAGTATAGAGAACATTGAAAGGAAGCTTGCTCACTCATTTCTCAAAAATTTGAGGGGCCCCTGTGTGTTTGGCAGAGGCAGAGATGAGAACCACAGCAGGAAGCAACAGCAGGAGGAGGTTACAAAGGTGATGGGACAGGGCGGGAAAGAGGCAGGCAGGGAAGCCCCTGGTGGTGTCCCCAAAGTCAAGGGGAGAGAACATAGTGGTATGTGAGCTAATCAACAGTGACAAGTGTTGCAGAAGAGTAAACACTGATGACTGGGAAAATGCCCTTTGGATTTCACAAGCAGGGCATTGGTTACCTTGGAATTTCAGGAGAGCTGTAGGGGTGGAAACCAGACTATGGTGGGCGAGGGTGTTAATGAATGGGAAGGAAATGGAGGGTGAGCATGAAGACCAGAAAGCAACCCCAAACATTTGTCAAGAAAAGGAAAGAGATATATAGTTTCAGTTTTTATTCTGATACCTTCCCATCTTTAGTTTGGGATAAGGTAGGTCTTCTTGGAATAATTTTTTTTAAATGTTTAGTTTTTAGTTATAGGTGGACACACTATCTTTACTTTATTTTTATGTGGTGGTGAGGATCTAACCTGGTGCCTCATGCATGGTAGGCGAGCGCTTTGCCTCTGAGCCACAACCCCAGCCCCAAGAATTGGGTTTTGAATGAAGGATTTAAAGGTGATATAAGGGGAGAGTGATGTGAAGAAATGGTATCAGCCATGGAGGAGGTGAGGTAAGGTCACAAGGTGACAGAGGATAATAGAGATATTTTCATCTCTGTTAGAATGTGACAACAAATTTGAGGGAGTAAATTTGATCATAGCCAATGAAATGCCATCATTAGAAAAGATGAACAGCTTTTAATGAGGTGACAGTTGAATACTACCATGCACAGCATTTTGCTTTGTAGGCATTTTTGAAACCCCAAATCTTGATTGCTCTAAAAAGACTTTGGAATCATGTTTGAGTCCCAGCTCTTTGAACTTGGACAAGGTACCTCATCTTGCTAAACCACAGTTTCCTCATCTGGAAAACAAAATGGCGATATTACCCAAAGTTCTCTATAGGTTTACCGCAATGCCAGTCAAAATCCCAACGGCATTTCTTGTAGAAATAGATAAAGCAATCATGAAATTCATATGGAAAAATAAAAGACCCAGAATAGCAAAAGCAATTCTAAGCAGGAAGTGTGAATCAGGAGGTATAGCGATACCAGAATTCAAACTATATTACAGAGCAATAGTAACAAAAACAGCATGGTACTGGTACCTAAACAGGCGGGTGGACCAATGGTACAGAATAGAGGACACAGAGACCAATCCAGAAAACTACAACTTTCTTATATTTGATAAAGGGGCTAAAAGCATGCAATGGAGGAAGCATAGCATCTTCAACAAATGGTGCTGGGAAAACTGGAAATCCATTTGCAACAAAATGAAACTGAATCCCTTTCTCTCGCCATGCACAAAAGTTAACTCAAAATGGATCAAAGAGCTTGATATCAAATCAGAGACCCTGCGCCTGATAGAAGAAAAAGTTGGCTCCGATCTACATATTGTGGGGTCGGGCTCCAAATTCCTTAATAGGACGCCCATAGCACAAGAGTTAATAACTAGAATCAACAAATGGGACTTACTCAAACTAAAAAGTTTTTTCTCAGCAAGATAAACAATAAGAGAGGTAAATAGGGAGCCTACATCCTGGGAACAAATTTTTACTCCTCACACTTCAGATAGAGCCCTAATATCCAGAGTATACAAAGAACTCAAAAAATTAAACAATAAGAAAACAAATAACCCAATCAACAAATGGGCCAAAGACCTGAACAGACACTTCTCAGAGGAGGACATACAATCAATCAACAAGTACATGAAAAAATGCTCACCATCTCTAGCAGTCAGAGAAATGCAAATCAAAACCACCCTAAGATACCATCTCACTCCAGTAAGATTAGCAGCCATTATGAAGTCAAACACAACAAGTGCTGGTGAGGATGTGGGGAAAAGGGTACTCTTGTACATTGCTGGTGGGACTGCAAATTGGTGCGGCCAATTTGGAAAGCAGTATGGAGATTCCTGGGAAAGCTGGGAATGGAACCATCATTTGACCCAGCTATTGCCCTTCTCGGACTATTCCCTGAAGATCTTAAAAGAGCGTGCTACAGGGATACTGCCACATCGATGTTCATAGCAGCACAATTCACAATGTAATGTTTTGAACAACCAATAATAAAAAAAAAAAAGTAGGTTATATTAAATAATTTTAAAATGTAATTAATTAAATAATAGGCTTTGCTTTTTAAATCTAATTGAGATTTCATCCTATTATTTTCTTGCTTTAGCAAGTTTTTAGTTAGATATATGAAATGATTAGTTTAATAAATTATTAAGCTTATGTGTTTGTATAGAAACAGAAAAAGTTTCTCAATGATAAGATCTTATATAACTGAAGTGAATTAAAGGCCTTTTAAAGTAAAAAAAAAAAAAGAAATGCAAAAAGCTGCACCTATTTGATGTGTAAAAATTGATGAGTTTGGAGAGAGTTTTATGCCTATAAAACCATTTCCATAGTGAATATCATAAATCTGTCACCTCCAAGTTTCCTTTCTCCCTCCTTCCCCTTTTTTTCTTCTTTTTGTATATATATATTTTTAATGAGAACACTTACTATCAGAGCTACCAAAATTTGTAAGTATACAGTACCATATAGTTAACTATAGGTACTATGTTGTAAAGTAGATCTTTACAATGCTTCTTTTTTGTCTTGAAATTTTTGGACCATTCAGATTTGTTAGAATTAATATTCCAGCACCCCTGGCTCTCTCTGCTTTATAGTGCTCAGTAAAGAACACTGGCACTGGAGCAGGACTGCTGTGCCATCTTATTTGTTGTGTGATCTTAGCCAAGTTGCTTAAATTAACCTTTCATGCTGGTTTCCTCACCTATAGAAAGGAGATAATAATACTTCCACTTCATGATGCTGTTATGAAATTACATGAGTTATTGTTTAGGTGGTAGGAACAGTGCTTGCCACATCATAACTACAATGCCAATATTTGTCAAGTGAATAAAAATCCTCTGTCCTGTCATTTTTCCTTCTAGTATCACAACATTCCATCCCCTCTTGCCTTCATTCGGGCAGGGAGAAATCTCACTCGATGCCTACAGCTATTAAGTATTAGGTCAACTTCTTAAAGAAATGGGACCCTCACAGTAGAATGGGTAGAGAATAGTGATGGGAGGGGAGGGGAAGAGAGATGGGGATAGGGAGGGCAGCAGAATACAACTGACACTAGGATTGCTGTATGTATACACATGGATGTATAACCAATGTGATCCTGCAATCTGTACACGTGGAAAAATGAGAATTCATACCCTATTTAAATCAAATATATGATATGTCAAGATCATTGTATTGTCTTGAGCAACTAATAAAAATAAATAAATAAATAAAATTTTAAAAAAAAGAAATGGGACCCTTACTTGCCTTAATGTCATTCCTCTGAAAGATAATGATACACCAGAATAGAGTAGGTAGTTGTCTGGCTGGAATAATCTATGAGCGAACTTGTCCTAGGGGCAGAAGAGCAGACTACAGATCCTTGCAGCACAAGTTTGACTTGTTTGCATCTTTAATTTTTTCATCGATTGAAGGTGGCATGTTTTCCTGACTTAACTAACCCCTCCTGTCAGAGTCTTGCTTGGGTTTGTGTGTGTTTAATGTGAAGCTGACAAATTCTTGTCTATTGTAATGTTTCTGGCTAAATGGAAATGGAGGACTAGCTGGGAAGCCCTGGGAGGTAAAGCCAGTTTGGCATGCTGGGAAGACAGAAGTGTTGAGGAAGGGTCAGCCAGTGCTCCTTTGTGGCTAAACTGGTACTTCTTTTATTCATAATATAAGTTTACACAGTAGCACTTCTCTGACATAGTCACACCCACTCTCTTTCCTAAAGACCTGGAAATTTTGTTATCCTCAGATTCAGGTTTTTAGGTCCCTGTTTCCTCACTCCAGTCGGTTCAGACAAAACCTTTCTGCTGGCCTTTTATTATTCTTGCCAAGCTAAGTGATAACCTTAGGAATACAACACAAGGGCTCTTTAAATGAACATTATGTCTACATGCTGGATAGAGGATCAAAGTCATCTTTCAAATATTCATGCCTTCAGCATTTTGTGAGGGCAAGGGGTGCCTTTTCTCTAGCCACTGTGCTCCCAGGATCACTCAATTCATTTCAACCCATCTTACCTTGATCTTGAAATGTACTTTTCTACAGAGTCCTAACAAAATAAAGTAAAACCTGGCTAGAGTCAGATCTCCAAATCCTCCTGACTTCCTCTGGCAGCCAGACCCTTGAATCTGAAGGGCCTAGATGACAACTCTTTTTTGCAGTCTCCAGACACCCAGAAGTGAAAGAAGAGAATGCAATGTCATAAAGCTAATGACTTTTCTGAGTCATGGAGGAATGGCAGCTACCAGAGCCTCTAGTTTGTCATGAATAAGCAGTTTTTTGAAGAGAAAATAGTGTTGGCATTCAAACACTACTGCTCAGGGATTTGATTTTGTATTTTAGTTCCAGGGTCCTTTGCCTCTCTTTTGATACATGGTACTTGTGCAGGTCAGTCTTCTCTCCAGGTAATATCCCGATGGTGCTCTATGGGATTGGAGCTTCCCAGCTCCAGGCAGGTGAGGCCTTCTAGAAATCAAAGGAATGTCTCTGGAAGAGCAATGGCTTTCCTTCCCCACTTTTTCCAACCAGAATAACAAAATGGTATGGATATTTATCTTGTAATTAGGGCCACATTCCCTAATTGCAACAGTGACACTGAAACACTGCAGTAGCAATTGTAGTTGCAACTTATGTTAGCTTTCTGTTACTGTGATGAAATCCCTGAGATTAAGAAAGGGTTTATTTTGGCTCAAGGCTTTGGAGATTTCAGACCATGCTCCATTGGCCCCATTGCTAATGGCAGTGTGATAGATGATGTGGTATATAATGGCAGGAACACATGGCAGAGGAGGCTACTCACCTCATGGTGGCTATGAAGCAAAAAGAGAGACAAGGGTCCAGGGTCCCAATATCCCCTTCAAGGGCATGTTCTCAATGACCTAACTTCTTCCCACAAGGCTCCACCTCCTAAAGTGCCATAGGCTGGTGAACAAACCTTCAGCGAATGGACGTTTGGGGGACACATCCAACAACAGCATATCTCTATGGATCACCCATGTAAATGGGGGAGGAGGGAAAGGGTGTAGGCTATTTTTTCTCCAGGGGCTGGCATAGGGGGTAAGATACTAACAGGGTCTCTGCTAAATACATCCCATACATTTTCTCATTAATACTTAAAGCAATCTCCTGAGGCAAGGATTGTCATTCTTATTACATAGAAGAAGAAATCAAGTCTTAGATTATTAGCAAGGGTCCCAAAGGTGACATGGCATCACAACTGCATCATGCCTACCCATTGTGTTTCACAGTTTGTTGCTGGGCAGTTAAATTCAGAAAATCAGTCCTGTTGCATGGCATCTTCTAGCACTCTTCCAAGCCTCCTCAGGACCATTGCTTATCTCCTCTTGTGGCAGGGAAAATTCTTAAACATCTGTAAAGCCAACACCACTGCTGGCCTACTGTTCTATTATAAACCAAATACATTCCCCGTAGCTATTCTTAGGTGTTTTTTGTTTGTTTGTTTTTGTTTTGTAGATGGACACAATACCTTTTATTTTATTTATTTATTTTATGTGGTGCTGAGGATTATACCCTTACACATGCTAGGCAAGATCTCTACCACTGAGCTACAACTCCAGCCCTAGAGGTATTTTTTAAATAAAAGTCCTTGTACCCAGAGGGCTTCCAAATATTTGTTGAAAAAAAAATAACCATTTTCCAGAGCTAATAAAAACATCCTCTGTCCCTGAGTATACTCTGGGCAAGATCAAAATCATATGGAGGTCCTCTGCTCAGGTGCACCAATTCTTCCAAACAAATCTCTCTGAGGACTTGTGTTGTTGGGTATTCCCCGCATGATGCAATCAAAAGAAACATTCCTGATTTCCTTTGGCCAGATAGTGATAAGCATTCATACACTGTCTTCTTTCAGTGGGGCCCAAGGCTCTGTCTGTACCTTTGATGTCTATCATGAGTCCACCATGTCCTACAGAACACAGTCATGACTCAAGTGTTCCACACAGGACAGTGCCGTCCCTTCAAAGAGCACTGTCAGCCCAGCCTTTAGCTGGGTTGTATTAGTCATATTTCAGATGGCAGGACTGGTTCTTCCTTGAAACCAAGTCACCATCCTCTTGAGATAAGCCTGTCTCCTATTAATTTCCAACAAAGGTCTATTTACATCTCTGTCACAAAATATGAGCACAGCTGTTCATAATGGCACTGTATTTCAACTATGTAACACTCACTGGTTCACATGAAGGTTATATTTTCTCAGGTCAGGCTTTTTCATTTTGGGGTTGTTTAAAGGTTTTGAAAACAATATACTGTGTACAATCTGACTCAGCTGGCCACATCTCCACCTTCCCACATCCACCCGGGTAAGATAAACGAACAGATACAAGGAAGGAGGAAAAGGCCAGGAAGAAAGAATGAAGGAAATGTTTATTGAGACTGAAATGGAACACTGTTTCTTCTATGAGTTAACAGCACAGTGTGTTAACAGGCTGGTTACAAACTCCAAAACAAAGATGACCCATAGTTCATGAAGAGCTCTGCCAACTCTGGTGCCACTAATTGGAGCCACCTGATAAGAGGATAGAACCATTCAGTCCAAAAATACATTAATGATTCAACTCCATTTATATTTAGATTTAATTCCTATTAACAGTACCAATATTTGCATTTTAAAATTCACACTGAGTTTCACTTTGATGTTTACATGGCAATTTCAGTATTATTTTCTTGTAGATTTCAGGTACAGGTGGTCAATACTATTTACTTTTCTGCTATCTTTGGCACAATCTCTGGTTTCTAAAATATAAAAGTACAGGTTTAGGTTGGCTACACAATATTGCAAAACATGACTATTTGGGATCTATCTCCATGTAAGTACAAGTTCATGTTAAGCATTATTTACAAGATGGGATCTGAAGTACAGACTCTAATAAGCTATCTTCCTTCATTAGCAGAAGAATGACAAGTAGAGAATTTTAATGATCAGGGCCAAGATTACTAGTTAGAACAGTCCTCTCTGGAGGAGGAGACAAGTGTTGGAGGAGGAGACAAGTGTCAGAGGATGGAACAATTTCCCCTGAACCATTTATGTTGTGGGATTGATTTTGCAAGAATCCAGGGTAGGGATGGCTGTTTTAGGCAATGTGTCTTGTTCAACTTCTGGAATCTACATTAAAATACAACTTAGCTGGTAGCTCGCCATTGTTGTCTGGGCCCTGATGGATTAAAAAAAAATCCAAGGGCAGCAAAATACTGGCCTCTTTAAGTGGGTGTGAGTGAACTTGGAAGGATGAAGCTTTCCAGTCAGATCCAAGCAAGTCTAGCCTTCTGGGAAAACATCTTTGCACATCATCTTGTAGAGGGCTGGTGTGGATTTCCTCCAGAAAACGCAAAAAGTCTGTGAACTGTAAATGAATGGCTATGCCACCCTGGAGTATCACCATAGTACATCTCTGCTTTAAGGCTGACACACAGATGTGAAGTGATCAAACAACATGATTTCTCATTCTAGTGCTCCTGAGAAAGGAGTTCTGATAAGCCGTGAAGCAGACCTGGGTTGGAATTGTGGTTATTCAAGTACAAGGAAAGTTCCTTATTTCACATTGACAGTTTAATCCTGATCTCTGTCTTGTAAATTATATGAAAATAATAAATATATACATATATATAGTTCTATACTGAACACTGGGTTAACAGTTACCAGCGTCCCAATACAGTACATTGAATAAAGAACCCTTCTCCCTAAATGCTATGTCCATGTTAAAGTTAAAACTGTTATTGCAGAACTGTGCTGGTCTGTTTTGTTTTGTCTTCCAAAACAGTGTCTTTGAAACTGGCTGGAGATGAGTTCAAAATGGACAATTTGGCACATTGACCAGGTGGGGTTGTTCAGATGCATTAGAATCTATAAAAAGTGAGAAGTCAAAGGAAATCCATGCCAATAGAAAGTCTGAGTAAAAATTTGTAACCAATGACAGAAATTTTTAAAAACCCCAAATCACTGATTATGCATGAGAAAGCAATCTCTCTTCCACATCTGTTACCTAATTCTAAAAAGTTATTACTTCATATACTTCCAAACTTTGTTTTATAGAAATTTTCAAACCCAGATAACACAACTTTCTTTTAATCAATTTCCTTTTATCTTACCCCAACCCCAAATCCCAAAACCCAGAGAACAAAGGCTATGAAGCCAAATATAGAAAATAATCTGGAGGTCTGTTTATCAAACTACATGTACAATTGACCATTAGCGTTTCTCTTCATGTTTGAATTCGCTAAGAGATGACTCTCATGGAGATGTCCTTCATCACTCCAGTCATCTGAAGCCAAGGGCTCTAGAACTGTGAGGTCTGGGTGAAAGAGATAGTGTCGGACTTGTCCACTGCGAAGCCTCCATTGACATAGGACTTCTTAGTATCTGAGTCTTCATTATCCAGTATTGTGGATTCCAAGGCAAAGGGATTCACAATGTTGACTTCGGATGAAACATCCATCTGCTCCAGCTCCTTCTTAGAGAGCTTTTCTACAATGCCAGTCCCAAATGCATCACCGAGGACATTGACCATGGTCCTGAACCGGTCCCTGGGGAAGAGACAGGAAAGTCAGGCAGAGGGCTCAGATTTGACTTTCCTTCATCACTGACAGGACAAAGGAAAGGACTGATATGTTTGGTTAAGATTTAAATCAATACAGAAAATTCTGTCTTCATGGCTGGCTGGCTGGAGGTGCCTCACAGGCCTGGGGCAGAAGGGTATTCTAAAGCCACAGAAAGAACAAACAGGCTCCACTGGGTCTGTGCACCCAATAGGTAGCAATGTCTTCCCTAAATCTCCTAAAGTTCTCTTTTCTTCTTCCAAAGAAATATGAATATAGTCTCCACAGAGATGTTTGGAGGACTGAGGGAAACTCATGATTTATCCAGATTAAATGCAACTGACATTATGGGTTCTCTTTTGGCTAAGTGAGAGAACTTATGCCTCTCTCTCTCTCTTACTTTTTCCTTTCCTGGTGTATTTGTTTCTTTACCAAATGAATCTTGTTCTATGAGTAAGCTACCAGGAACATGGCAGAGCACAGGTTCAGAAAATACAGGTCAGCCCAGGAATGGATTCTCCTTGAGGCAACTGCAGCCAGTCCTAACTTCTGGACAGCCTAGTGAAGAGGCTGATGGCAGGACAGTCTGAAGACAAGGCCTACTGGGGAGGGGAGTATCAATTTTGACACTGGAGCTTTGATGGCAGGAAATGTGTACATAGGTATTCCTGTGAAAATGATACCCGTGGGAAGGAAAAGGCCACAAGTGTCTACACATATCCACTCTGCATGCCATTCTGCTATTTAGAGCAAGGCCACGGATTGAAATGGCCCTAGTTTCTTTCTATCCCATGACTTCAGATTGGATTTTTGGTTCATCTGGCTATCATGACAGTGAAGGTCCCTGGTTTCAGGAAGAACTAGGGGAAGGAGAAGAGGGTAAATCCATCATTACCAATGGAAGGAAAAACTAAAGCTTACCTCAGTGGTATGGTATTTTTGCAAGAAGGGCACCATTTCAGTTGGCTTATTAAGGCCTGGTGAATGTTGAGGGGACTGTGTATGGGACAGCTTCCAGGCTAGATGCAGGGTTCGGGACATACCTAGAATGTCTCTGCTTCCTTTCCTCCATCTCACCTGCAACCTACAAACCATGCAGCACTGGACTTCCCCGTCAACCCCACCGGCTCTAAGTTAAAGGTTCAATGTGGAGATTACACTTACCCTGAGGGTCAGGGGATGGAGCCAGACCTAGGTGCTGGAAGTGGACAACCAGGATAAGTCCCAGAGCCAGGCTAGTTCCAACTTTAACTTTGGAATCACAGAAGGCCCATTCTCACTCTCATGCTCTGCTGTATTTTGTGTGTGTGTGTGTGTGTGTGTGTGTGTGTGTGGGTGAGAGAGAGAGAGAGAGAGAGAGAAGTTGTTTGGGGCCTTAATTCATCTGAATTGTAGCAATAAAATTTGCCATATTTTGAGTATGTACTGTCTATTAGATGTGATTCTAGACACTCAATTCACATGAACTCACTTGGTCAATGGCAGAATTTCTCCTGTCTCACAGATAATGCAAATGGCTCTCAGAGAGGTTAGGGAACTTGCTTAAGCTCAAAAGCTAATAAGACATCAGATGAAGATTCAAACCCAAGTCAAGCTTACCCCAAAGTCTTTGCTCACACAATTGCCCCTGTCATCTCCAAAGATGCTTGATAAGATGCACAGATTTTAAACCAGGACATGGTGCCAAATCAGGTTAGGAGAAGCCAGGATGGACAGGGGCCTTTTCCTGGCTTCTTCACCATTTTATCCTATGTTTATCTTCTTCCACACCCAGCTTCTAATCTTGAGTATCACTGGTATAATGAGGTAATGGGGCTTACTGGCTTTTTAAAATCACTATTTAAAGTTAGGAGGAGTTAATTTTTAAGCATGTTATCAGATAGCCTGGTCAGAGGGAAATTAAAGCAGCAACAGATGGCTCATTAGGCAATCTAAGCAGGGATGATGGCAGCCTGCAGACTGTGAATGGTAGGAAGCTGCCTGCTCATCTGGCTGAGGCAGAGCATTTATTCCAACTCACAGGAGCCAGTCGACAGCGACGATCAGGGTGACATCCTCGGCAGGCAGGCCCACAGCACTCAGCACGATCACCATGGTCACCAGGCCAGCCTGGGGCACACCAGCAGCTCCGATGCTTGCAGCTGTGGCTGTGATGCTGTAGTCAAAACACACCAGCAGAGAGGAGTTAGACCCAATTTCTCCACTTAATGTCCCTGGTCTGAAATGGTCTCCGTGGGTGTTACTGCTCTGCCCTGAAATTGGGCAGGCAGAATCTGTTATCTGTTAAGCACCAGCTCTGCCTCATTATAGGATGAGTGTTGCAGGGGACTGAGAGAAGCATGATGCCAGGTTCTGACAGGAGGAGATATGGCAAGGACATATAGAAGAACTGCTTGAGTGGCAGCAAAAATGAGCCTGAGAGTTATTCAAGAGGAGGGCAAGAGTTTACCAACAGGGGTGTTTATAGAAGGTTTTATCTATCTACCCATGCATCCACCCAAAGTTCCAAGTACCTCTCCGTCTGCTGTCTTCCTCCCTTCTACTCACCTTCCCAGTCATTTACTGAATATCTAATGTGTTCCAGGAATTTAAGTTGCCTTGAAGGATTAGTATAGGTAGTGGCAGGGTAGGTAGACAAAGGCATTTTGAGTGCAGCAAAGGAATGAGCAATTGTTAAGCAGGTTTTATGCACTTTATGGACATCACAAGACTCTTGTCTCTCAGAGGTTTCAGGGCACTGAATTGAGAAAGACCAAGACTCCTGTCCAAAGTACAAGAATTTATTCCTGACTGCTCCTTTTGCCAGTGGATGCTCTTTGTGCAAAAAGAAGCGAGATCTGGAATCCAGAAAAGGCAGGGAAATGAACTTTATTACCATGTATTTAAAAAGATCTCTCTTGGGGATATATGTGGTACTAGGGGTTTTTCATCAGCAGCATCTTTCATATTTTAATTGGATCATTGTGGAGGAAATCAAGGCTCACCATGCCCTGAAAAGTCCCTTGGTTTGGATGAGCATGAGAGCACAGCCACAACACTTTCTGGAGACATGGTCTTGCCCTTGGGCCAATGAACTGCTGCCAAGAAGTCACTGGGTGGAAAGATAAAAATATAGGAACTGCAATTTAAACCAGAAGAATCCCGAATTTAAGCTACAAACCCATATTCTAGTGAGCTCTAAAGTCTCAGTTCTTAGGCAACTGATTCTACTGCCCATTCATCTGCCTAGTGATAAGCTGTCAGGGTTTAAGGAGTGGTTAAATGCAGTCCAGAGTTTTTTGATGATTATGTTATTCCCTCAGTGGCTGTGGCCCCCAATTTGTGGGGCTGTACCAATTTCTCTAAAAGTTTCAAGCTTTGCATAATTCTTTAGATCTGTTCTGACCTAAGTACTCTTTGGAAAACCCAATTTTATTTCAATGCTGGTTGAATTGAATGAATCAATGGGTTTTCTTTGTCAGAAGTGATTTGTGCCCAGACCCTCTGATCCCTCTTGGAAGCCTCAACATGTTATTGTTAACCAAGTCCCTATAGCCTGAGGCTGGACTGGAAACTCAAAATCCACTGAGCCAAAGAAAACTCTGCCCTTGAGCCTTCACGTTGTTTGCTAAATGTCAGCAGTCTGACTGGCTTTGGTCTGAAATTTGGAACTATACATAACTATAAGCAGGAAAAATATAAAATTCTATTCCTGCTATTTGAACATATACTACTTTGGCTGAGAGGACTTTCATTCTCTAAGGTACAAAGTTCTTTCCTAGCACCAAGGTTTAGTTTTAAGGACAGGCCATTTTTTAACTCAGTCCAACATGATTGCAGGTTGGGTGTGAATTGTAGTGAATAAAGGTTTGGGAATCAGACACACCTGGGTTATACTTCTGGCTCTGCCATTTTACTCACAGTTTTAATGGGCAGGTTACTTCTCTGAATCTAAATTCCTTGACAGTACTATGATGCTGCTCTGAAGATGAATCCGGGCAAATCATCTGGGATAGTAGATTTATAACATGCCATTTCTGCTGCTAATTTTTCAGCCTCTGTTGTTGCCACTGCTAGCACTAATAATAATGTCACTATGACGACAAGCAAAAACACAGGTTGAGCATCCCTAATCTGAAAAATCCAACATCTAAATGCTCCAGGATTTGAAACTTCATTTGATCACTGACACGATGCCACAAGTAGAAAATTCCACACCTGATCTCATATGAGGGGTCACAGTCAAAACACAGGCACAAAAGAATACTGTGAATATTTATAAGGTATACATGAAACTTCAATGAAGTTTGTGTTTGTACACTGATTTACTCCTAAGCTATCTCATTATGTATATGAAAATATTTCAAACTCCCAAATCCCAAACACTTCTGGTCCCAAGCAGTTTTGACAAAGGATATTCCACCTGTGCTATTATAACAAACGCAACTACTACTATTGGTACTTTTTTCTTGTGAGCCTTTCTAGGCCCCCAATCCTGTAATTATCTGTTTTTATAAGATAATTTATCCTATTTTCAATCAGTTATAGCCTGTGATAAGTGAATATTAGATAAAAAGATACCACAAAACGATGGTATCTATGTTATTTGATGTTCATCCCACAAAAAGAAATGTACTGTGTATGGGTCTAAAAGTTTTTAACCATTAGCCATGTGAGCTATAACTGTAACCTATAAAGTTAAAGCTAACTTTTATTTGCCAGGTAGAGCCAGAGAGGACTTTTTAAGTCAATGATTACTTTGGACTTCACAGTTGTTATGGTTCTGAGACACTAGTTATCAGCAAGTCTGACTGAAGATTTGCCAGAACAGGGAGGGAGGTTTTAATGTGATTTTGCTAGTTAGCTTCTTAGGCCCACAGTTGATTCCTCTAGCAGACAGGTTTTAAAAAAATGTTAGAAAGATCTATAAAATGTATGACTAAGGAAAAGGGAGGGGATTCATTAAAAAGTGGCCAGTACACTTGAGAGCCACCACCTCATACAACCACTCCTTGGAGCCGTTTAGTGCAAACTCTTGATTCCCCAGGCCAGGCTGAGGGAGATGGGGAAAGACACTTGGAAATGTAAAAGCAGCAACTGCTGAAGCACAGGGGACAGGTGTAGAGCAGGAACTTTCTCCGGCATGATTGAAGGTCTTAATTTAACACAGTCTCTGCTGTTGTAAGTACAGGACTTTACTGAAGCTCTTTTGGCACAGCCTTCTTCTTTTTTTTTTTTTTTAGTTTAAGATGGCCTTCACATGTGCTAGGCAAGTGCTCCACCACTGAGCTACAACCTTGGTCCCTGGCACAGGCTTCTTTAGCCACTCACACTTCATAGATTATGCAGCATTTGTCTACTACCTCCTACTCCCACCAGCTGACGTGCTAAATGATATATATATTTTAGTACTTTTTTAGTTGTAGATGGACACGATGCCTTTATTTTTGTTTATTTATTTTATGTGGTGCTGAGGATCAAACCCAGTGCCTCACCTGTGCTAGGAGAGCACTCTACCACTGAGCCACAATCCAAGCCCCTCCAAATGATACATTTTGCACTTGTTTTCAGTGAATTTCAGGCAAATAGCAATAGTTTATAGGGTTGAGGAGGAGGTTTTTAAAAATGTACTAAATTAGAACATTGTCAGTTAATGAACTCCTTATCCATAGAATTTATGTCTATGTTGTGGACACAACAGTTAATTAACTCTAAAAGGTTGAGAGTCAATCCTGAGTGGGCCTAGGGACTAAGTTTCATATTACAAACTGAACTAAATGGTTACCTCTAATCCAAGCCTGTCGCTCCACTCCGACATACTGCTGTCCAAAAGAACTTTTGGCAGTGATGGAATTGTAATACAGCTGTGCTATTTAATTCAGTCAGCCATTGGCCACACATGACTGGTAACAACCATATTGGTCCTAAAGAAACAACTCAAGATTTACTAATGATATTTCTACTACCTGATTGAGCAGACAGACTATTTTGGTTCTCATTCGATGAGAATTCTCTTTAGCATCTGACTCTGTGAATCATTTTCAACCTTGAAAAATCTTCTTTGGGTTTTCATGATAACATGATTCTTGGCTCTCTCCCATCACTCTGTTCCTTCCCACTCTCTCTCTCTTGAATTCTCCCTTTTTTTGTCTGCGTCTAATATTAGAATTTTCCAAGGCTCAGCCCTAATTGTCTTCTCTATATACTCTCCCTATGCAATGCCTTCCATTCCTAACATTTATGTGCTCCCTGTGTAGGCACTAAGCATTTTATATGCATCATCCTACTTCATCATTACTACTTGAATAAATTGTAGGCACTATTATTATCATTTTACAGGTGAGAAAACAAGAAAGCTTAGAGAAATCAAGTCTTTTGCCTGCGGTCACAACTAATCATAGTGTCGCTGAGATTTGAACAGACACCTGACTTGTGACCTACTTGTTTGATGACCACCATTAAGATGATTGCCCTGACTTCCATTTCTCAGTCCAGACCTGCATTTCTCACTGTATATTTCCTTAAAATCTTAAAGGCTTTCAAATTCAATGTGTCAAAATATAAACTCTTTATTTTCTCCTTATTCTTGTTTCTCTCATGCTAGTCCCTGTTATGATAAGCCCCATCCATCAATCCAGAACCATCCATCAAACCTGGGAGTCATACTAGTCTCCCTCTGAATCCAACTGATAACTCTTCAATTTATTAGCTCCTTTCCATCCCCAGTGTACTCAGTGCCTTGTTGTAGGCCTTTTAAGACCTTACTCAGACCGCTCCAAATGGCCTCTAACTGGTCTTCTAGCTTGGGGTCCCTGTCTCCATCCAATCCATCCACTGCATTGGCAGTTACCTATCTAAAATGCAAATCTGTTCATAATATTATAAACGATCTAAGACCCTTCTATGAGCATCCCATACAAAGCCTTTCATCAGATAACCCCTTTCTCCTCATCCTTTCATGTTTTTCATGTTATACTCCTTATGTCAGCCACACCAAATAATCTGTACTCAGTAACTAGGTCATGGCTATATCACAATTCCTGAATAAACTATTTTTGCTACCCAAAGCTCTAAAGTGTCTTTCTTCACCTAAATTCTTACTCCTCATCTCATATTCAGCTACATTTCCCCCTCTTCCAGGAAGCCTTCCCCCACCTTCCCAGGTAGAGCTGATCCTTCTTTCTTTGGTACCCTCTGTAACCACCACAGCAAGTTCTGGATAACTGCTATCACAGATATCAGCTCTCACTTGGTTACCTATTCCCCATCCACCAAGGGCCCTTAGAAAGCAGAGACTAGACTCTATTCAACCTTGAGTCTTTGGTGCCCCCTCTGTGCCTACTTTGAACTGAGCACAGAGTGGTGCTCTGGCTAGCCAGACCCTGAAACAGAAATCTTGTATACCACAAGTCCACTACTTATACTTCATCTTGGGAAGAAACTTGGTAGGCCAAGAAAAAACATCACTGGGCCATTCTTGATCTCCCTTCATAGACCATTTTACTTGAGGCAATTCCTATAACAGTGATGCAAAAGAGTGACACCAGGCCCCACCTGATAGTGATGATCTGCCCAATGCCCAAGTCTAAGTCATTCAACTGCGCAATAAACACAGCTGCCACTGCTTCATAGAGTGCAGTCCCATCCATGTTGATTGTGGCACCAACGGGCAACACAAATCTAGTGATCCTCTTGTCCACCTGGTTTTTTTCTTCGGCACAGCGGAAGGTGACAGGCAGTGTGGCTGAACTGTGTGATATAGAGAGAAAAGAACTTATGGTCTTAGGATGGTGGTGCTCAATCCCCACCTGAAAAGACACATCTCTTCCACAAAAGTAAAGAAAGGACCCAAAACAGGTTGGTATTGTGGCCAGTCCAGGGATCCGAAGGTGCTGTGTCCACCACTGCCCCCAGTGATTCTAGAACTCCTCCCTGGCTGCAGGCCATGCTGAGGGCAGGAGATATTCAACAGTGTGAAGAAATATGGTGAGGATGGGGCAGAGAATATGGAAGTCAACTCTCAAGTTAAAGGTAGGTACAAAAAACACAGGCTGGAGTCTGCTCCATCAAGTGAGGGTTGAGCTAGTAAAGTGTGGCCTGAGGCTTCTTCTAGAAACCTCTTATAGTTACCTGGAAGAGATCATGAGAGCTGTCAGGAGAGCCTGGGCCATACCCATGGCAAATCGGAAAGGGTTCTTCCGGACGACTATGAAATATATCAGTGGGAGAATTACAATGGAGTGGATGGCAAGCCTGTAAACAAGAGGGAAAAGTTTCAAAGATAATACTCTCTTACTTCACTCTTTTTTTCAAATAGTTTTTAAAAAGTATGACGTTGTTCAGCTTTCCTAAAGACCCAATGAGAAAATGAGAAGTTGCCTAGGAAATATATGTTCCCATGCTGCAGATGAGGATGTAGGGGCCTATTCAGTAAATGAAGCATCTGGTCAAAGTTAATGACAAATTCAGTAGCCGAATATAAATTTCAGAGCTCACAGAACAGAGTTATATCATGCTGAAATGCTCCTGTCTGTGTGATTCCTGGTTTTGAATTATGACTTCTCTAAGACTCAGCTAAATTTCCCCCTCCTTCAGGAAACATCCAGTTACTTTCCCAGGAAAAGCTTACCCTTTCTTACTTGGCACTCTCTTTATCCCCTACTGTGATACCTCATTATAGCCCTTGTCACAGTCTCTACCTTCTCTGTCCCCTGGGCTCTGCAGTTATTTTGCTGGATGGTACTCACTGTGTAAGAGGGCGTTCAGAGTGGCTATAAGGAAAAAGTCCCTCTTCTTCCACAGTTGTACTTTAGGACTGGCCCCCTTTACTAGCCTTACCTTCTCAAATTGTACCTTATTTTACATGGAAATAAATAGCGTACCCAAAATAGGGGGCTTAAGAAATGAGACTCATTTGATGGATGGCATGCATGTGTAAGTGGCAACCTAAGAATTTACAGATCAGTTATACAAGGTTGAAATGATAAGAAATGGGCACTGCAAATACCAATCCTGGAAGTTTGGAGAGAGGGTCTTCTCAATACAGAGCTTATACCTAAGAACTGTGAATTCTTAGCTAGGACTTTTAGTTTTCTGTTAGAAGCCTAGAGAAGGCAAGAGAAAAGAAACCAGCATAACTCCATTAAGAAATGGCTTAGTGTCACAAGCCTCAGTTACATCACTGCCAAGAGTTTGATCCTGGTCCTGCATGTTTCAGCGGTCCCAGAGCAAGGCTGGCCTCTGGTGAGGCCAAGGCCCTGCCTCCCTGACCTCTGTGGCCTGGAGATTTGACGCTGATCCCCACACTATAGGAACCCAGGCTGCTTCTGTGTTAGCTGACAGGGCTGTGCTTTTGGCAAACACAGATTATGAACCAAAAGCTGTGCAATGGAAACCCCAAGGCAATTGAGTTCCAAAAGGTGAGCCAATTCCTCAAGTTGGGTGTTTGACCTGTGAGAGTCAAATCAATGTCATTTCCTCATTCCCTTGCTCCATATGTTTTAGCATATATGAAGTATCTTGCTCTTGGATGGGTGTTTGGGGGCACCCTCTGTAATCTACCCCACTGCATTTCTTCTCAAGGAACCATACCAATATCCCCACTCCCTTCCTATTTGTGGCTTCTAAAAAGCCCCACATGATTCCAACTAGCCTGACGATTTCCCCATCACCATCCCCAATACACTGAGGACTCAGGGCAGGGAGTAGCTACCAGCCTCAGTGACAGCATTTGAACCAACCTGTTCTCCTGCTCCTACTTGCTCTGATTTAATTTCATTTAGGCCCTTCTTAATTTCTTTCCACTTCAGGGTATGTGGGGGGCAATTCCTACCTGCTCGGTTAGTTTATGTTCTTGAGAAAGTAATGGGCAGGAGACAGCCAAAAGAGGCTACGAGTGGGTTTCTCTCTTGTTTAAAAAATGATTTAAACACAACCAATAAAGGCAGTGGTAAAGCCTGGTCCAGGCTGTTCTGCCAAAAGCTGGCAATTAGCACAGTGTGAGCCACCTACAGTACAGCTGTTAAAGGGCAGCCCTGCTCACTGCTCTCTTATCTCTAAACTATCTTTTCCTGTACTTATGAGAGAAGCCGACCTTAACCAACCAAACCCCAGTCTCTCTGCAGCAATCCTATTGAACCCAGTTGAAGGTTCTGTTTTTTTTTCTCTTGAATCAGACATACCCACTCAGGACAGTAGCCATGTAAAGACCCAGCTTGCGGAATATTTCCCAGTCTTCAACTTCTATGATCTTCCCAGCAATCAGGAACAAAATACCAAGTGGCATGTAACTAGAAAGTAAGCACAACAAAGACCCAATTCCATCACTAGGGTTTTCTCAGGCTGGGATTATTGGGGAGGAAACAAGCCAGTGCATGCACCCCAGCTTGCAACTGGAAGTACAGAAGACATGGTTGCAGGACAGCAAGTGCTCATCTTCGAGTCCTGGGCAGACTAATGGCTCTAGTTTCCAGTACCTGCAAGCAAGCACCTTGCACTCTACCCACCCAAACTACTGCAAGGGTATTTTGCAAATATGACATAAATATGCAGTGAGATTGGTGCATACCCCATACCATATACACCCCCACATCCTACTGATTGTCACATCTGCTTAGCCCATTTGAGCTCCACTCATCCCTACAAAATAAGGATGCTAAGCTCTTTCTAGCCATGGCATCTCATTTCTCAGGTGCCAGCAATTGAAGCAACGGTAATAACAGTGGAAGTGGTCACCATATGTCTATTTGTGGAGCTCTCATTAGATCTTGTGTTGGGGAAAGTATTTTACATGCATCATCTCACTTAATGTTCTTCCAACCCTGAGGTTAGGTTTTATTACTTTTTTTTTTTAACAGATAATAAAGCTGAGGGTTTTACAGGATTAAGTGGCTTGCCTGTCTGTTATTACTGAACACTTTACATCACTGTCAATGTCCTTTGGGGTTAAATAATGTTGAACCAATTCCATGTGAGATACATGAGGCAGAGATCTCCCAGGAAATGTGGACTTTCTGGCATCTCAGTGACAGGGCGGATACTTAGGTGGTGTCTCTGGGATGCTCAGATGGCAGTTTTCCTTTGAGTGAGCTAGTGGCCCTGCTGTAGCATTTTTGATGTTTTGAACCTCATTTCTGCATGGGGCCTAAGAAGGAAAAGCACCCTGAAAGCACCCTCTGTTCTGATCTGCGAGGAGCTCTTCCAGATCATCCCTTTAGGAGCACTTCTCACCTGAGTGTTGGTTGGGTGCAAGATGACCTGCCAGGACTTTGAGGGAAAAGACAGTGGCTGATAGCTAGACATTTATTAATGAACTACCTACTGAGGAGTATATGGAGCTATTTCATACTCCAGTGTCTTGATTTCTAATGTCTCCATCTCCAAGAGGAGACGAGTTGAGGAACATAAGCCTCATCTTTCTAATTTTGAGGATACAGAGTTTTTAGGAGAAGCAAAATGGTCTCAAATAGTGTCTGCTCACCACATAATGATCTGAACAATTTTCATGGTTGCGTCACTCAAGGCGTTGAAGAAATCCACCAGAATCTGTCCCTTTTCTCCCATTTTTCCAATGACAAGTCCGAAGACGAGGCAAAAGATAATCAAGCCTAGAACATTTATGCCATCTGAATACATGCCCACGATTCTGTATTCCTTTGTTTTGTTCTGTGGATCAAAACAAAGAAAATATATTGATACATGATGATAATCACAGTGATCTATTAGAGTCGATAATACTTTAGGAAATATAATAATTATTAAAAACCCTACACAAGTATCAAATCCCCTCCCCCAATGAAATTTAAAGTCCCCCCTTTTATTTTATTTTTTTTAATATTAAAGCCTGACTATACAGCTTAGTCTTTTATTTATTTATTTTTTTATGTGGTGCTGAGGATAAAACCCAGTGCCTCACACATGCGGGGTGAGCGCTCTACCACTGAGCTACAGCCCCAGCCCCCCTCCCTTTTCTTAACAAGTCCATATTTTAATATTTTTTCTGAAGATTTATAATTCTATTTTTTTTTAATTTTTGTTATAAATTTTAGAATCAGAGCACTTTTCAGGGTTATTTAAACTACTAGCTACATTTGGAGTTCGTTTTTAAAGAAAGATGGGAATTAATAACACAGGAAGCACAAACTACCATCTGTTTTATCCTGATAATGAAGCACAGGAACATTTTTCACTGTCTCTGTTCTTGTATGACCAACAGGATTTTAGAGATAGATATAAAATTAGCCAGATACCTACTACAATGAGCCATTTCTTCAATTTATCCTGAGTAAAAATACCCTGAGATTCACTGAGAGAAAACATAATCTGACTGGTGCAAACCAGGGTGATAAAGAATTAGGTTAACAAGCCACTGGGGTATCAGTCATTTCTTATTTATGATGAAACAAATATTTATGGAGCAGCTAGAGTGTTCTAACTGCATTGGCTATAGTGCAAGGCCTTAAAATTCAGCTGGAGAGATGAGACCAACTGTGAGAAACATGAGCCAATAGCAAAATGGTGTGTAATTAAAGACACAGCCAAGCTATGAGTTACAAGCATCACACAGAGACTGGGACATGAATGAGGACTTCGAGGTTAGGGAAAGCTAAGTTTGAGGAGTAGGCAGCCAGGAGACAAAGTATGTTCCAGAAAAAATGGTACGCACCGGCAAAAATCATGGCATATGGGCCTTTGTAACTTGCTTGGATAATAATTCTTACATAACTGTTCCTATGGCTGACACCCTAACTTAAACCTCTCTGTTGGATGACCCTAAAAGAACCAGTTCTTCTCCATTGTAATATCCATCACTCTTCGCATGAGGACAGATGCAGTATCTGCCTTTTTACTATTATAATCCCAAGGCCCAGCAGGGCCTGGCATATGGAAGGTGCTCAGAAAAATACTTTGGAAGCACATCAAAAGGCAGGAATAAGGGGTAAGTGAGGAGGCAGATCTGGATATAAGAGAGGGGGCTGTTGGGAAGAAAGCTAGGAAGACTCCAGAGAAGTCAGGTCATGGAGGCCCTCTACCCAAAGCCCAAGAAGCTAAGGCTTTCTGAAGTAGGAAGCAAGGAGCCATCTGTTGTCTACTTAGTTTGAATTCTTAAATATATGGAATATTTCTCTTTTCCTTAAATCTTTCCTTTTTATGTGAAGACAGAGGACATTCAGGAGATGTCTATTAGAGGCCTACAAAGGTATCAATTCAGGACCATACATTCCAGTTCTGAAATCCCTAAAGATCTTAAAGTCCATTGATCTAATTGGTAAGTTTATAGAAAACTCTGGGTGACAAAACCTATTCTGAACAGAGATGAGGCTACTGATAATCTGTTTCTCTGACTTTACAGAGTATCCACGTGTTTGTTACAGAAATATTGATGATGTTTGATTCTCTGGAGTGTTGCTGCAATCTCACAGATGTTACTTATCATACAGTGTATATATTGTATAACCCTTCTAAAGTCTTAAAAGATTTGGAATTAGAATCATTTCTCGGTAGAAAGATTTGGACATGGAACTGTGGGTCTGTATCCTGTGTTTATATAGCTTTATAAAATTAAATCAGTCCTCAAGGTACCCAATTGTAAAAGGTGTCAAAAATTCAGTGGCAACAAGCCTCATTCTTTTCCCTATGTATACAGTTGAAACCCTTTGTTCTTACTAGTTTTTATGTAGTATAGTTCCCCCACACACACCAACATACTGAGTTAGCAAATGCTGAATGATTGCTACTAGTCACATCAAACAATCAATAGGTGACATTTTTATGCGGGTTTCTGCTTAAAAACATCTCATTTAATATATACTGCTGATTCATTGACATTGAACTCATGACCAACAGCACTATTACTCCTGCCTGAATGAAGATTCTTTAACACACATATTTTCTCCTTAACACACATCACAGCCTTCTTGTGTTTAGGAACCCTTAAAGAGTACTTTAGTACTTTGTTTCTGTTCACATTAAATAGTGAAATCACCATGAAAAAGCACAAAAATGGAAAAAAATGGCACTAAATGCATCACAAGATGGACATTTGCTTACAGAGTGAGAGCCAAAAGTAGGCAGGTCCAGCCTAGTCCAGCCTCACCTGGGAACATGCACAGTGGGCGACTCAAATTTTGTGCTGCTTTTTGCCAATGACTATGAATGTGCCATGAATATTGATTTGGGGGTCACAAGTAAGTTCGCAAAAAGGAGAATTCACAAATGTGGATTCTGTGAATAACAAAGACTGACTATCTTTCATCTTCTGCTCACTCATGAGTGGCATCTGCCTACTGGGGGAAAAAAGCAGGTGACAGAATGGTACCTCAGAAACTGTGGACATCATGGTGGTGACAGGCTCCTCTGTCATGTTCCTCTGGGGATCACTGGGGGGCTTTACTTCTTCACGCTTGGTTTTGTACTGCATATTGGAGAAAAACAAAGACAAGCAAACAAATAAGATTTTTAGCATCTTTGATGCTACACCATAGGAATAAGTTACTTTTGCCAAACAAGTACCTCCAAAGAGTTCTACCTTCAGTGCTTCTGTTGCTTCTAGTTTTTGATAAAACCACCCATGAGGTTTTATAACTAAAAATGGATTGAGAAATCCAAATCCCTGACTCCCACAACCACCATTCAATAATGTCAGAACGTTCTTTCACTTTCATAATAAGGACAAAATCAATGGAGAAATAATGTGAAAGAAAGGATGTTTTCTCCACAGGCGCTTTCACAGAAAGACCCAATAGGGATTCCTATCACTTTTGCTTTTATTAATTAATTTTTTTAATTGGAAAAAAATACCTCATCACTTTGGTAAAAGTAGTCCCCAGGACTTTAATAAATATCCAGAAAGTTTTAACAAGATAGTTGCATCCAAATCAACAGTCCCTTTAGGGCTATTCAGTGAGTGAGATTTCTGTTTCCTTCAGTTCTGTTTGGATCTGTGGAGCTTTGACACAGAGGTTTAAGAAAGAGCTAGTATATTATTACACCAGGCGCAAATGTCCCTCCTACAGGGCTCTGCCAACACTGAGAACCTTACAAATGACCACTGTGGCTGATCTGCAAAGGCACCCCTGAAATAGAGGTGGTTCTGTGCCCCATGGAGGTTGGCAGGGAGCAATATAATTGCCATTTTTGTTGGTATACACAGAAGTTTCTGTTCATGTAATTTATGTAAATGAATACAGCAGTTTGTGATAGACTCAGCTGTCTTGACAAATGGAAGAAAAAGACTTGTCCATGGAGTGAAGAGATGTCAAACTTTCCTAGAGGGGGGAAAAAAACCCCTATGGCTTTGTTACATTGCTCTCCAGAGTATGGGCAATAGACATATAATGGTTAAAGAAAAGAAATAATCTCAGGAATTCTAGCTATGTCATGTGTGTTAGATACAGATTGCCAACACCAGAGCAGCAAGAAAGAAGAGATAGAAAGCTCTTTTTCTAACCATTGCACTGCATCAACAGACAGTTCACATTTCTTTACAAAAGTAACATGATTCTCCAGAACAGGTACTGAAGGCCACATTTTAAGCCACTCATTGTTTGAAAGATTACTAATTGCTCCATTTGAGCCCTTTTGAGGGAAACTGCATACGGGAAAAGGAAGCAGTGTAAAATATGACATGCATTTGACTGTTGGTTTGAAAGCAAGGATACAAAACAGAAAAGCCACTGAAACTCTTCATTCACAGGTGCACTGCCCACTGCCAGGTTTGATGGGATTACTTCCATTTCTTGGATCATAGAAGGAAAAAAAAAATATCTTAACTGGTAATGGAAAGAAGAGAGAAACTCAAGGGTAAAAGTCATTAATATTACCTGCTGAAAACAGGCTTGGACAAGGTTCTCAGGGAACATATTCCTGTTGGAGACATGAAAAGCAGTATTATAGGATGGCAAAAAAGTGTTGTTTTTTTTTATCATACTCAAATACATTGATAAAAAATGAGTGTAAGATAGAATGAGTACTCTGATTTCTCCTCTGGCCTCTCTTTTGAAAAACACTTCCTTGTAATAAGATTTCTTTCTTGTTTGCCGAGCCTTAACTGAGTATAGAATGTTCTCCTAATCAAATGTCACTTAACCAGTTCACTGAGTAACAACAGTTGCGGAGCCCAGTGAAAAGCTGGCAGGTAGATACTTGTAGTTGAGAGACAATTCTTTAATTTTCTGCACATTTCAGTTTTCATACATGAGACAATATTTCTACTAATAATCTGTTCCCAAATTCTTTATGCCAATTGCAAATATTATTGTAATTATTGAATTAAATGTTAAAGCATTGAAATATGGCTGTGAAAAAGACAGTGTGGTTTCTATTAAAAACCAAGT
Organism: Marmota flaviventris; assembly: GCF_047511675.1. Taxonomy (NCBI): domain Eukaryota; kingdom Metazoa; phylum Chordata; class Mammalia; order Rodentia; family Sciuridae; genus Marmota; species Marmota flaviventris. The sequence continues at coordinate 40,284,437 of NC_092510.1, read as the reverse complement.
TGAATGCCTGGAATTTCAATAGAGGCCAATGACTAAAATTTTCACTATTAAATTTGATATGAGGAGACAACTTAAATAAAAAGAAAAAGTGGAATGATTTGGCACTTGACTTTCTTTGCAATTTTGAAGGGTTTGGGTTGCTTCACTCTATAGAAACTCAACCTGGAAATTGTAAAAGATGCATTTATAAGGGCACCATATGCAACAGAAATTATGAAAATACAATGAAGTGATACATTGAAACAAAGACTGTGACCCTACATCAAAAAAATTGGTGAATAAATGCTTTTAATTTTTAGGTAGGAAAAAATATGTAATACAGCTCCTATAACTTTTTTTTTTTTTTTTTTTTTTTTGTGTGTGTGTGTGTGTGTGAGGGGGTGTTGCTGGGGATTGAACCCATGGCCTTGTGCATGCTAGACAAATACTTTTATCACAGTGTCACACCCAGCTCTCCTAGAACACCTTTTGTGAGTCTCTGATTTAATTGCTACTTTAAATCAACAAACCTATTTCTGGCTCTGTTTTAGATAAGAGGATTTTTCCTGTACAGTTAAAAAAAATGTATTTTTCCAAGTGTGAGGTTTTCTCCCTACAATTAAAAACAATGTGTATCTCCAAGAGTGCTACGGACTGAACATACAACCCAGTCCGACATCTTTATACAATAAAGATACTTTCTGCATCTCTGTCCATCCTAAATCATTACAGAAGACACTGTTGCTTCTAATCCTCTTGGAACCATGACCAGCAAGCAGTAATTACTTGCCATGTAATTTGTGGGGTCCAAGGTAAAATGAAGATGCATAATAATTTTAAAAATTACTAAAAATGTCAAGATAGAAGAGCATTAAAGCATGCACATGGCCTTGGCCTCCTGTAACTACACAGCTGGCACAACCAGGAAGCTAAGACTCTCACCTGATCAGGTCTAACATGGCATCTACTGTGCTGACTTCCGGGGTGCTCCCCATCCTGTCGATTTCAGACACCTTCTGGGTGACACCAGGCTTGATGCTCACCACCAGCACAATACCTATGATCAAGGACAGTATCCACAGTGCATTAAGAAACTTCCGGGCCATGTGTGGTGGCATACGCCTGTAATTCCTGTAACTTGAGAAGCAGAGGCAGGAGGATCACAAGTTCAAAGCCTGCCTCAGGAACTTAACAAGCCCCAAAGCAACTTAAGTCAGACCCTGTGTCAAAATAAAAAATAAAAAGGGCTGGGGATGTAGCTCAGTGGTTAAGTGCCCCTGGGTTTAATCCCTGGTACCAAAAATGTGAAAATAAAAAATAAAGAACCTTCCAGAACATTTGGCATCCTGGTGCATTCTTCTAACACTGTAATGAGGAGACCTGAAATTAACCAAATGCTGAGACATTCGTGGCTTCCTTAATTACTTCCCCATTGAAATTCATAAGCAGAAGGAATTCTGCGCCCCCCCCCCCACCTTTAAGCATCTAAGAATTGCTTCTGGAAATACCTATTGATGAGAATTCTTTTCTTTTCTTCAATTCATGAGATCAACCTAGGCAGGTGTGCGGGTGAAGGTACTTCATTTCCTGGCCCAGGGAACCTGTTGATATCTTTTGTAATTTAGCCCACAGACGCTGGTCATTCTGCAGGTCATACAGAACAAGCTTTGTCTTGTCTACCTTCTTTACCAAAGGCCTTGGAAGAGCTAGAATGCTGTATTGTGGGTGAGTGTCATTCAGGGGTGGAATGGAGAATAGATAGACAGGAACTGCAGGGAGGGAAGGTGCTTCATGCTGTAAGGAAGACCTGTCTGCATGCTAGGTCATCTAAAAGCACCATTGTGATCTCTGGAAATAATGGGTTTCTCTCTCAAAGTGTCTAGCAGAAATGGGAGGTTGTAGAAGAGACCAAGGCATTGAGGGATGTTTGACTAAAAGACAGAGAGGAAGAAAAGATATTTCCATGCCTTTCTTGCTCCTTTCCCAAGAGGAGGAAGTACTAAGGGGACTTTGGAGTGTAGAATGGGTCAGTTTTGCTTGTAGGACCAGTCGCTGGGCAGTAAGAGGGCTGTGGATCTTTTCTTTATGGCCCACTTTCCCCTGTCAGGGCTGCAGAAGGGATACCCAGTTAATTATAAGGCAATATCTTGCTTTTTCTCTGCTATTTTTTCTTTGTGCTGGATCCCCTTAAAGAGATACAACTTTGGTTTAGGGCTGGGCTCAGGCCCTCCTAAGCCCCTCAGCCTAATACCACTAAAACTTCACCATATCCCACCTCTTACCCATTCACTGAATCAGGGCTGCAAGGATCAGGCTGGCTGCAACATCTGAGAACATTTCCTTCCTTTCTTCCCCCTCTGGGCACCCTTCTTAAAATGTCATGCTAGGTCACAAAAGATCTTGAAGCTATAAGAATAGCTCTTCCTTTATTAAAACTTTCTCTTTCTCCCTTGTACAAGTGGGATTTATACTTAGCAATACTGTTAGCTGTTAGAATTTGGTAAAATGTGAAATGCACTGAAATCCTACCTTTCTGGAAATATGTATCATTATACTCAGTACCACTATTATAGATTAATTATCCAGTTTAAGATTACATAAGCTCTTGGCTTCACTTTCTTCAACCAATGACTCTGATAAGGTATGGAACTGTCATCCACTTCCTTTTTCTTAGTAGAGACTCTAATAAGCAGTACCATGTCTAAAATTATGTCAGCATTGCATTGCCTTCACATAACAGGTGCAATGTAGACTTCAAAGCAAAAAGTTCCAGGGTAGTTTGACATATTACTTTCTGATTTAAAATAATCTTCATTTTTAACACTCCAACTACTTTTTGGATGAAAAGTCACAATTGTATAGGGGAATAAGGATTCAGAAATAAACATTACCTAGAATTACAGCAATGATGGTGGTACAGAAATAATATACTACAGCACGCAGTCCAATTTTTCCAGATACACTGGAGTCCAGTGCAGCAACACCTGGAAGGAGAGGAGAGAAAGGTCAAATTCACTCATTTTTGAAAGACAGAATTCCAGCTGGGTCTATAATCCCAGCAACTCCGGAGGCTGAGACAGAAGGATCATGAGTTCAAAGACAGCCTCAGCAAAAGGTGAGGCACTAAACAACTCAGTGAGACCCTGTCTCTAAATAAATTACAAAATAGGGCTGGCCATGTGGCTCAGTGGTTGAGTGCCCCTGAGTTCAATCCCCAGTAACATCCCCCACGCCCCCAAAAAGACAGAATTCCAGGATTGGTGATTCAATTCTTAGGGTGTGAAATGAGGAGCTGAGAGGCCCATCTCACACAGTCAGTTTGGATAAGACACAATGGGCAAAAGAAGCACTTAAAAATTCCCAAGCTAAAAATTAAGAAATAGAGACCCTGGGCAGGCTAACAGCTTTGGTCTCTGTTGTTCTTAAGGGCAGTTATGAAGCAATTACAAGGAGTATCTCTTCTGCAAGTGCTCTAAGAACCTTACCAGGATTTGCATATTATGTCACTCAATATCCTTTATGATAAACTGATAAAACTTTCCTGGAATTCCATACTAAGGTAACAATTTATCTTGAAGAACTGAGACAGTACTCTTTTTCGCTTAATAAGAATCATGGGTGTCATGATTATTTTCCCGTCTGTCTTTTCTGTCAGGAAGCTCAGTCAAGTGAAAAAGTAACATTTATGTGTGATTATAAAAGGAATGCATATTCATTACAATTAACTAGAACAAAAATAAAGATGAAATTAAAAGACTTTATCTAACCCAACCACAGTTAATAAGCCAGTGAATTTTTCTCCAATATTTTTTTCCTTGATGTTTTTAACCCACTGTCTTCTTAATTTTGTATTATAAGCATTCTCTCTCATTGTTACAAACTTACCCTACTGATAATCTTAATGGCTACATAATCTCCCTGGATCCTAATGTACTAAATCATCATTCACTTATTGCTAGATCTTTAGACCGTCTCAGAACCTGATTCAATAATAATTCTTGGTAATTTCATTATCCATCCTTTTCCTAACATATTTCCTTCCTCTTTTCATGATTTTCAAATTGCTGCTAGTTGAGCAACTTTATGAGATGCCTTAAAATTTCTGTTTGAAAAAGCACAGGTTCTGTTTCCAAAGGCACAGGTGATTTAAGAGACTTATGGCCACATCATTGGATCCAGTTTCAAATAGTCTTGGGATACCAAGAGGAGTGTTGCCTAAATTTAAGGGGGGTTTCTGGAATGCCAAGGACAGCTATATTAGAGGTGGAAGGTATATATCTCTGCTTGCTAGAAACCTTTGCCCTCCATCAAAAATGCTTATATCATTGGAGTTGTGGCTCAGTAGTACAGCACTTGCCTAGCATCTGTGAGGCACTGGGTTCAATCCTCAGCACCACATAAAAATAAATAAATAAAAATGCTTGTATAAATGAGGTCAAACGATGCTCTCTAAATGGACTTCTATGAGGGGGATAGGAAAAATTGAGAAACAACCAAAGCAAGCTGTCATTTAAGATTTCAGACTTTAACCTACATAAGTTCTAAAATGAAGATCACGTTTTTGAGTCAAATTATCATCATAGAAAATTATTTTGCATTTTCAATACTTATGAGTTTTCCTATAACTGTTTGCAAAGCCCTAAGTACAGGGTAACAGGAAAAAAGAAGAGGTTGTCACAAGGCAATCCCCAGGGAAAGGTAGTAAACCTTATGGCTAACAGGATGTTCAGGCAGCTTTTATGGTTTCCCCTCCCACTATAAAAGGCTTACCCTTTCTTTTAAGTGACTGGGGGATTATGCTCCTCACATGTAATGGTACATATGTGACAGGAGAAATCTGCAAGGACAGTATCACCGTTATGATGACAGATCTAAGTCATTTCTCCCTTTACACACCCTATTCCTTGGGTTTGATTACTCTTCTGGAAGTTAATATTTTGAGAGAGGGAGCCCTGGCCTCTTTAGCAGTTACCCAGGAAGTTGTTAAAGGGCCAGTCAGCAACCTCCAGGACAAGGTTGTGCAATCACAAATGACAGGCATGTTACAAGAGTCACATCCTAGAATATCCTTGATGACAGAGTCTATTCTCCTTGATTGGGAAAAATGGAATTTGGTGTGCTGAGGGGAACTTCTTTCCTGACAGTAAGGCATTGAAAAATAACACTTATGCAAAGAACAACAATAATAAGCTGAAGGCCACAATTCACAAAAGAACCAACAATCTCATTTTTAATTTAGATCTCTCTAATAAAAAGCAAACAATAATGTAAATATGTTTGTTATTTTATGATTTTTTAATACTGTATGATTATAAAATGTGCCTATTTCATTTTAGAGCTCAGTCTATTATTTTGACAATTATAATTATTTACAAAAATAAGGGTAGGTTAAAAAGAAACAAGAAACTCACCACTTTAACACAATCCTATGTAAACTACAGAAGCACCTGTAATCCCGACTTCATGTAGGATGTATTTTCAGATATACTGTCCTTCTTTGGTAGATGTCCAATTTAAGCATGTTCCAGCCCCTAAAGGGCCGATAAGTGACAGATTCACAGGGTAGTTATGGAACGGTTCCCTGGTATGTATTTGGTACCCTCTCAGGACTTTCTTCCAGCAGTGAAACAAATTAAATCTATGTGGGTAATTGTTTCCAGCATATGTTAATATGTCTTAATTTGTCTTAATGATTTGGCCATGGGCTGGTGCTTCCGATTGTACATCAGGACTCAGCTGGCAATAAAAGCCTTCAGAATAATGAGCTTATTGGTGGAAATATCTAGGCAAATACCTCCTGGAGCAGTCAATCAGCTCCTCTCAGCAGGAGCACGGCAACTATCTTGTAGTCACTGTTAGTAAGGGCTTGACTTCCCATTCCTCTCATCTATCCCATGCCTCCAGTATTCCTGGATATAGCAGAAAATTCTGTACTTTTCTACATTCTTACAGTTACACTTTTACTTCTCCAGTCATCAGTGTTGGTTGTGGGGCAGAGCAGCACCCCAAATCCAGACTCTTGGATGATTTATAATGCATCCTTGGGAATATGGTGGCTAGCACTGTAGAGGGAAGGGACATATACAAGGAAAACAGTCTAGCCTTTGAAACCCTATATAATAGAACATTACAGAACTTAATAACTATGAATGTCTGTCTGCATGGTCTGAACACCCCACCTGCCAACAATGATGGTGATGATGATGATGATGATAATTATAACAAAAAATGATAATAATGATGGCAGAAGCCACTAGACTGACTGCATATTACTAAGTCAACTCCTTTAATTCACATTGTAATCCTCAGAGACAGGCATTATTATTATCCTCTTTACAGAGGAGAAAGTTGTGGCTGAGAAAGGCTAAGTAATCACCATGAATATAAAGCTGAGGAGGTCAGTGGTGAAGCTGGGATCCCAGTCCTGGTTTGACCCCGAAGACCATATTCTTAACCACTATGCCACTGTGGTTTCATTCATGTGCTGCAAAATTCTAGACTGGTGCTATCCAGTGTTACTTCCTGGGATGTGGAGATGCTCTGTATTTGTGCCATCCATTGAAGTACCCACATACTACATAAGGCTAGTGAGCAATTGAAAAGTGGCTACTGTGCCTGAGGAATTGTATTTCAATTTTAATTTAAATTAATTTCAACTTAAATAGCCACATACAACTAATAGTTATCACATTAGACAGCTCAATCTTTAGACCTTACTGGAGTGTTCAGCATTTAGTGGGTGCTCAACAATACTGAATGAACAGCTCAAGTTTAACTCCATTATGAAAACTGGTGAAGCCTCCTGACCTTGCCAACATAGGGGCAGGGAGAGGAAGAGATAAGGCACAATCTCTGGGCACATGGTGCCATATTGCTCCAAAGCCTGATGCTTATTCTTCTCTGGGTCTCCAGAACATTCAATAAAGTACTTTATGAATGTTTTCATGTCAAACTTTCCACATGATGGGGAGAGCTACACTTTTTATAGGTCATCTTCCTTTTATCAACTGAGTCCATTCTAAAAGTCTATTTGTGTGTCAGAAAAGTAGAACTCAGCAGGTAGCCTCCTTAGAATCACTTGTACATAGTGGTTAGGTTGGGTTCTCAGGGTAGCCAAGAAAAACACTTGCCAAAAGCTTCTAGGTGAAAACATGTTTAACATCTTTGTGTCTCTCAACTTGGTTTTCTTTATTATGGTTCATCTCCCTCCCACAAAGTCTTTTAGACATTTTCCCCTTAATAACCACCTTCATGAAATTTTAGTACCACAAATTATGTGTTTATGTACTAAATGACTACATTTGCTTTTTACATAGAATAAAATCCCTCCCCTCCCCTGCCGCTGCTGCTCACCTCAAATCAGCTTTTGCTGCCTTTAGGGTGATATTGCCACACTGGGAACTAGTGGTCAAGCTTAGTGAATATTTGCCATGCACATAATACAGGGATCAGACTCTGAAGGTGGTGCCTCTCCATCCCTTAGCAGAGATAGGTAGGACAGCATGTCCACATGGCTGAAACGTGGCCCTGCCTTATGCTTGGTTTTACTCTCAACATCCACCTGGGTTTCCTGCTCTCAGGCCTGGTGCCTGGAGAAATCTAGGGGACCTCCTCGATTTATAGTTCCAGAAACTCCTTCCTCCTGGGAGCTAATGGCTGTTCCACCAGAACTGACAAATGATAGTAGACTGTGTGTTCATCCATCACAAAGCAGGAGCAAGAGGATCTGCACAGACATTAACACAAGTGTTGAAAAGCATTTACAGTAATGATCCTGTTGACTGCAATAATAAAAAATAAGGCTAGAGTTTTATATGTCTTTTTTGTATCATTTTTCTGGTAAATTGTTTTTATTATAGTTTATAAAGGCTGCTGATCTGTGACAGATTAGAAATTTTAAAAACGGGATTTTCTCATCTAGTTTAAGAACCAGATATATTGTGAAGCCCTGGTGTACAGAATAGGTACTGTGGACTTTCTGAGGATCAGGTGAGACTTGATGGAGCACCTGAATTAGACAGAAAAAAAAAATGCACAGGACTCCAGTTACCAATAAGGCCAGGATCATCCTTTGAACCAGGACAGTTCTGAGTTGGGCTATGGCCTAGAAACAGGGATAAGATCCATGGTTGTCCTTGGAAGTCGGGGGTACCTGCTAGTGCTTTATTTTAGGAAAGAACATTTGCTTTCTTTACCCCAGGAGGAGGCTCTGAAGAGCTGGGATGTTGGCTCTTGGCCAAAGCAGTATTCATCTGAACTTTTTATAAAAACACTGCAAAGGAAGCAGTGCCTGGGCCAAACAATAGCAGGTTTTAAAAATAAACATCCAAGAGCAAAAGACTCGTCAGAAAGCCCTCTGATGAAGCTGCCTCCCACAGGAGAACAAAGTTTTCATGACATTCCCTATCCATCTTGCAGTTAAGGTATCAAAATTAACTTTGTCATTGGGAAGCTTTTTAGTCTGTCATTTGATGGTGCTTCACAATTCTGAATGGACACAACATTCAAGAATCTCAGAGTTGCATAGGAGTTAGAGCCTGCTATGTGGACGACTCCTATCTATCTCCAGGGGAGTCCACCTGCATAGAGAGAAACAAGCATGGGCTCTGCTGGGACAGATTGGGCTCAAATCCCAGCCTTCTCCTCCCAGACTCAGTTTCCTCATTGACACAGTGGAGGTTTTAAATGCCTATACCTCTTTAAGGGTGATGGTGAGGAGCAAAGTGAACAACCTCTGCTTGCACAGCTGTCATGAGGATTAGAATTAGTGTCTATATCATGCCTGGGACAGTGCATAAACTAGTGCTAGGCAAGCAGTCCCCAATATTACAGAATGAATGATCAATATGATGCATGTCACTGAGCAATGAAAGGCACAACAAACATGAACTTATCCCCCCCCCCCCCCCCTTTCATTCCTTCACTATATAATAACTAAAGAGATCTTCTGAAGTCATTTTATACTCTGGTATAAACCTCCAATGGCACCGAAGATAAAAGAGAAAATTCTCACCCAACAAATTAGAACCTATCTGCCTTTCCAGTCCCAACATGTGCCAACTGCCCACCTCATCACTTCCCATCCCTCTTCTAGAGCAATCCATGCCCTTCCCACCTCCAGGCCTCTGCACAGGCTCTTTCCTCTGCCTGAGTTGCTTTACTCCACTCTTCATTTGGCTTTTAAGATCTTTTCTTAAGGTACTTCTCTGACTGCACACCCTGATTTTCTTGCTTGGAGTCCTGTGCATATCATGTTTCATAATTTTTCATCAGTGAGCTCATTATTTAACATCTGTATTTCTCACTAGATGGTAAGCTCCATGAAGTCAGGAAACCTAGATATCTCCTTATCCACCAACACATACCTGGTGCCCAGCACATCAGACATGTTGATTTTTATATTTAATGTGGTTACATATATATCGTTGCCTATCTCAGATTTATCTCCCAGGCTCTGGCCACTGGGCAGCAGAGAATGTTCCAGTGTGGAATTCATCAGGCCCAGGTGTTGCCCTTATGATCTGTGTGATCTTAGAAAAGTGGCTTAATCCCTCTCCAACCTCGTTTCCTTATCCTTAAAGATGCAGATAGGACCCCACCTACTCCACTACTTCACAGGGTTGTTACAAGGAGTCAACAAACAAGTTCATGATTTTTGAACTATGAAAAAAATTTTTTTTAATTCCCTGGAGAAAACAAGGCTGGATATGATCTCACTTTGTTAGTCCAGGGCACAGGGAAATCTGACAGCCTGGATTAATACCCCTGGGAGGTTAAAAGGCAAGAGAAAAGGCAGAGGGGAGTATGCAAAACATATTTCTGTGCACACTTCACCTAGATATCTCTATTTCTTAGAGACATTAATATAAAGAACTTCCTTAAAATAGGTGATATCATCACCCTAGACAATTCTTTGAAGTAAACAAAATAAACCAGTTCTTGGGCAGAATCAAGCAAGGTCACTTTATAGCCACTGTCCACATTTGATGTTCAAAACATGTGTCAAGAAGCATGGTTTCCAGGCTGGTAAATGGCACAATCAGGATTCAAACCCAGGTAGTGTGGGTTTGTACTCTTAACCACTAGACTCTCCTGCCCCTCTATGATGGACACTTCCCCACCTGAAGCTTATTCAGGGTGTCCCTTTGTAGAAAATGGCACAAGTGGCAGTCACTGCTATAACTTTCCTGTGCCTATAGGCTCAAGTCCACACAAAGCCACTGAAGCACATGCTCACTCTTCTATCCCATTCCTCCCCCCTGTGTTTCTAGTACATCAATTAAATCTCACTGCTTTCCCAGATGCTATGCATTCAGCCATTCTCTTCTTTCTGGAATATCCTTTTTCCTTTCTCTTGATTCCTATCTTTCCTTCAAAATCCCACCTCTCTGTTCCTTCCACTGCTCTCATTCCCACACAGCACTTACCACATAGCATTGTAATACAGTCTCTCTTTCTTGCTAGGATAGGATTTAACTTGATGTCTTTCATGCCTAGCATACAGCCTGGCTCATTGAAGATGGAATGAATGAATGAAGTCTCCTAGGTCTATGCATTCAACACACTGGAGGATCATTAAAACCCCTGCTGGGTTTCTCTCTCCTTTTTAAAGAAACACAACTGGGTTATCTTATAGTAAAAACAGGGCTGCAAACTAGTCAAGTAGCAGTTTAGGCATAAGAAAGCTCATTCATGGTTGATTCTTGGGCTTCACAGTCTCAGGGAGAGACTGAAGCAGGGCATGTTTATCCCCTGCCACTTTTCATGTTATTACTGGACAAATGGCACATCCATTAAGGAAACTTTACTTCTTTTACACTTTGTGTTCCTTTTGGCTTGGGGGGGGAGCATTATAGACATCAAATTAATATAAGTCCCTTGGATTTAATAAGTGTGTTCTTATTCAACACATATATTGATGATCTTAGGGAAAGGTTTAACTCATGTGAAAAAAGCTGCTTAACTTACCTTATTTTCCTGGTTCCCACATAAGGCTGGGGATAGGGCCAGGGGGCACTTGGAAGGCAGGAAGAGACAACTAATTCCAGGTGTTGCAGTATTAGGCCACAACCTTCCCCAGGGTGGAGTTTTATAAAGAACCTTGAAGTGGTAATTTTCATTAAAACTGAACTGTATAACAGACCATCACAGTTTCAAGAAAGAGTGCAACTTCCACAGCTGAAGTTGGCATTACAGCTCCTAGATACCTATGTTTACAAGCAGTGGCTTATAATTAACAGCAAGTTGTATAGCCACGTGATATGTGCAACTCTGGTGTCTTCTTGCCAACAAGAAGATTCCTGTACCTGGCTATTGGAAGACTGTGGTCCATGACCAGATGATTGATAGGACTTCACCCTCTTATAGGTGGTTTTCTGTTAGTTTTCATACAGTTGGTATTAATAAATGTTTTTTGAATAAAACTGAACCCTGTCTCAGGGAGGCACATGGCATGGTTCTTTCCACTGGCGGATGTGGGATCATTTCCAGGTACACAGCTGCCTTTGAGTAAATGAATACACAGCCTCAACCAATGCCTTTCCCAGCCCAAACAATCCAAGTGTGTCATCTCTTGCAAAGCCTGAATTTTAAAATAAGGGTCTTCAAAATCTCTGGCCCATTTCATTTTATTCTTCTCCATCCTCTTTATTTCTTTGTATCTCTCCAGGGCATTTATACTCATGTTCAGTGTTGTGGTTTATTTTGCCACATGGATTTAATCTCAATTAGATTGTTTTTAGAGAATCAGGATCCAGTCTTGTCTTTCATCTGCATTAGGGGTCTCATGTTTTGGTAAATAAATGTTTTACTGGCACCCAGCCAGTCAACATCATCTACATATTGTCAGTGGCTGTTTTCCCATGGTAACCAGAGTTAGGAAACTGGACAGAAAATGAATGGCCTCAAAAGCCTAAAACATTTACTGTTTGGCTCCTTATGGAGAAACTTTAGTGACCTCTGTTTGAAAGGTAACCACTCACATATGTATTCTACATTTGTTACTGAATAAATACTCTTTAGGTCTAAGCTTTTATAAAGCTTTAAACATTTTTTTCCTTTGGCTAGAAAGTAGTGGAAAACTTTTGCCCTTAAGGTTAAGGTCAAGACCTAAAAACTTTGAGATCCTGATATAGAAGCTGAAGTAACTAGCATTTAAAAGCCTGTAGTATTTTTATTTTTTTAATCTTCTGAGGGTTAGGCCTTAACTTTATCTTTTGTTGTTGTTGTTGTTAGTTGTAGATGGACACAATACTTTTATTTTTAAAATTTATTTATTTATTTTTGAGAGAGAGAGAGAGAGAGAGAGAGAGAGAGAGAGAGAGAGAGAGAGAATTTTAATATTTAGTTTTTTAGTTTTTGGCGGACACAGCATCTTTGTTTGTATGTGGTGCTGAGGATCGAACCTGGGCCGCGTGCATGCCAGGTGAGCGTGCTACCACTTGAGCCACATCCCCAACCCCAAATTTATTTATTTTTATGTGGTGCTAAAAGCACTCCACCACTGAGCTACAATCCCAGTCCTTAACTTTATCTTTGAAGAGGTTCCCCACAAATGTAAATTCAATCACCCAATTAATGTTCTTTTGGGGACTGTGAAGTCCTTGATACATGGAAGGTAAATGGTTTCTTCTGATATCTAAATGTGATTTGCCCAGGAAGTAGAATCTGTCCTAGGATCCACAAAAAGTGGCCTGAGAGGGGAGTGTGGGGAAAGGAGAGAGTTTTCTTGGCTTGGTATGAACTTGGAATACACTGAGCTCCTTCTTGAGTCTGAGTAGGCATTTGCAGGAAATCCAGACTGAGATGTCACAGGAATGGTTAGGAATGAGCTTCTCTTCTTTGCAGGAGGAAATGTCCACAGGAACCAGCATGGACTTAGCTCATCCTGACCTGGGCAGACCCCAAGTTCTATGGGCTGGATGGGAAGGCAATAACCCAAAAGGTACAACTAGTGTGCCAATTCTACCTATGTTCCCTGATGGAGCCCATAAGGTAAGACCTACCCCTTGGGCCTGCAAGTTTTTCTCTGGAGTAGGTATTCCACAATGGCAAGCTTTAGAGGAAATAATTGCATTTGGGTCAGGACAGGAAGGCCTATGTTGTAGTGAAACTCTTCCTTCTTAGAACCTGGTATTAGGTGCTGGGGCCTGGGGTGCAGCAATGCTTGGCTGGAGACATAAACTGCACCAGCTTCCTGGAGGCACGTTGGCAACTAAACAGAGGGGTATCCCTGTTAAGGAACTCTAGGACCCTTGGAAGATCCCGTTTAGGAAGCAGTTGGATGTCTCCATTTGTTTTTCATCTGCTTTTAGTCACCCCAAAACCTTTAGTAATTCTCTGGTCTATGTAACAGTCTGCCCTTACCCACACCATGGAGAATTAAGCAGTTGCTCCTTTTTAAGAATGAACAGAGAGGTGTGACAACCACAGCAGACACCAGGGGGCGCGGTAGTGCCCTGGAGCACTTCCGGCCCAGGCAGTATGAATGGAAGAGTATGGCTAAGAGCAGGGGCATATGCAGGGGAATCTTGGAGTGGGACTGGAGGGGCTCTTCTGTTTCTATGCTGGTCACAAGGGGCTCTGGTCATCAGAAAGGGGTACTATGCCAGGCACTGGCACAGTAGCACATACCTTTAATCCCTGCAGCTCAGGAGGCAAGAGGATCCTGAGTTCAAAGCCAGCCTCAGCAAAAGACACTAAGTAATTCAGTGAGACTCTGGTTCTAAATAAAATACAAAATAGGGCTGGGGATGTGGCTCAGTGGTTGAGTGTCCCTGAGTTAAATCCCCAGTACCCACCCCTCCCCTGCCCGCCCCCCAAATGGAATAATTAGGATACTATGACTTAAATTGAAACTCACTGGCTACTAAGACCTGAGCCAGTATTTTTCCAGAGTCACAGTACTCAGGCGTATCTACAAGCCATCTCCTCTTTTTGTTTTGCTGGTGGTTTGACGTAAAAACAGCTTAGAAACCTAAATGTTAAAAGGGCCCAAGCACAGATCATCCTCACCATGGCAGAAAGGTGGGGTTTTTTTAGAATGTAAGTCATGGAGAAGATTCTGTTAGTGCCCCCACTGTCTGTTTGTCTCTGAAAATGCCTTAAGATTATATTGAGTGTGCCTTCTCTTTTACATTTTTCTATTTTAAAGCAAATATGAGACATTATGTTATTTCATCCCCACATAATTCCACATGCATTTTTTAAAAAAGAACATTTTCCTTAATTAACTCTATGCCATTATCATCTCTAACAAAATGATCAGAAATCTTTGATATCATCTAATATCAAGCCTATATTCAAATTTACCTGATTAAGATAGTTTCTTAACATCATCTTCTTATAAATTATCCTATTTAAAAACTATCATCCTATTTTAAAAGACTATCATCCTATTAAAAAAAAACAGCTATAAAGTAATAAGCATTTTTTTTGTCACCAAAGGCTTTCATGGCCTTTTTTTTTTAACCTGTTAATTTGGCAAGGAATATTCAGGAGCACAGATTATTAGTCTTGGGTCTCAGTGTTAGCGGTATTTATTCCTCTAATTCATGTATTCCTGAGGGATGCATTCAATCTGCATAGCTTCCACAACATCCTCCTTTGGCTTAATAAATGCACCAATTAGGCTAGTGACCTGCTGGGTTTTCCAAGGCTTTTGCAATGTGAAAACTGCCCTTCCTGTGAATTCTCCATGCCATCATCTGGGTGGGGAAATGGAATGATGCTGCATGGCTGGGGTGAATGACCTGCACACAAGGCTAAAGGGGGCACTGAACTGGCAGGGACAGGGAGCAGAGCTCAGAGAAGAGGAGTAGGGAAATTACCAGAGGCAAAGTCTGTGGAGCACAGAGTAGAATTCATCCCACTTTCTGCCATTAAACAAAAGAAAGGGGAAAACACAAAACAAGACAAACAGAATAACACATGTTCACCTTGAAAATGTAATGAAAGTACAATGAATCATGTTTTCTTACTATCCAGATTGAACCACTGTTAACCTATTGGTTTTAACCCAACTTTTAAAAATGTATACATATTTTACAAAAGCCTGGCATTTATACAACATCATGTTGTGTAATTTGTTTTATCCTTTCACTGGACGCGTATTAGGAAAATTTCCACTTGTCACTAAATATGTATCCAAGCAGGTTTTTAATTGTTGCACAGTATCCTAACTTATGGGTATACCACATATTTAGATTGCTTATAATTTATTGCCATTATTTTTTAAAATGCTACCATGAATATTCTTGTACCTAAATCTGTGAATATGTCTCTGCATATTTCTTTATGATAAATCCTATGAAGTAGAATTACCAGGTGGAAAGATCAGAACATGTTCTAAACCACCTTCCAGAAAGTTTGTTCCAATTTTGATGGGAAATGAAAGTGTATGAATTTTCCCACATCATTGTCAATACTAGTACTGCCACTTTTTTCCTTTAATCTGACAATTTTAAACATGAAAGTGGAACCATTTTCCCTATTCTGCTTTTGCTCATATCCCTGGAATCTCGGACCATTTCATTGTCACTACTCAAAAGAATGAGTAGTGGTTTTTCTTTCTCTTTAGCTCCTGACTAGCTACTTGGGATTTGGTAAAGGATAGGTATAGAACCTACCAGAATCTGTGCTATGGCTTTGAAAAACAGCTGAGCTATGTCACTAAAATACTGAGAATTATAATTTATTTCCCTAGATTATTTACAAAGCTGAGCTATACACAAAACAGCCAGCCTGAAATACATATCACTAAGTGATTCTCAACAGCCCATATTTTCAAACAGCCAACATTATAGAACTAGTATATTCATACATGTATTTTTACCTTTTCTTCTAGAACCTGGATTACTACATGAGTTTTGAGTTTGCTGCTTAATTTTGGATTAACTTTCTTTACTTTCCCAATAGAAACAAGAATTAAATGATGTCACTCATCAGGCAGCTTTTGAATCTTGTGCAAAATATGTAAAAGTATGCAAAATATCTTATATGCGTACAATTGTACGCATATAAGGAGAGAATCCAAGATTCTCATTTTGCTCTTGAAAGAGTACAAAAAGAAAAAAAAGATTAAGAATCTTTGATATGGGGAAAATTTCTAAGGTGTTATAACTGCAGTGCCTACAGGAACCAATCAGCAAATATAAAAGAGAGAAGTGGACAGGGTGTTAGGGAATATGGAATGGTGGGGACTGCGGCATCCTCAAATGTATTTCCTTCAATTAAATGGAACCACTGTCTCTTGGCTCTTGATGGCTGTTGGTGTGTATGAATGGTGTATCCAGATCTTAATTTTTTTTCCAGAAAAAGCCAGAAATCTGTATATTTATACAAAATTCTTCCAAATTTAAATGCTTCCAATAATACGAAAATAAAAATCATGTGGGAGAAACAACTAATATGCTGATTTGTTCCTGAGGCTGTGAGGCTTGAAAGAACTCAGGCATTTCAAAACATAATTAAATATATAAATAAAGATAATTAAATGTTCTCTTTAGGTTTCTCATATGCTGAGAACACCAAGACCATTTATGAACAAAGCTCCCAAGGGACTCGAATCTGACTGGAGTTTTGCTCTTGTGAAGTTCATTGGTCAAATGTGGCAGCTTTTCAAACAATGCAATTACTGAATGCAGCAGATTCCTCCCTTCCTCCTGGCCAATGTTTTGGACAAGATCAGATCTTTTCAATGGCAGTGGAGAAAAGTGTTCTAGAAGAGGACGTACAAGTCTCCTAATTGCATGGTTACATAAACCTTGATTTTGAAGCTGACAACAGAAGTGACTAATGTCATGCCACATTTTCTCAACTGCCAGAATTGAGATAAGTACAAGCAGTGATGGAATGCATATAGCAGCATACCATTTCCAAATAAATGGCATTTTTGTCAATCAGGTTAGTCTCTATCTAGATAAAGAGATACATTGCAGGATTATATTATAGGATTCCTTCTCTTTGTTCGTAAATGGCCTTGATGTTCTTAGCTTATTAGAAACCTAAAGAGACCATTTAATAATCTTTATTTATGTATTCAATTATGGTTTGGAATTCCTTCTCTTTGAAGAAATCCTACAATATAATGACCAATAAGAGAAAAGTCATTTTCAGATCCAACTGTGTCACAAGTTTAAAAATGCTGGCCTTGTAAAGTATGGTACAAACCCATACTTAGGTCTTTTCCACAGTACTTGGCTGCTGGCCCCCTGGCAAATTTGCAGGGCAGGTATGTAGCAAATTCTGAGTCCTGTGGAGGAGCAGAAGTAGGCGAGGAGTAGGGAACAGAGGGACCCTAAAGGCAGCTGCTGAGAGAGCTCAGCTGCAGCTGGGAAACAAATGAGTGAATTACTGAAAACATGATCAAAATTGACAACCACATTTTCCCCGAGGACACTAGCTAACATTTCAGGGACCAAATATGCCTTTTCCCCACTTCTGTGCCCCAGATGGAGTTTTATCTACAATATATTTGAAATAGCATCCCCCTCACAAGACATCATTTGTTGAACAAATGAAGATTAGAGACAGTGCACCATGACAAAACCATACCACTCTGACACCAAGGAAATGTTTTCACCTAAGCAAATATACACTTTCCAAGTGAGGAGTGTATATGAGTGTGTGATTTGTGTGATGCCTCTAATGCATTCCAATTTTCCATAATTAGAAAAGGCCAACATAGATTCTGCTGGACTCCTTAAAGAATCACAGAGAACATCAAGGTACCTGTAATCATGCTGGATATAATTAATGGCAAAATGATGAGTTTCAGCATCCTCATTAGAATTTCTCCAGGAAAAGCAAAGTAGAATTTCTCCAGATTCGAGAGCTTGCTGTATTCTCGAACTAAGACTCCTATGGCAATGCCTAAGAAAAACAAGGAAAAAAAGAGGAACATTGCTGAGTTCTCCCATCTACATTTTTAATGGGAAAATATCCCCCAAACTGCAAACTTTAATGGCAAGAAGACATCACTCATGAGTCTGTAAAATTTAGACTTTTAAAAAAATGTATTTTAAAAGGAAATAAGTTGAAGGTAAACATTAGTCGATTAATCTGTAAAAAAATAATCTCACATAAGAGCTTTGGTTTGCATTTCTTTCCCATCAATTCTATGTATAATAATCACAAAATTGTGGAAAAGAAAGTAATCCACCATCTTAGAAAAACCAGTATAACTTTTATTTTTACAAACCACCTTATTCTATTTATCAGCAGAGACATTTTACATATTTCATAGCTTGCATATCCACTTGTATTTTCTCATAGTTTTGTTATAAGCACTTTTAATGATGAATTTTTGTGATGCTTTTCTGTTAATGCAACTTTTGTAATTTCAATAGCAAATTAATATTATATTGATTTGACATTTATTATATTACTGAACAACTATGTTTTCATTGGTTTGCATTCTGTCCAGTTATTTCTAAGTAATGATATGCTCCAGTTTATCCAATCAAGAGCCATTTTATGAAGTTTGTGATCTTGAGTTCTTATACATACATTGACTACAGGGGTACATTCACTTTTAAGAAATGTTATATATTCCCTGAAATTTTGCCTTAACAAGATGCTTATATGAAGTGTACAGGAAACAATTTAATGACAACTTTGATAACTAAACTCACAAAATTTCAATATCCTCCTCATCATATTTCAAACTGTTCTAAATCCTTGTACCTCTCCCCACAATACACACATATATACTTTTTTAAAACCACAAAATAAATAAATTGGGATGACTCATATCTTTTTTCTTTCACTAACCTCTGATGAGTGATGCTAATTGAAAATGAAGTGATTAAATGGCATGAAAAGTCAAAGTGGATATAACTGGGTATGCAAATTCATAAACTCAAATTATCAGCTGGTGAAAATTTGACTGTAGGACAATGAAAAGAAATATGAATTATAATCAATATAAGAATTTCCATTTAATTTCAGGTATTCCTCTTTTACCCACTAGTAGACCAAATACATGAACCTCTCACTTGGTGCATTTTGTGTTTTAAATCTATCCTTAATTTTGTTTTCCTACATATTCTATCTTTTCCTTGATCTCTTTATTTGTGTATATAATACAGAATGCATTTCTGGTCATAAATGTTTCCCAAATTGTAGCTAAGACAAAGAACAAATCCATTACCTCTCTAATTTAGTTCATATATCAAAACCTACTGTTAGAAACTCATGAGTGGTTAAGATGATTCAAAATGTTTTAAGTAAACTAAAAAAGGCATTATATACTTCTTTCCTGCTTTATTAATTGTCTGGGTTCAATTGTTCTATATGCATATACTTATGCCATAAAGATAATCCATAATGCTCAAAGCTGTTTTTTTTTTTTTAATTCTCTCTCATGCTATTTATATTGCTTCAAATAAATTTTTGGCTTGAATGTCAAAGAAACTTCAATAATGTAAAAATAAAGATGTGTTTGTGTTTAAAAAAAAAAAAAACAGCCACAAAAGCCCTATGTTGTGCCCAACCTCAGGGTTTGTATTCCCAAGGATGAACTGCCTCTACCCATCTCCATCCAAATGAATGCAGTGTGCTTAGAAAGAAAAGTACTTACTATTTTTTTCAGACTTCAGTGAAATATGGGTTTTTATGGGAGAAACAAAAGAGTTATAACTTGGATTAGTTTACAAACAATCAAGGGCAAACTGCAAGGTGAAATGCGTTATTGTATGTGGCAGTTAAAACTTTCTATTAAGCTTGTTCTTGAAGGTCACTGTTACAAATTGTACTCCAACATTTCTCTATTTTACTGAAAAGAATTATAAATGCCAGTCAAGTTAGGAGGTTTATAGATGTTGCCCCGAGATACTCAAGTACCTGAGGTGTTTGGTGAATGCCCTCAACTGGGACCAATCAAATTTGGAAATATCAGATTCGGGTCAGGGTGAGGATAATCCCTGGGAGATCTTCGGGTCCCTAGACCAGGTCAGGATCTCACAGGACACATCCCCTCCCTACCCATTACAGAGTTGGAACCTTGGGCTGGATTAAGGTGCATGGAGAAGGTTCAAAAGATAAAGCTTGCTGGGAATAACTCCTCTCCAAAGGGTGTGCAGGTTAGGCCTCCCTGAGAGGGCAATGCCCACCTGAGAGAGGTAAAGGTCAATAGTCTCCTTGAATGGTAGAGTACCATAGAGGCCTTTGGCAAGGCCAGTGAGGAATTCCCCAGTGGTAAGGTAGTAGCTTAGAACACTGTACCCCTAGCAAGGGACTCAAGGACACCGTTTTTGAGCTTCTCTTCCCTACACAGGCAAGATTATCCCAAGCAGGTAGAGAGATAGTGTGGAAAGAATACTGGTGTTAGATGAGCATGCTGGGATTTGGGTTCCACCAATTGTGAGGCATGTAAGCAGGGCCATAAATTTTAAGTCCTCTTATTAAGTGGTGGGGAAAAGGTTAAGTTAGTGACCTTCAGAGATCCCTCTGATGCCCAAGAGGCTATGAGCACCTCTGAGCCTCCACTTTAAAATAGGGGTCACAGGATCTCAGTTCCAAGAAAGCTGTCCACACTTTCTCCAGGTTTTATGCTAAATATAAATATGTTAGTAACACAGAGGAGAAAGAAACACAAGAAGAAAACAATCAACTAGGGATTCTTAAGTTCAAAGACCCAAGTTTAAAAGAGAAGATACCCAGAATGTCATCTATTTATGTCTCTATTGTGTGAGAAAACAACTGCAAGTCCCACAGACTTGTCCCCAGGGTTCTGGGGTGATTTGCTTTCTAAGTTTATAAAAAAATTATTATTCAGGAAGCAATACTAGAAATCACAAGGAGAAAAAAAGCCATATATCAGTACATCAGCCGGTCTTCCTCTCTGTTTTCTCCAGGTCCTCACCAGTCCTTGTTCTCAGGAGCTTACACTTTTTAGAGTTATAAAATTAACCTGGGGATAGTAGCTGAATTGCATTTGATTTAGATTTATGAAAGCAGCATTGTTACTGTTTGAGGGGACGTGAAGGACAGAGATTAGAATCTTTTGTGTGTTTTTTTCCCCACTAGTTTCCCATTACACAAATTAATTTTGGATTGATTAAATAAGAATTATTGACAAAGGTAAATATTTTAAATTTTCACTGAAATAGTTATCAGGCCATGCCACATGCTAGGCTCTATAGTAAGCAATTAACCATGTGCCCTTTTGGCCTCCTGGAGCTACTCTGAGATGAACATTAATGGTGAGGAAAAAAAGCATAAAAAGACACTTCCTATAATGACAATGTGTATATGCTGGATAAATGGAAGGATGGTTTCTCTATAATGCCCTTACACTGCAATATATCTGGACCTTTTTCTCATCCTTTTCTTGCTCTCCAAAGATCTGAGTAGCTCCACCAATGCAAGCCTTTCTTAGAAGTATATCTCAAAAACCAGATGCTTGGGTTTGTAAAACTCTTATTTTTTTTTTCAAATTTTTTAAAAATGTATTTACTATACTAGCAATACTAGAATAGCTCTACTAGAAATTTTTAAAAAGTATAAAAAAATTCACCCCAAACTACCAACTCACTTGAATACCTGCAAAGTGAAATTGTTTTTATTTTACATATTCTATTACAGTTAACCATAATATAATGGTGAACACAAATGAGCACATTTGTGTTCCTATCAGGAGCTGCACTAAACACCACAAATGAATTATCATATTATCTCTTGTCATCTTTAATGGCTATATCATCATGGAGTTTTTGGTATTTTTTATTGAGATAAAATTCATATAACACAATATTTTCCATTTAAAGTGTGCAATTCAGTGGTTTTATGTATATTCACAATGTTGTAGAACCACTGCCAATGTTTAATTCTAGAACACTTCTATCACCCCAAAAAGAAACCCAAACCTGTCAGGAGTCGCTGCTCATCACCTTCTCCCTCCTGAGGCCCCTAGAAACCACTAATTTATTGTCTGTCTCCACAGATTCCTGCTCTGGCAGTTCACAGAAATGGATTCATACAATATGTGGTTGGTTGTCTCAGTTCTTTCACTTAGCATGTTTTCTAGAGTCACACACGGTACAGAATGTAAAGGGGGGTTATAAAGCATTTTTCACTTAACTTGATATCATGAACATTTCCCAATATTGAACATTTTTACTGTTGGTAAGTGTTGAGTATTACAAGTTTGTATAGACTTGCTTATTTACCATCAACCAACTGTTAGACATTCAATCCTAGAAAAATTTCCTGAACGTTGCTGACTTTTCCTAACAACCAAAGACTGTGATGCAAAGCCTTAATGTGATGCAAAGCCTTAATATTATCATACATGTCCAGACTTCAGGGAAGAAGGCACACTGAACACATTCTTTGTAGTATCTGAATTCAAGAAAAAGCAATAACAAATTAACATTTATTAATGCCAATTACATACCAAGCACTACATTGAGTGCTAGAGGATCTGAAAAGCATGAGTTAAAAAGGAGTTCAACCTTGTTGTTATTGCAATAATAAATGTTTTCCTTCATGGATAACTCTGTCCACTATCAACAGGAAATGTGGTTTGCACTGTTTTGTGAATAGCTGTGACTGCTTCCATTGAGTCATCTCTCCTGGTGCCTACCACCTACAATTAATTCAGTCTGACTCAAGAATAAAGTTGATCTTGGTGAGGATCTCATGGGTTTCTCTGGGATAATGGTTTGGGACCACAGAAAAAACAGTTTCTGTTTGGCACAATACTGAGCTAAACCAGCATCACCATGCCTTAAAGAGTGACTGCTTCTCCTCCTAGCACAGCTGATCCTGAAGTAACTTTTGGAATCAAAGGTTACACTTTTTTTCTGCACCATTACTATACCAAGTGCCCTTAGTTATGCTTCCAATGCTTCAAAAAACTCATGGGCCACAATGGAGTGTTTTGATAATGCAATGATCCAGATTTCTGATAATCCACAACATTCCACTGTCCAATATGTCAGATATCAGAATCTATGATATGCAATTTGAGAGGGAGGAAAGAATTGGACTCTCTTCTGTGCATGCTCCTCCTTATTCCCTTCTCCCCTCCCCAAACCTTCTGTCACTCCAAATAAAAGTTAGAGAAAATAAGGGAAGGCATCAGGTTATTCACTTTTCATTATTTATTGTGTATTTTTAGGAAGACATTAAACACTCAAGTTAGTCTATCAGCCTACTTGATAAAAATAAATAAAATACATACATAATATTTGTTTTATTGTCCAACTCAATTTTATCATCTAGTAGCACTCAAAGCATTCATTTTACAAATGACTGAGAACTTTAAAAGGGACTAGCTCCACAGACCATGAGTAAAATGACTATGGTGATATAATAACAACCAATATACATTTAAAAAACGAGAGCTGATGCTAGAGATTACCATTTATTATATTCATCTGCATTTTTATCTGTTCCCTCATACATAGGTTTATTATTCCACTGTTATGATCTAGATATGAAGTGTGAGACAATGCATGAATGTTCAGAGGTAAAATGACTGGGTTATGAGAACCTTAACTCATCACTGATGAGGATTAATCCACTGATATGGAGGAACTGGGTAACTGCAGGCAGGTAGGATATAGCTAGCAGAAGTAGGTCACTGGGAGCGTGCGTTTGAGGTTTATATTTTGTCCCTGGTGTATGGCGTTCATTCTCTGCTTCTTGGTTGCCATGTCCTGACTGTTTTTCTCCACTATGCCTTTCCACCTGATGTTCTGCCTCACCTTGGGCCCAGAACTATTGAGTTGGCTGTCTATATACTGAACCTCTGAAACTGTAAACCCCAAAGAAACTTTTCCTCCTTTATGTTGCTCTTGTTGGTCACAGTGATGAAAAGCTGACTAAAACATCCACTCACTAATATGCACATATCAAATATTTACTGAGCACCTATACAAATAGGCACCATAACACACTGCATGACTACAAGGACAATTCAATGTCCAGCCCTGTCCTCAAGGAATCGTCTTTGAAAGGCACACAGACAAACTGTTTTAAAACAATGGGAGCCTGCTGTGGTGGCACACACCTGTAATCCTAGCTGCTGGAGAGGCTGAGGTAGGAGGATCACATAGCCTCAAACAACTTTGTGAGGCCCTAAGCAATTTAGCAAGACCCCATCTTAAAATAAAAAACAAAAAGGGCTGAAGTTGGGGCTCCATGGTTAAGCAGCCCTGGATTCAATGGAAAAAAAAAGAGTTAGGATGAAGATAAACAGTTTCTTCAAGAGAGTAGAAAGTTTATCAGGGAAAGGAGGACTAATAATAAGACCAAAAAGAAAAAGACATTTCAGAAAAACAGAACACTATTGCAAAGGCATGGAGTTTAGAAATCCTAGTGCATGTGAACGGCTTCAAGCCATTCAGTGTGGGCAGTGATCAGAAGGAGGACTGGCAGCTGCTGAAGGGCAGACTGAGACGGGTCCCACACACTATGCTAAGGAATTGAAATTGATCCTGAAGGCAGTAGGAAACCACTGACAGATTTACCCATTCATCTAAAGGAGTTCTGAATTAAGAGAGCCGTGTGAACCGTAGAAGCCTGGAGAACAGTTAGGAAGTCACTGCTGTGATCCTGGCGAGAGGTCTTAAGAGAGTGAAGAACTGGGAAGACTTAGGAGGTAGAAGTGCAAGTACTTGGTGATGAATTTGTTGGTTGTGGGTGGAGGGTG
Source organism: Marmota flaviventris (assembly GCF_047511675.1). NCBI lineage: Eukaryota > Metazoa > Chordata > Mammalia > Rodentia > Sciuridae > Marmota > Marmota flaviventris. Next base: position 40,259,800 of record NC_092510.1, on the reverse strand, counting down.
GTACAGCTGAGGAAGAAAGGGAGGCCATGGGATTCTTGCCAGTTTTCTAGCTTGGTCAACAGAGTGGACATTGGTACCTATCCCAGTGGGGAATTTGGGTAATTCTGGAGAAAGGTGATGAATTAACTTTTGGATGAGAAAGATGCTTAATGAACCCGTGGATATGTGGGTACAGAACACTGGAAAGTGGTGTGGGTGGGTTAATATGGGTGACACCAGCAAAAAAGTAACTAGAAAGGTAAGGGCAGATGAGGCCACACGTCAGCCAGCTCAGGTCATGGCCAAAGAAGCATGCACGGCCATGGTACACTGTAAGGTTAGGAGGCACAGATTCTGGCTTCTCTGTGTAAGACTACAAGCCCGTTTTCTTTCTTCTGATCTTCTTAAATCATAAGACTCTCAAACTATGAGAACATCTAACTTGCATTTTTAATAAAACCAGACTCCAGTTCTCCATGATTGTCCACGAGTCATGGGAAGGACAGGCAGGCCTTAGGGCTTGGTGTTTTGTTCCTGGAGATGCTTTTCCCTTTGGGAACTTTCACTAATAGCACTGGCATCCCCACACTGTAGCCCAATGTTTAAAGTATCATTCTCTTCATACCTCAGCACACCAAAAGCCAGACTAAAAGGCCTAAATGAGACCTTGCTAAAAGTGAGGTTATGACTTGGGGGGGAATCACAAAGAGTAAGATGCATAAGATAAGTTGGGTAAAGAGATGCCCATATTTACTGATTCTTAGCTGATGATCACAAAAAGAAAGCCTCCTGCTATGTTAATGGTTACTCCAGGAATTGTTTAATTTCTTTCATCTTCTGAAGCTCAAGTACAAATTCAAATTTCTGCTTCTTTTCAGAAGGTTCACCACTTTCTCCTTCAGAGTAGTGAACCACAATGATATTCAACAAAAACATTCTAAAACTCGATCCTCCATTGGGTACCACTGGCAGACCGCAGCAGACATTAGTGTTGGATGGTAGGTTAATTTTTATTTATTTATTTATTTATATTATGTAAACTTAGAAACAATTTCTGTGGATCTTTTTGTCTAAAATGAGTCTGATTTGAAGATCTCAATCAAAATTGTATTCCAAGACTAGACATAGAAGGCTACCAAATGCAGCACCTTTGATCTTCTGGTGTGTTGATCACAGAGGTTCAGATAAAGGAAGAATTATCAATGGTGTAACAAAACCAGCATTGTTTGTGGAGTATGCCACAGTTTACAGGGTACATTCAGCATCTATGGGAATAATTTCTATTGCTGTGTAACAAACAACAAACTTAGCAGCTTAAAACAACAAATATTTATCGTCAGTTTTCATGAGTCAAGAGCCAGGACACAGCACAAAGCTTCATGGGGGTCATCTGCTCAGTGCATCACAGGCTGCATTCCTTTCTGGAGCTCGGGGTTCTCTTCCAAACTCATGGGACTGTTTTCAGGATTTACATCCCTGTGGTTGTAGAACTGAGGTCCTTGATTTTTTTTTTTTTTTTTTCCCTTAACTATCAGCTTGGAGCTGCCCTGGGCTCTTGGAGGTTTCCACCATTCCTTACCACATGGCTTTCCCACAACACGGCCCACACCTCTTCCTAGTCAGCAGGACTATATGTTCGGGTTTGGCTCAGTCTTTTAAAGGGGTTTCACTGGATGAAGTAAACTCTACCCAGAATATTCTCCTTTTTGATTAATGTAAAACCAGCTGAATAGGGATCCTAACTACCTGAAAAATCCAGGTAATATCTCATCTTTGCCAGATAATATAAATAATTACAGAAGTGAAATCTCATCATAGTGTCATTTATGGGAAGGAGATTATATAGGGCGTGTGTACCAAAGGTGAGAATCTTGGGGAACATCTTAGAATTCTGCCTACCATAGCTATTTTTCCATAACCTGATGACATAGAGTAAAACCCTTCGGTAGCACTGGCATTAACTCTATTGCTTAACAGTAAGTGTGTTAGAATTCCATGCCATGTAGCATAGAATTCAGATTGTCAATTATTTGAAAAAATGCTATACTAAAATATTTCAAGGAAAAGTAAAAAAGCATTAAACACGCATACACTCACTATCCAGAATGAACGAATCATTAGTATGTTACCAAATTTGCTACAGATTTTCTTTGATTTAAATAAATCCTTATGGTGGAGGATCACTGTAGCTCCCTCAATTCTATTCTCTTCTCTCCTCAAGGACATCACTATTTTGAGTCTATTTTCTGTCTCTCTCTCTCTATATATATACATACTACATATCTGTGTCTATCTCTTAAAATGTATTATGCTGTTTGTGTTGGAGAATATTACTTAAATGGTATCTGTTTAAATGTATGTTTCCTTTCTCAATATGCCTTTTAATTTGGGAATGTTTTCATTATGTTTTTGAGATTTATGTATGTTAATACGAGAAGATCTAGTTCCTTTATTCTAAGTCTATTTCAAAATGTGTTCCATACCACACGCCTATTTTGTTTTTGTTTTGTTGTTAAATTCCACCCTTATCTAGCAATTTATTTCCTTCTAATGTTTTAGGTTTATCTGTTCTTTTTCTAAATTTTATAAATTGATTGTTTAGCACATTCGCTTTTTCACCCATTTCATACTATCCTCCTTCTAAATTCTATGATAGTATTCCATGAATTATTATGCAGTATTTTCATTGCTGATTACTTCTTATAATTTCTACTGTGACTTCTTTGAATTATAAATTATTTTAAAATGTGCTTTTCAGTACCCAAATACCTAGGAATCTTTTTTTCCCTCTGTGATGCAGCTGACTGGTTTTCTCAAGCCTATCTTCCAGTTTACTAATCCTTGCTTTGTTTTTATTTAGTAGATATTTAATTCACCTACCAAATTTTTAATCCTGTTGTCTTTAAGTTTCATTTTATCTCCTCATACTATGTCTAAATCATTTTTTTTTCTATTTTCCAGTTTCTTTTCCATCTGTTTTTCTTGAAGAATGTGACACATTTTTATTATGTACTCTTACAAAATGTTTTACCATGTCTATTTTGGGGACACATACTCTCCTGTTCATGTCCTTTCCTGCATTGTGTGGTGTGTGTGTGTGTGTGTTTTAGTTGTTGGATTTTGGTGAGGGGTAGCTTTTTCCTGTGAGTTGTGAAAGTGTCTATATCAGCTACTCACTTGGCTTGGGGACTCAGGAGTTTTGAGGCCTCCAGGACAGTTTTCATATTAGATTTTTTAGCTTAGGAAATCAGAATTACATGGTGGTATTAATTTAAATCATTCACCTAGGAAAGCATAAGTCTGAGGTTTAATTTATTCATAAGTGCCCCATCTCCCTTCACTTTTTGCCATGGTCAGATAGCAAGATTTCTCAAGGTTTTCCTGAGGTCACCGAGTAGAATTTTTCTGCTCTGTATTCTAAGGACAGGGTAAAATTTTGAGGTTTCAGGCTTTCTGCAGAGGTCTGATTGTGGCTCCTTTATTCATGCAGATCAAGATCATCTCAATTTTTCTCATATGAATATTAAAACCCCAGTCTCCCATCATAAAGGCCTATCATTGAGTCTAGACCTTGGCACAGCTCATTTACAGTTTGGGCTACAGTTTACAGTTCTGCTACAGTTTCAATCTGAACATGTCCTTCAAGGCCCATGTATTGAAGGCCTGTGGTGCTGTTGGGAAGTGGTAGAACATTTAAAGAAGGTTGGGACCTAGTGTATGGAAGTGAAGTCACTGGGGGCATGTCCTTGAAGCCATATTGGGACCCCAGCCCCTTCCTCTTTCTTTGCTTCCTGGCTGCCATGAGGTGAGCAGCTTCCTCTGTCACACATTCCCACCACAATGTCAGCCTTACCACAGACCCAAAGCAACAGGGCCAAGCAGTCATGGACTGAAACTTTCACAACTGTGAATTAATTAAATCTTGCCTCCTTATAACTCAAATTAGGTACTTTGTTTTCAGTGACAGAAAGCTAACTAATATGAGTTCCCTTTTAATTCCTGGCACCTGAAGATTTTCCTTTATTTCTCTTGTGTTTGGGTTTATGTATTGTTTCTATATTAATTTGGAGAGAAGTGCTACATTTTATGTGTGTGAGATGGTAGGAGAATCCATCCAGATTAGCCATTATGTGATGTTATACCATTACCAATGATCTATTCCTTATCCTTTCCAGGGTGACCATTTTAAGACGGGTAATGGACTCAATGAAGATTAAAACTGAGAGCCCCACAAAATATAGAAAAGATCTTGCTATATTAAGGACTTGCTATACTAAAACAATTACTGATTTTCCAAATACTTCCATGTAAACTCATGGAATCAATTAGCCAATAATCATTTACAGACCAACAAATTCTTAAAAGACATTAGTCAATGGAAAAATATAGATGAGAGCAATGCATATTCAAGGGGGCCTTTAATCTACATAATGAAATAAGTATGTTAAATAACATGAGATATTTTGAGGGGAGAAATCAACAACTACTCAGGGAGAAGGCTCTGGGTTCAGACTGTGTTCAAATCCTGGCCTCACACTTTATTTAGCTGTGTAATTGTAGATAAAATACTTATCCAGATGCATGTACCTGTTTCTTCATCTACACAAGAAGCATAATAAAATACAACCTCAGAGTCATTAGGAATTTAAATTTAAGCTTTACATTTGCATGTAAAGTTCTGGTTCACGAAGTAAGAGCTTCTAATAAATGTTTGCTATTATAAGCTATGCACTCTTTTTTTCCACATTTTTATTGGTGCGCTATAGTTGTACATATTGATGAGATTTGTTGTTACATATTCATACATGCACACAATGTAACAATATATTTTGACCAATATCACTCCCCAGTATTCTCCCCTCCCTCTACCTACCATCCCTTGGTCCCTTTCCTTTATTGATCTCCTTGACACCTGAAGGCAATGTGGAAAGAAAAAGTCTGATATGAGAATGAGGATATGTTTGGATTGATTATCTGCTGTAGTACTAGTTTAACTCAGAGTTTGGGAACATAAGCCATGTACTCTTTATAGATTTTCTCATAAAATCCTCAGAACAGTATGGCTTTGACAGGTGAATCATGGTCACAAATTTGAAAAGCAACAGAATCAGAAGAAATTAATGTAAAATATTTTCAGTGAGACTAAATTTCCAGTTATTCGCTGAGTTCACTTAATTTATTTTGTAGATAAATAGTTACTTTTATTCTATACATTTTAAAAGTTTCAGAGTTAAAGATAGGACATGGGAAGGACTCACGAAGTAGCCAATGTGATCTTAGTTCATTTCTATACAACTTCATATTACTGAAATAAAAGTCTCAAGATCTGAATGGGACTAAAAGAAAAGGCATTTAAAATTTTTGGTGTCTTCTAAAATAATTCTCATTTGTGATTCAGTAACCTAATTAAATTTTGCAAACATTTACCATGTCCAAGGATCTGGGTTAGGAGACATGTGGGAGGAATGATATTAAAATGAATGATATAAGACCCCTTCCCTCAAGGAGCTCATGGTTAATTAGGGCCAATCACAGATGCAATTTAGCCTAAGACAGGGGGCAGAGTGGGAATTTCTATAGAATTATTTACATTTCAGGGAAATGTTAAGTGACCGAAATTTTCTTCATCCAATAATGAGAAGAAGTACAGGAAATATTAGGATGACATCAAGAGTACACTAGGCTGAATTCATGAAAGCCATGAAAAAAGAAAGATGAATCTGACTCAGACAGACACAGATTCAATAACCATGTGAAGTGGGCAGGAACAGGGAGGATATCAATCTATGATGCCCAAATTTTGATACGCATATGAATCACATGGGGAACTCATCCAAAGTTTCAAATTTAGTGATATTATGCCTGGCATAGCAAAGATGTAAAGAAGCCTAACAGGGGCAAGGGCATCCTTGCACTAATGACAATGTCCATTTTGACAGAGCTGAAAGATCCTGGTGCAGGCCTCCAGCAATGGTACAGGGAGTATGCAACATACAAACAAGTTGGGTTATCAGCTCCCTTTGGAAAAGTCCTGACCTGAGAGCCATCTTTGCCTACTCTTTCTCTCTTACTCAGTCTACTATTTCAGCTGTGGTTCCCTTTCCCTGTTGTGTCTCAGGGCAGAATTCGAGGTTTCCACAAGGTGTGCAGTGATGATGGCAGAGTTGATCCAATTTACTATCCCAGTCAGGCCAATCCATCTTAACAAGAAGAATGTGCTGTAAATATTCTCCTTGGAAGGAAGAGAGTTGTTTTTTATTTTTTCCAGTACTGGGGATTGAACCCAGGCATGCTATATTCCCATTCCTTTTCATTTGTTATTGAGACAAGGTTTCACTAAGTCGCCCAGGCTAAACTTGAATTTGTGATTCTCCTGCTTCAGCCTCCCAAATTGCTGGGATTATAGGCTTGTGCACCATGCCTGGCTCAGACATTTTGTTTGTTTGTTTGTTTTTCAAGAGTAATTCTGAAGCAAAAACAATGTTTCCATTCCCACCATGGGTTAAAAATAAGATAAACTGTAAGGAATCGGTTTGACCTGACCTCAGCCATCTGAGTCATAACTGCCAATATTGCCTCTACGTATGGTAGGCTTTCCATGCATAGTTTCCCAGTGTACTATAAATAAGCAAAACCTTTACAGAGGTATGTAGAGATTTATGTTCAGACTCTGGAGCTGTCAGTACAAGGAATGTGCCTGATACTAGCTTGATATAAACCAAGTACATTTGGTGTGGATAAGTCACTCTTGTCCTGATCACTTTTATACGCCCTTTTCCTCTGACCCAGATTGGAAAGATCCATTGGTCTTGCTGCTGCCCAGGATCATGCTTCTATCAGTAAGTCCCCAGAAAATTGAATTATTTGCAATCCTGGGTCTCTCTCTTTGTTCTCATGGCAACTTGTAGCTGTTTTTCACACATTGAGACCAGGTTTTTTGGGAACATAAACACATAAACTTCTGCCATGACCCAACCCCATCCTCAGCCTCCATGACACTTTCTACTATATGAGATGGTGACCACTGCTTTCTTCAAGATGGAGGGATTAATGCATGACCTCAACAGTAAAACCCTTTGCAAAGGAAGTGCTTCCTTCTCACCTCAATCCCTTTGTTTGAGCACAAATTCTGATGACATTCCAAACACCAATTATTAAATATAAGGCAGTACTTGGCAGAAACCACTAAGTTTCACAATATGGCAGTAAAACACATATTTTTTTTTAAAGAGAGAGAGAGAGAATTTTTTTAATATTTATTTTTTAGTTTTCGGCGGACACAACATCTTTGTTTGTATGTGGTGCTGAGGATCAAACCCGGGCCGCAAGCATGCCAGGCGAGTGCGCTACCGCTTGAGCCACATCCCCAGCCCACATTTTTTTTTTTTTTTAAACTTTTCAACTGACTCAAGAATGGCAGACATGTAAAGCATGTGTTTGGCAAAGTTCTAGAATATATAAAACTCTCATACAACTCAACATTAAGAGCCTAGTTTTATTAAGTGTGCAAAGATTTTGAATACATCTCTCCAAATAAGATATGTAAATGAAATAAGTACATGAAATGTTGTCCAACATCATTAGTCATTAGAAAATGTAAATCAAAATCCCAAAAGAGATCCCACTTCACATTAATTAGGATGGATATATATGTATGCAGTAGAAAAATAATATATTTTTGTGAGGGTGGGGAAAAATTGGAATCCTTCTACATTGTTTTGGGGAATGCAAAATGACATAGTCCCAATGGAAAACTATTCAGCAGTTCCTCACAAAGTCAAGCATAGAATTAACATGACCCAGAAATTCCACTTCTTGGTATACATTTAGGAAAATTGAAAACATACCTTCACACAAAATTTATACATGAAATGTTCATAGCAACATTATTAATAAATAGCCAAAAAGTTAAAACTATTTAAATGTCCATTATCTTATTGTTGGATGAACAAAATGAGGTATACCCATGCAAGGGAATATCATTCAGCTATAGAAGGCATAAGGCACTGATAAATGCTACAGAATAGCTGAACCTCAAAACTATACAAAGTGAAAGAAAGCCAGTCACAAAAAAACACGTATTATATGGTTTCCTTTATGAGAAATGTTCAGAATAGGCAAACCCATGAAGACAAAATGTATACTCATATGTTGAGAGCCACAGCCCAGTCAGAAAGATGCCTGGCATTTACCAGAGGGAATGGTTGAAAGGTGATGCTGGACTGATTGTATTGTATATTTGACCTTTACTGTCGGGCAATAGGGCGGCTCTTGCTGCCTTGGGCGCCTGCTACTTTGGAGTTCCCGGGAGTTCTCCGGGGGTGGGGGTTTGGGGAGATTGGGCGGAGCCTGGTGGAGGGAGTGTGGTCCCATGTGGTGTGTGCAGTGCCTGTGAGAGTGGGGGAATAAAGAGTTGCTGTTTGAATCTACAAGGCTTTGTGGCGGCTCGGTTATTTGTGCCCAGCCAGACTGCAGCACTCATAGTTTCTACAAATGGGATAAGGGATTGGGACTGAATGCTAATAGACATGGGGTTTCTTTTTGAGACATGAATGGAAATTAGATAGCAGAAATGGTTGTACAACACAATGAATATACTAAAACCACTCATAGTGTACTTTAAAATGGTAAAAACATAAACTATACCTTAATTTTTAAAAGCATACACTCCCTCTTAAATGAACTAAATTGATTAAGAAGGGGGAAAAGAACCAGAGAATAATAATACTAAATATGATTAATTTACACTTTGATTATTTCAATGGTTTATTTATGGGATAGGAGAGATGACAACGACATAGGAAACTTCTTTTTCTTTTAATCATCATACCAATAGCACAAAGATCACTAATGATGTGGTGATCAGACTTTTGTTCAGACTTGGCAAGATGTGTGTAAGTTTATTAGATTTGAAAGTCTCACCAATAATGTGAAAACCCAAATGAAGCCAGACATGTTTATTAACAGCTCAAAAGAAGATGATCAATTTAAAGAAAAATTGTAATTACATATTGTGGTTCATAACCTGCAAAGGAGATGTTTGAGAGCTTAATTTTCAATTATATAGCATAAAAATGAATCAAAACGGCTAACACTAAATCAGAACTATTCTAAGATTATGATTTGAAAATCCTTGGAGAAAATGAAAAGTCAAAACTAATGACCTAGCTAGGTGTGTTGGCACATGCCTGTAATAGCTACTTAGGAGGCTGAGGCAGAAGGATTAGGAGTTTGAAGTCAACCTGGACAACATAATATGAGACTCTATATTTTTAAAAACCTATAATATAAAAATATATAAAAAAACACAAATTTTAAAAATTAACAGCCTGGAAAAATATCAACTGTCATTAATGAATGACTTGCATGTTATATACAACCATTCAGGTAAGCTCTGTGGAGGTTACAAGAGCCTAGTCCCACGTGGTTTACAGTCTAGGTGTCTTATTTCTTCTAAGTCATAGCAGAAATTTCCAGGAATTTCCCAAGCCTGGAGTTGAGTCTCCTGTACCAATTAAATAGTGTTACAGTAAGTAGGCCATTTAACTCTCTAAGCTGAAGTATCCTCGTCAAAGAGGGGAAAGAGAACCTATGTCACATTGCCATTGGGAGCATTAAGTGAAATAATGAATGCAGAGGACTTAGCCCTGCCCTTGGCCCACGGGAAGGCTTAATAAGTGTTAGCTATGATTGAACATGACAACAGATGACACTAATGGCAGCAAAAGTTGAGAGAACAGCACTTTTCAAAATTAACTGATGCCCTGGCATAAATCAAAACTACTCCGGAGATAACAGAAGAGGAATCACGATTCAGGATTTTAATTTGTGTCTATCACATATTTAGCTATGTCACTTTATCTTTTTGCTTTTGGTTGCTTCATCTAAAAACTTCAACAAACATGCCTCAGAAATGTGAAGACCAAACAAGTAAACGTATATAAGAAGCACTTTGTGATCTAAACCAACATATCCATTATTCTTATTTTACAATGTACATGTCTTTTATTTTTTAATTATTTTATTTTTGTTTCTTCTAATTAGTTATACATGATAGTACAATGCATTTTGACATACTACACACAAACGGAGCACAACTTCTCATTCCTCTGGCGGTACATGGTGCAGAGTCACACTGGTCATGTAATCATACATGTATGTACAGTAATAATGTCCGTCTCATCCCACCATCCTTCCAACCCCCACATTTCTTCCCCTCCCCTCACTACCCAATCCAAAGTTCCTCCATTTTTATTATTCTTATTTGCTCCCATTTCCTTGAAGACCATTCAAATTATATTTATATAAAACTTGGAGGCCTAAAGACACATTCCTGGTGGAGAGTTGAACAAAAACTCCTATTAAGAGCAGGAAGAAACCTGTTTTATTTCTAGTTCATAACCATCTTCAAACTAATAAACATATATGCAAATACCAGTCTTAGAAGCACAGGAGAAAGATGTTGAAGACTGTAATGCAGGCAGAACAGTGGGAAAACATGACATAAATTTGACACAATTGGGCCCAACTCCACTCACTATGTATTTTCTAGCTCTGGGACAGAGTGTAAATGGCAGCCTTAATTTTGTCATTAGTCAGGAGAGAATGATACCTGACTCGGAGATTCAGGGTCTGAATGTTAAAGGTGATAAACCATAAAGTCAGATAATTCTCTTCCTCTTTCTTTTCATTCCTTCCCAGTCACTTCCACCTTTCCTCTTAGGGAGTAGGGATGGTGCTGAAAGGAAATAGCAGAAGCAGAGTGACCTGAAATTTTTCACTCTACCCAGATGGACAGAGTGGGACTGAAGGATCCTCTATCTGATAGAAGCCACAGACACTGCATGGACAGGTAGCTGGAGTTGGAACAGAGTGTGAGGTCTCCATCACCACAGATTCTAAACAGATGCAAGAAGTCTGCAGATGGTAGCCACAAAGACATTTAAACACACATGCAATAGAAGAAACTTTTTTACCACTCTAAGAAATAATACCTCCTTGATCATCTGTCCAAAATAAAAAAGAGGAAAAAATTCCATTCTTAAAGACAGAATTTAAATGCATATCAACAACTTCCACAGTTGGCACAGAAGAATGCAAACACCCAAGGCTTCCAGGGTCAGGGCGGTACTGAGGGAAGAAGGTCTCGGTGGAGGGTGGCCTGTGGTGGTCCAGCCAGCTCTGGCCAAGCACTGTCACCAAAGAAGTGAGGGTCCATGGGTGACTCATTCTCTTTTTTTAACAAGTAACTAGGAATCTGGGTCTTTGTATGAAACCATCTATTTTTGAATGTTAACAAACGCTTATAAACAACTATTAAATTCTGTGAGGTCATGCCAATACCTCTGCAAGTCAGTTTCCTCCTAGGCTGTCATCTTTCACTCTGGTTTTTTCATAGAAGATAAGACAGGTGTGGCAGCACACGACAGGAGGACGTGAGTTCAAAGCCAGCCTCAGCAAAAGCAAGGTGCTAAGCAACTCAATGAGACCCTGTCTAAATAAAATACAAAATAGGGCTGTGGATGTGGCTCAGTGGTTGAGGGTCCCTGAGTTCAATTCTCGGTACCAAAAAAAAAAGAACAGATACAGAAACAGAAAAGGAAAGCAACTGACTAGTGTTTGGTTGAAAGCAAGCAAGCATCACAGTATCAGGAAATGAGCACAATGAACACACAAAGCCTCCTGTGGTCTCCAGGCACTCTAACAAATGTTATCTGAGTGACTGATCACACCAGCACCCCAGGAAATATTGGGTGGTGAGGCCAAGGACAGTACAAGGCTCCTGACACCCAGAATTTATAATCTACTAGGCAGGACCAGATTAGCTCATGGTGACATAAAGAGGTGTTGCTAATTTTTTGGAAAGGCCACCCCAAAGTTGTAGGAGTTTAAGGATACCCTTAAAATCCCTGTTAGATGAGGATTAGGAAAGGTGGAAGAATTCAGGATATGCCTTCAGAGTGCAAATAGGAATTCAAAAGGGAGGGACTATGGAGAAGGAAGGAGAGTGGGGAAAATACAAAGAAAAGGGGTCAAGAGAAAAACTGACATGCATCAAGTGTCTATAGTTCTAAACACTTTTATGATACATTATAGATTATTTTTGGATTTTGAATTTTTAGGGATTTTGCTATATTGTATATACATAATTCTGCACATGAAACAAAGTCCTGTGGTGTAAAATTTTCCACCTCTGGTGTCATGTCAGTGCTCAAGAAGTTTCAGATTTTGGAGCATTTTGGATTTGAGGTTCGGAATTCTCAACCTGAATTTTACTTAATTGTCTCATATAACAAACCATATTTGTAGATGAAGAAAATAATGCAAGAAATGTTAGAAAACTTGCCTACAAGTCACAGCCATCCTCAAGACCCAAGATTGTCTGACCCCAAAGTTCTGTTTTTCCATAAGGAAGTAATGAATGTGTTTAGTCACTAGTTTGGCTGATGTGTGAGAGGGTAGCTTAGAGAACTAAAACTAGAAACATGGCCTGGGGCATTCCATGAAGGGCCTTCAGTACCAGGTTGGACAATTTATATTTCCCTGATCCTTTGTTCCCTTCCTTATTTATTTTTTAAATTTTTTTATTCTAATTTGTTATATATGACAACAGAATGCATTACAATTCATATTACACACATAGAGCACAATTTTTCATATCTCTGGTTGTTCCCTTCCTTATTGAACCAGCTCATTATAAGGATTCGATGAGATAAACATGTGCTGGACTATGAAGTAATATAGATTTTAAAGATTAGCTAGTGGAAGAGATAGTGAGTAGCCATTGAACAAGTTTGCATAAGGCCAGGTTTAGGGCAGAGATAAGGCCAGCTAAGGTGTGTAAGAAGCATTAGAATAGGGAGAATAAAAGACAGGAAGGAGCCTCATCCTCAGTGGGAAGGTTGAAGGCAGAAGAATGAGGATCCCAGACTCAAGACTTGGGTCAGAAAAAGGTTTCGGGAAATGGCAGGCTGGTTTATGTCTGGGTGGGAGGGAGTTTGAGATCGCTTGTTACTTTATCTTGTTTCCAATAGAGAAGGGGAGGTCCAGTGAAGCCATTCTGGTTCTCATGTTCCCCCTGCAAGTGCTATTTTATTTCAACTTCTGGCTCAAACTAAACCTGTCATACTGGAGCCCAATCTGTCAGGAACCAGCTGGTGTGTTCCGAACTCGGTTATTCACATGTTCAGGCCCCTTAGGGGCAAATTCACACAGGTTTCTCTTGGAAAGAGGCCTGGGGGTGAAGAGCTCAGACACACCTGTTTTGGAACTGGGCTCTTTCACAGAATTGCAGGTCATTTCCTCTTCCCTTATGGCAAGTCACAGAAGAGGAAACAGGCTAGCACTTGTACCAATGTGCTTCTCTAAAAGAATTGAAGGCTAATTACTGGGATGTGGCTTGAATTCAGAAGTACATTTTGAAGTGGTTGGAGAGGAACAATTGTTCAAAGACTCTTTGACTTCAGGGAAAACAAATGACTAGGGGCAGGGAGAAGGATCTATTTCCTTGTCCCATTCTGGAAACTTACAGGACAGAAGCAATCAAAACCCCTGCACTCCCTACAAGGCACAGCCTAGTCCTAGAAAAAGGGAGGAGCAGCCTAACTATCAGCAGCCTGTGGTGGAAAAAGACACTTGATCTGGACAGTCTTGCTGGAAAGATGACCCTTCTTTTGCAAAAGGATGCTAAGATCCAGAGAAAGAATGTTTAGACAACAACACTCTAGGGCTAAAAGCATAAGGGTGTTGGGAGAAGCCCAGCCAGGCTTACTAAACACTCTCTCCACCTGTTGGCATGCCTTCCATGATGCTCCAACATCACCCTCCTCTTGAGCTGCACACTTTCTCAGGGTAATTTACAGCTTGAATTTCCACCTCTATTTCCTATCTCTGTCTCCCAAGTGCAAAATCCCATGTACAATTGCTTTCTGGGGGTTCTCTATCTGGATATATACTTCAACATGGAACCCAATATGGGGAAAATATTTTTTTTCCTTTTCCCCAGAAAATTTTAGACTTGGCATCCTGGGTTCCCGGGTGGTTTAAAATATGTCAACATGATCTCTGATACTCTCTCCATCAGGCAATGGTCTTTGCCCCCTTTGCTTGAACCTGGGTGAGTTTTTTGCTTGCCCGATATAGCAGAATGCAACAGCAGTAAGACGGCATGGAGTCTGAGGTGAGGAAAGTGAGGGCCAGCATCTACTGGTTTCTCTTCTTGGTACACTCACTTTGAAGCACTCAGTTATCATATAAGAAGTCTGGTGACTCTGAATCTGCCATGTTGGAAAGACCACGTGGGAAGATCAGAAAGAGCAAGACAGACAGACAGACACACACACACACACACACATCAGAGGAGCCCTAAAGCTGTGTGAGTCTTGCCAGATCAAGAAATAGCCAAGTTAGTGAGAAATTTAAATGATTCCAGACCCAACCATCAGCTCCCCATAATCACAAAAGAGACTCCAGGGGAGAAGTGCCTTGCTGAGCCCAGCCAACCCTCAGAACCATAAGGAATAACAATATAATCATTGCTATTTTAAGCCACCAAATTTGCTCTTTATCTTTAGGTCTATGATCCACTTGATGTATTCGAAAAGTATGATGGTGAAAGTTCATTTTTATTTCTTTTCTTTTTGGATATAATGTCCAATTGTTCCAATATCATTTGTTGAGAAGACTATTTTTCTTTGGATGACTTTTATACTTTTGTCAACACTCAGTTGGGCATATTTGTCAACATTTAGTTGGGCATACTTGAATCTACTTCTGGAATCACTTTTATGCTCCACTGTTCTCCATCCTTTTACTATTACTATACTGTCTTAATTACTCTATTAAAATAAAATAGTGTGATTTCTTCAATTTTCTTGTTTCCCAAAATTGTTTAGCTATTCTAATTCATTTTACTTTCCTATAAATTTCAGAATGAGTTTGTCTTTATATCTACAAAAACTCCTTGTGAGATAACTTTTAATCACAATTGCATTAAATATATAAATCAGTTATGGGAGAACTGACATTATTACTATGATAAGTCTTCCTTGAACAAGTATGTCCATTTATTTAGGTGTTCTTTGATTTTTTTCATTAGGGTTTTATAATTTTTGGCCTACATATCCTATTAGCTATATATCTAATCTTTTACTTTTGTAGGTATTCTATATAATATTTTTAAACTTCCATGTCTAATTGTACAATGTTATGATACAGAAATAAAAAATGATTTTGTGTATTGACATTGTATCCTGCAACCTTGCTCAACTCATTCACTGGCTCCAAGAATTATCCAGAAAATGATACCATAGTTTGAATGTCCTCCTCAAAATTCATATTGAAGTTTAATCTCAATTTTGAGGTATTACAAGGTGGGACCAGGTGGGACCTTTAAGAGGTAATTAGTTAGGAGGGCTCTGCTTTCATGAAAGGATTAATCCCATGGATTTTGAGGCTACAGGTTTACCTTGAGAGAAGATCTGTTACAAACGTCAGTTTGGTGCTCTCTTGTAGGTACCCTTCTTGCCATGTTATACTCTGCACCACCTTGGGATTCTGCAGAGAGTCT
Source organism: Marmota flaviventris (assembly GCF_047511675.1). Taxonomy (NCBI): domain Eukaryota; kingdom Metazoa; phylum Chordata; class Mammalia; order Rodentia; family Sciuridae; genus Marmota; species Marmota flaviventris. Next base: position 40,244,253 of record NC_092510.1, on the reverse strand, counting down.
CCGCAAGTAGAAAGGCCCTTGCCAATGGAGCCCCATGACCTTGGACCTTCCAGCCTCAAGAACCATGAGCTAAGTAAGTCTTCACACTTTATAAGTCACCCAGCCTCTGTAGAAAACATAGTAAGATGCTTGGTTACTTACTCAACAATTTAATGGTTTTTGTAACATTATGAATTCAATAAGATTTAACCTGAGTGTGTACAAATCACTGTCAGGCAATAGCTCAGGAACACAGCAGATAAAGGCCAACACCCATTGTCCCTGCTGTTAAAAGAGCACCTCTCAACTCTTAATCTGTTTCAGGAGGAGCTGACCCCAAAACCACAGTTCAGAAGTTTGGGGGAACAGCACAGGATTGAGACTGACTTTGGTCTGTCATTCATCACATTTCTTTGGTCCCAAGACTTTACTGAAAATGAGTCTATGACTCAAATAGGACTGAGGGACTCTCAGACTAAGGCCCAAGAATCTGGTTGGAATCTACAGAGACCAGAATCTCTCTCTTTTCCTCCATGTATAATTGGGAAACAGGTACCCTGAGCTGTGGTTGCTGCTTTCTCACTATCTATAGAAGTCTTGCTGGAAGTACAAACAGCAAAATGCAGAGACTCTATGTAAAGAAAGAACAGGTCTCAATGATATTGTTGAACCCCTGAATCTAGCTATACCTGAAGCCAAGTACTACTTTTGGTACTACTATCTGTGCCATAAATTCTAAGTCTCTCTCTCATCTTTCTGGCTTAAACTTATTTGAACTAGATTATATGACACTTCCAGCTAAGACAGTCCTAAATTACAGATGGGCAGAGCAAAAGATACTCTGAGTACCTTCTCCATCAAATCCATCTACCCTACTACATGGAAAAAAGAACAATTGATGTGGGACAAGTCCTTCAGATGTGGAGGCCAAGGGGAGAGGCTTATGTGATAGGGCAAAGGCAGGAGGGTGGCCATGCTGGAGGGTGGCCATAGATACAGATGTTGTGGGAGCCATTTTCTCCTCTTATTTCCCACAGTGGCCATGAGTGGCAGCCACAGTCATCACCAGAATCATGAAAAGATTTCTATGCTACCATTCACAGACTTTATCTTTTCAACACTTCTTTTTGATAATGGTGTCTTGAAAAACCTTTCAGTGTGGAACTCAATGTCGTATGTTTCTGTGCAGCTTATTCTCCATGTGTCCTCCAGACTTGCCCTCTGTCCTTCTTTGCCCTACACTGTGTGTTGGCAGGCTGAGCTAGGATTCCTTACTTTCTGGTTTGGGCTGGAGTTAGCCAAGGGGAGGCACTGGCGGTAGAGCCTAAGAGTGGAAAGATTGAAGTTGTGGGATTTCTTTTCTCCCTCCCTCCCTGCCTTGCCAGGGTTCTGGCAATATCTGTGTTCCTTAGTGGTTACATAGGTCTTTGTCATTTGTTCCCTCTGCCTCAGTCTTCACTGGATTGTGGTCGAGTGCCCCCTTCCCCTGTTCAGGCCCAATGGAGCTAACAGAGTACATAGTTATTAGTCCCTAGGTACCTCTCCATTCCTTGCTAGTTCCCTTAATCCTGCCTAACTCTATATAAAGTCCCCTGATTTAATTCTGTTCAGTAGAACCCTATTGAGTGAGCCTACCGCCTGTTTCCTGAAAGGTCTCTGATCCAGGCCTGCATGGCCTTCCCACCCTCAATATCAGCATATACAGCTGTCACAAATGTTTTACATTTAAAAAAAATTTTTTTTGCTTTCATGCCCATCTTCAAACAGATCCATCTCTTTGGAAAACCCTTTGCCACTATTGCTGCCTAAAGAACACCTATCCATTCTTTAAAACCTACTTAAAATGCCACCTCCTCCAGAAAGCCTTTCCCAGGGTTTCTCCTCAGGACTGAGTCTCTCCTCTGGGCCCTACTGAGCTTTAGCTGCATCTCTGTTGCCCCCTCTGACCAACTTCTTCTCTCTCTCCCCTCCCATCTCATTTTCAAGCCTAAGGCAGAAGCACCATCTGCTCATGTTCATGCCTGCACACCCCCGCCCCCCACCACTGTCCCAGCCCTGAGTTTGACACACTGTAGGTGTCTGACACCTGCTGCACTGAACTGAACAATTGCAATTCAATGTATGTACCAGGAAGTCACTGCATTTTCCACCCTCTGCTCATGAAACTTGGTTAAGAAGGGCAGGAGAAAACAGCTGATGGAGGATGCTATTTGCAAGGCATGAAAACTGGGCTATAGAAATGTGGGTACAAATTTTCCCATCATCCCAGGACCATGAAACCCGGAAACGCATCATAAAAAATGTAACTCTTGACTCATGGACTAGGTCTCCATCAACAAAAGTTAAGGTTCTGTGCATATGAGAAGTGAAGGGCTTTTTGCCAAGTTCCTACATCTGGGAACTTCTTCTGGAACCTCTGAAGCCTGAGGAGCCCTCTGGGTTCAAATGAAGGTGAGATTAAATGGGAAAAATGAAGACCATCAGTACTCTCTAGAGCAATCATCCCACGGGTTCAGATACCCAGCTGGTGAATAAACCTTTCAATCTTAGATGGACCAAACTCTTGCTCTCCCCGGGAAATGCGTCCATCCCCTGCATGCATGGTTGGTTACTTACTGAGATACATATCTATGTCCCGACTTGTAGGCTCTAAAATCCCATTTTCTACCTCTTTATTCTACTTTTCTCCTCGTAAAACAGTTTGTCTGATAATATCAAGGGTAATTCAAGCTATCAATGGATTTTATGCATTCCTATGAAATAACTTCATGTACCTTGTGGTCATATTCCACTCTATCCACTCCTCAGAAAATATGAGCCTGCAATCACCCATACCTGTATGGTTTGGAGAAGGTCATAACTTTTTCTCAAGTTTAATACCATATGTCCCTGATCACTACCTCTTTGCAATAGCTAGTTTCATAACTGCTATAAAAACACCTTCTCAGTTCATTACACAATGTTAGGAACACTTCTCTCCATATAAACAAAATCTGACCCTCTCCCTCCTAGGAGGTTTAGTCAAGAGCAACGTGATATCAGAATGAACTCTGGAAGAAAGAAGTGAGCCAGTCACCCCAGATTTTCTAGACCTGCCACAAGCCTGGAATCCCCAGTTTGATGAACCTTGAATCTTTGTCTAAGAAACTGAGACACTCCAACTTTTCTCCATCTGTTTCCGCTTACAAAGTGTGTGTCCCCTTGAACTCTCTTCTCCATGATGCTAACCATGCAGTCTCCCTGCCAACTGTATACCCCTTTGTCCTAACTTTGGGAAGCTGTAACCCTACTCCTTCTTCACTCCCAGAAGGATCGTAAAAATATTTATTTATTTATTTATTTATTTTAGTACCAGGAATTGAACCCAGGGGCCATAAATACTGAGCAACATCCCCAGCCCTTTTCAATATTTTATTTAGAGATAGGGTCTCTCTGAGTTACTTAGGGTCTTGCTAAATTGCTGAGGCTGGCTTTGAACTCACAATCCTCCTGACTCAGCCTCCTGAGCTGCTGGGATTATAGACATGTGCTATCATGCCCAGTTTAGAAATATTTACTTTTATCTTCAAATGAGTTAAGACATATTTTAAGAATTTTGTGATATTTCTTAAATTAAAATGAGGTAGCTCCAGTGCTGAAAGGCTAGGTCAGAAGTCTATTTGTAATACCTTGAAGCTTCTCTTAATCCTCACTGGAAGAAGAAAGGCAAAGACAGATCAGCTTGTTAGGCTCTCATTTTGAAAGGAAAGAACACTCCTGTATGGAATATTAAACATGTCAACAGCCACCAAAAGAAGCCCAGAAGCCTTTTCATACAGGATGTGAGTAGGACTGGAGAAAATACGTGAAGATGACATCTTAGGCCAATGCCTCCAAGGAATAACATCCTACTCAGAATCCAAGTTTTATTATTTGCAACCCTCCTTTGTTTTTGTTTCTGAGAAACAATAATAAGCATTCATAAGGCCCTTGATGATTTTATAAAGTACCTCCACATGTGTCAGGTCGTATGATGACAACAAAGGATTAGATTTAAGTTCCAGAAATAAATGTGAATTCATCCAAGATGATCAAGAAATCAAATATGGTGGGGATCTCCTTCTCACAGTAACACTTGAGCATTTTATTTGCTCATGGACTCGTGTATGTGTGTGAGACTCTTGGGCCTCCTTTTTCAGGTCTGTCCTCCTGGGCCACAGATATTCCCTCAGGCAAGAGGGGAAGTGGAGAGGGTGTGGAGGAAGGGGGAAAGAGATTGGGCCATAGAATCTAAGCAAAAAGACACAGCTTCCTACCCACAATAATCAGCCAACCCCTTTCCTTAATGCACAGGACCTGAGTAGGATTCAGGGGACTCTACAGGAGCTTGGTGATGAGTACTGATTCAGACCACTTCAGGGGTCTATATCTAGGATACAATAAATGCAGTCTTCTGTAGACATCAACCTGAGGTTTAAGAAACAACTAAACCTTACTCAATCATTTCTACTTAAACTTCTAACAAATAAACTTCTAATTTAAAAAAAAATAAGCTAGTTGGAAATTACTGGACAATATCAATATTTTCAATGTAGGTGTCAAACTAGTCACAGAAGAGACTTGGACATTATTCTCAGTTCTGTGGTTTCTAAACTGGCCATGAAGTTTGAACTCCATTCCTCCATGGATCTCAGAATGTCCACAATCTAGTTAGTGAAACCTCAGGAAACTCTCCTGGCATGAGAAAGGAACCAGGTAGAGGAAGCACAAATGGAGCAAGCCTGTTTCATCTCCTAGTTGACAATTAACTTCTAATAAAAAAGAAAAAATTCTATCTTTAGAATCTTTAATAACTAAGTCTAGTGTTTATCCAAGCAGTGCTTGAGATCTACTGGAACTGGTAGCACAGACAGGCAAACTAATTTCTTATCATAGAAATAATCTCCAGACAGGGAGAGAAATGAGAAGACTATGAATAAGTAGGTTAAAGGAAGAATACTTGGAGTGGGAGAAATTCACTAAAAGATGTAGGAGTTGTGAGTTGGGGTTATAGGTCGGGATTAGAGCTCTTGCCTAACATGTTGGGTTCTTTCTCCAGCACTGATGGAAAAAAAAAAAAGTGTAGGATTTGCTAAATATCACATTTTTAAAAGGTTCTACCATCCAAGGCTCATTCAGCACTAATCCATGGCCCAACTCCAGTTATTCCACTTTTGCAAATTAACTCAGAGAATTCTCTGGATATCAGATTTTCCTTAGGAAAGAGAGATGCTGAGCGCTTCAGGGCCATTCTGAAATCACACAAAAATGGCTTCAGAATTGTTAGCAGCAGCCAGCCTTACTCTTTTTCCTGGGGCCTCCAAACTAGAAATTAAATATGTTGGGACGACGTGGGTTTTGGACAGGAGTGCCCCAGGGTCTCTAAAGATCCATAGGACTTAGTGGGTAACTAGGGAAATCAGTGGATTTACATACACTGATATAATTTATATCTTTCATTTTTCAATGAAGAAGGTTTTGTGATCAGTCAAAATATTTTAGGGCTCATTTGGGACAGCATTCTGAGGCGAGAGAGAAGTGTGAAGACACAACAATACACGTTACTATGAGTTGAATACAGTTTGTCCCCTCTGAAACTCATGTTGGAATTTGATTGCCACTGTGGCAGTGTTGGGGGGGCAGTTAGATTGTGACAACAGATTCATGCCTTTCTCCCCAATGTGAATTCTTGCTCCTGCAGGACTGGACTAGTTACTACAAGAACAGTTTGTTCTGAAGTAAGGTTGCTCCTTGCGTTGTCTCTCCTTCACTTGCACCTGCTTGCCCTTTGGCTTTTCCACCATGAGCTGAGGCACCATGCTCTTGGACTTTCCATTCTCCAGAACTGTGAACCCAAATAAACCTCTGTGCTTATAAATTACCCAGTCTCAAGTGAACCAAGACACAAGTATGAAAGAGTAGTTTCATGCAACACTCAAACAGAACCGGACAGGATAAAGGCTCTGTAATCCCATCAACACCTCTTATCTGGACTCCATCTTTCTGATAGGCCCAAAAATCCTATCACACCTGCTCAAAGCCATTCCAACTATGACCTCCTCCAGGAACTTTTCCCCAATTCCAACTCTCTTTTTAAGACCCAAGGCATGTTGTAGCTTTTAGGTAGCAGTTGCCACACTTGGAGGCTCATGTTAAAGATATTTGTGCATGTATTATCACCAATAGACAAAACTTAGACTTTGCATCTCTTGCCAGTGACTCCATACTTGTTTAATTTCAACTGAGTGCCTAATTGATTGCTAAATGAATAGATTTTCCTAGCAACAGACAGTACTTTTAACCTTTTATGTCAATCCTGTTTGATTAGGTTGCTTAGAGCCTAGTTTTGAAGATTCTGAGGCCATGACAGAGCTTAGTAGTAAGAAGTGCTATAATCAATTAGTGATGCCTGCTACAGGGCAGGGTTGGGAGTGGTGATGTGAGTACTGAATATTTGTGAATATAAATTAAGGATTATAAGAATTTAAAGAAGAGAGATAAATTCTGATTAAACAATCAGAGAAATTTATACAATAAAAATGGAAATGAGATCTATCCTCAGTGATGCACAGGGGTTACCAATTGTTCAACATTGGATGAAACATCTGAGCAAAAGTATTCATGAAGGAAAAGTACAACCCACCACGGGAAAGCAACTATTAGACAAGTTCGACTAAAATATAAGCTCAAACAGAAGATTGATGTAGGAAACAGGACTGATCACTGTGGCAGGCTCTGAATAAAGATGACAAAAAAGAGTCAAGAGAGAGAAAGGAGGGAGCAAGATAATAGTTTTTATTTAGCTAAATGAAGAATAAAGTCTTCAAGAATGCTTTTAACTACCAATTAGATTATCTAGGTTTGTTAGGGAGGAAGAAACCTTGCTTAGTGGTTAATAACCTAAGTTTTGGAATCAATCTTGGATGCAAACCTCACCTCTGTGTCCTCAGGCACATGACCTTAGTGTTATACGTTTCTGTGTCCTCATCTGCAAAATGGGAACCCCCTAACTCATTTAATGTATGGGGATCAAAGAGGAAATCAATATACAATTAACTCAAGTAAGTCCTCAATATATATTAGTATTAAGCTCACTTAGCCACAAGAAAAAGAACTTTTCAAAGGAGAAAATGTGCTTCCTGTGGTGTCTTATAATTTAGGGAATCTTATGTGAAATTTGTAAAGTGACTAAGTAGCTCAAAAAGCAATTAAGTATGTGAGTTTGCACACAAATTGGGTAAAACCAGTTTATTTTCCAGGAATGGGCAGAGGCTGGGAGATTAGGCTTTCTTTAGTTTAGGCATATCTGATGAGGGTATCTTTTTTTAAACTTATTGTTATTGACTTAATTCATTACTAAATTTTAAATAACCAGCTAACTCTTAAGCAATGGAACAGAGGTAGAAAAACAATTTAATTGCAAAATCTCACATGAGCTCTCTTGCCTAAAATTTTTCCCCCTGGTTGAGTGAGTGCTGTAGTTTAAACATCTAAGCGCTGAGCTCAAATATTTCTCTCAGAACAGTTACAAGAATAAACATGCAGTACAGACCATCTCTGGGGTCATTTCTGAGCTGAAGTTCCTATCCCAAAACCCACCACTTTGCTTCAACATGCAGTGTTAAGCAGAGACCACATGATGTTGGTGCTAAGACCCTTGCAAGATACTTGGAGATTTGCTGTGGCCACTGTCACATCTTTGGATACAGTAAGGGACTGTGAGACTAAGAAGGAGCCTGAGAACTAAGACTTTAGCTTGAGCAGATGGACTGGTGGAGGATCTTACTCCTCAGTGCTGGTCTGGGTCTGAGTGGTGAAGAATGAGGCATAGTGTCCCCCCACACCCAAGCTCTATCTCACCTGAAAAATATAGGGGTATTTGTTAGAACGAAAATGTCCTCCCTGTGATAAAGGAACAGGCAGTCAGCAGATAGTTTCTGAAGCAAGGTAATAACATTTCTGGCAAGGAATGAGTCACTGAAAACACTTCCTTTCCATTAACAGAGGTGTTACTGTGGAGTGTATTAATTACAACAGAGCACTCTCTGTTGCAGTTTAAGGCTGTTCCCCCAGCAAGTATAATGAATTTGCTCCTTCTAAAAGTACCAGCTTAGCTGCTCTATAGCTCCAAAGTGAGTTGTGGGCTTCATAGTAACTGTCTCCAATGTTGTCTTCTACTGAATGTATGTTTAACACTCAAAATAGGAAAGGCCATTTAAAACATTTGCTACTTCAACAGATGATGCTGCAGGGGGGTTTATGTGGGCCATTCCATGTCATCTAAAATGAGTACATTTTCTTAAGTCGTGCTTGAGTCCCCACAGTCTAAGTGACCCGAGGTTTCCAGTGACATGGGAGAACTGCAGATTTCCTCAGGCAAATACAGCCTCCCTGGCAGCAGCCTGGCAAATTACTGACACTCCAGGAGTTATTTTTGGTCTCAACTCTGTTAAAGGTAATCACAATTTCTCACAAGTAATTAATGTGGAAAGCTCTCTCTGTATAAGCAAGAGCTCACACGTGCATTCATATGCTCTTAAAAGCTGAGTCCTAACCCTACTGGTTTACACATTGTCTGACTTAACTTAGGTTTCTTACTCATCTGAGCTACTTCCTGAATTAGCACACAAAAAATTTAACACATCATGTTTCTCTGTTGAAACTTTTTTTATTTCTTGTGCCTGGTGCTCAAAATTTTTCTTTTTTCTTTCTTTCCTTTTTTTTTTTTTTTTCTTTTGCAGTGCCAGGGATGGAACACCCAGGTCTTCATGTGCTCTATCACTGAGATACACTCCAGCCCATGGTGCTCAAATTTTGACAGGTGGGTAACTTTTATTCTATAGTTCAATTGTACTGAATAAAACATTAAATCTTAGATTGAGTAACATTTAACAAGACATTTAATATATGTCAATTATTAGCAATTTACTTCAAAGTCCTCAATAGGTGGCATTTGGAATGTGCACCCTGATGTGCAGACTCTAATATTAAAAAAAAAAATCATTTTAAGGTTCATTTTATAATTAATCTTATAATTTTATGTTTAGATAATTTATTTTGGGGTTTTTATTTGATAGATTTAATATATATGCCTTGCATAGAACAACCTCAAATCAGAATCTTTTCAGTGATTCAATGATTCTTCTAATCTGGTAGGTTCTGATTTATTTTTTTTAAATATTTTTAGTAGTAGATAGACACAATACCTTTATTTTATTTGTTTGTTTATTTATTTTTTTAATGTGGTGCTGAGGATCAAACTCAGCACCTCACATGTGCTAGGCAAGCACTCTACCACTGAGCCACAATCCCAGCTCTGGTTGTGATTTAGTTTTAAAAATGAAAGCAACAGGAATAGGCATTCAAAATTCAATTTTCTTTTCTTGATTCCTAAATAGGTAGAACTTGGGCCAATCCAGCTAGGGACCTTTCCTTTAAGCTTCTTAATTAAGCAGATATGTATGACAGATAGATAGATGATAGGTTGATAAATGACTGATAGATAGATAAATCAAAGAATAGTTAACTCAAGATCCAGGTGATTCCATCTTCATATAATACTTTTTAACCACCCCTTAACCCTATCTCCTTAGTGCCCTGCAGAAGTCTCTGGCTGCCAGTAGTGACCTGAGGAATGACTATATCATAGAGTTAAAGATTATCAACCTCAGAGATTTTCTAATCCAGGGTCTACAAGTATGCAGCACACGTACCACTATACTACAATGCTATGCCCTTGACAGACATCAGTAATCCATCTCAGAACTTTGGTTTCCATTTCTTTCTCAATAAATATCATAACAAATAGTCTACTTCCTATAAGCAGGAGTCAGCACATGAATGGAATCCCTTTTGCTTTTCCAGTTAATCCAAACCCCTTTCTTTCTGATAAGAAACAATGATCCAAAAAGTATAAGTGTAGGATATACTTTTTCACATAGCTTTTTAAGAGCCAGTTGCACAGTTTTAAGGTCTCATTTTGTTTCCAAGTGACTTCTGGGTGTAACAGGAGTTCCCTCAAGGGGTTTATAATCTAGTTTAAGGAAGAAAAGATGAGCATGCTTGATATAAATGTAGACTAAGGGAAGTGTTAATCTGTGCTACTGATATAGATCAGATGGGGCTGAACTAGACAGAGAAGACTTCATGGAGAAAATGAAGTTTTATGTAAGTTTTGTGCTCACTGATTTTTTCTTACTAACTCTCTGGGTCTTAAATGGTTCAACAATTCAACAAATGTTGAATGTCACCTATTAGGCACAGAGACAGTTGCTCTAGGCACAGAGAGGAGCGGCACAGGATTCCTTCCCTCCAGGGCTCATGGATTGATAGGGAGGCAGAGAAACCAGAATATAGGGTCATAAATACCAGGCAGATACTAGTTAGAAACTGCTGAGAGCCACAGCTGAGTCGGAATGGCCCGTGGCATTTTGCCAATAGTATTGGTTGAAAGGCAAGCCATTAAGATGATGCTGGATTGATTCGGTTGTATATCAGACCTTACTGTCCACCCCGGCTGTGCGTACTTAGACATGCAAGGCTTAATCTTTGAGACAAGCATATGCTACTGGCAGGAACGGACAGGGGGGCCCAATGCTCCAGGGGCCCACAACCACAAACATATGGGGCACTGGAGGAACCCAGCAACACCATCAGGGTAGTGTCCAGGACACATTATCCATTAGATCTCTCATCAGACGAACCAGAGGGAGCGCAGGGTTGGACATCTGCGCCTCCGCCAGAGCAGTACTAACTCCAAAGATGGGAGTTCAAATCATTCCCACAGGAGTAAAAGGACCTCTTCCCCAAGGAACAGTAGGCTTATTGTTAGAACGCAGTTCTTCTACTCTAAAAGGACTTATGATAAGTCCTGGGGTAATTGATCCCGATTATGAAGGTGAAATAAAAATTATAGCTAGTTCTCCAAGAGGTATATAAGTAATTTCACCAGGAGATAGAATAGCACAGTTATTAATAATACCCTGCCTGCATGATAAATTTTCCAGCTGTACTATAGAAAGAGGTTCCAGGGGATTAGGCTCCACAGGTGTAGATTGGGCTATGCTGTCTTTAAATTTAGATTCTCGCCCAATGCTATATATCGGGCGGACAGTAAAGGTCTAATATACAACCGAATCAATCCAGCATCATCTTAATGGCTTGCCTCTCAACCAATACTATTGGCAAAATGCCAGGGGCCATTCCAACTCAGCTGTGGCTCTCAACAAGAAACATCAGTGGGAAAGCACAATGGTTAGGAGCAGTCTCTGGAGCCAGACTGCCAGGATTTGAATCCCAGCTCTGCCTTTGATCAGTGACCTTGGGCTAGTTTCTTCACTCTCTTGGCCTCAATTTCCTGAAAATATGCTTGCTAGAAAGATCAAATGGGTCAGAACAGTTCTTGGCATATGGTAAGCCACCCTAAATCTTTGATCTCACATGTGAAACTGGAAGGGAGAGCATTTTGCACCACCTTGGGGCGGGGGCTAACCATATGAGGGAGGGTCTAATCTGGGTCTTGAAGGATGAGGTGAGCAGGCTAGATGCAGACAGTGGGGGGTTGTGGATGTCATGCTAAAAAAAGACATCCTCTCCACCCTGAGGGCAGTGGACAGTTCTGCACTGTTTTAAGCCCGGGAGCACTATGATCCAGTCTACTTCTTAGAGATAGGTCACTTTAACAGCAGTTTCAACGATTAACTATTGTAGGGGTTGGACTGGTGGTCTCCAAACAAACAGGCCCATGCCCTAGTCTCTGGAACCTGTGAATAGTAGCCTGAGTGGCAGAAGAGTGAATATTATCTTATATGGCAAGATGTGATTTAGTTAAGGATCTTCAAAGGAGAATTTTCCAAGCAAGCTCAAAACGCCATCACTGAAGACAGAGCTAGTGGGAGACCACACACACACAAACACAGAAGAAAGTGGTGTGAAAAGGAGGTATGGCCACCAGCTCAGGAATGCTGGGACTGCCACCAGAAGGTGGAAGAGTCCAAAAGCAGATACCCACCCCCCCTAGAACTCTCAGAGAGAGTGTGGCCTTGCCAGATTCCAGACTTCTGGCCTCCAGAACTTGGTGAGAATAAATTTCTGTTGTTTTCAGCCACCCTGTTTACAGTTCTTACAGTAGTCACAGGAAATGAATACAACCTTAACTCTTCATCTTCCATCTTGGGAGTGTGGAAGCCCATCTCTGCCCAGGGTAAGCCCTCACCAGACCACTCCACCCACAGATAAGTGTCTTCTGTTCTCTTGGGCCTCATCATCCATCATTCATCCTTCTCTGTCTGTATCTTTATCTTTTTTTTTAATGTTTTTATTAGTCATTGATGGTCATTAATTAATTTATTTATATGTGGTGCTGAGAATTGAACCCAGTGCCCCACACATGCTAAGCAAAGGCTCTATCACTGAGTCACAACCCTAGCCCCTGTATCTTTACTTGTAATGATTGTTTCTCTTCAGATTAAATCAGGATCAAGTCTCCTAAAAGTGAAACAAAACAAACAAACAAAAAATAATAACATCTCTGGATCTTACACTAACTACCATTTTCTCCCAATTCTATCACACCTAAGTAGCTCCAAAGAAAGGTCACTTGTCCTTTTTCACTCCCATGCTGTTAAGCACCCTCCTCTTTCTCACCAAGCCTCTTGCCCAATATTCCCTCCAGTTTTTAACTCCTTTGTTTTCCCCTCTCTGGGTCCCCTTCTCTACTCATACTTCTAATGCTTAGTGGCCAGGGCACTGTCTTTGGTCTTCTCCCCAGATAGGTTCTTGCCAAAGTTTTAACTTCTTTCTGTACCTGAAATGCTCTCTCTTTGACATTCCACTCCAAATCTGCCTCCTAAGCAGGAGATTCATTCATCCAACTGCTTGTTGCCTACTTTTACCAAATGTCCCCTGGGCTCCTCCACCTCTCAATGTTCACATTGCAACAATGTGTCATACTCTTTTCCAAGAGGGCACCCCTTCTGGGACTCCCTTTCCTGCTGGAGACCACTGCCTCTCTTTCAGAGCAAATCCTCCAAGCCTGCACAGGTTAACCTACTGAACACCTGCCTTTTCCCTTCCACTTCCACTTGCACAGCAGGCTGCTCAACTGAGGCACCCTTTCGTCTTGCCTGGACTTTGTGCCTGACCTACCTTATTGGTCTGTCCCCTTCTCACCTCCACCTCATCTCCTTCCACTCTATGCTCACCTCACTCCTTTCCTTGCTGTTTAATGACAGAGTTGTGGTATTTCCCAGATATCTGTGAAAACTTGCTCCTTCACCTCTTTTCAGCCTTGATTCAACCATCACCCTCAGTATGGCCTTCCCTGTCATCTTATTAAAATTGTAGCCCCTACCTTCCCTAACCACTTACCTGGCTTTATGTTGCTCTAGAGCACTATCAACATCTCACATACTCTATGTTGTATTTTGCCAACTTACTGTTTACCCTCTACCTCTCTACTGGAACATAAGTGCTACAAGGGCAGGGAATTTTGACAGTTGCTGTGTGACCTGGCTTTAAAAACAGACCCTGCACACAGTGGGTACCCATTACATATTTGTTGAGCAAATGATGTAAGTGTTGGTTCCTCAACCCTGCTGAGCCGAGGCTCTGTGATGTGAGGGTCTGGTCCTGGAACCAGCATGAGTTACGGCTGGCCCTGTCCTCAGGGGACTTCACAGACAGACATAAAATCAGACAAAAGAAAGCAGACACCAAGTCTCAAATGAACACTGCCAGGTATATGTCACAAAAACTCCAGAGGAGGAGATGTGAGGCAAGGGTATTACTAAGAACTTGAGGGAATTGTTTTTTATTTTAGACCATGGAAAATTGCAATCTATCAATGATTGCTTCCTCAGGGCTCCAAAGGAAATGATTTACAACAGTAGACCTTCTTGTGCCATTGTGTAAACAATACCTATTGCTTCCTCCCAAGATTCCTAAGCTGGAAATCACAGATTTTTTCAAATGAGTGAAATGACACTTAACCAGTCTGGAAAGGAAGATGAGGCTTTATACTACGAGGTGGTTAAAGGGCAACACAATAGCCTACCAACACCTCATGTGATATCATTGCTTTGGGGTAACTGGGATCAGAGTGCTCACAGAATTCTCTCACTCGGTAATTCTGCTTGGACAGCATTCCCACTTACAACACAAAACCTCTTCCTTCTTAATTTCTGCTTGTTAAAGGAATTGAGGATCAGGCTGTACAGCACAAAGCAAAATGATAATTCTTTCCAGTTCCCTTAAAAAAGGAATAATGTTACAGAGTTATTGGTTTAGAGCTCCAAATTATAGGCTGAACACTAAGAGGAAAGAAGACAGTGACATAGCTTGGGAGACTTTATTTCATAAGAAAATATTAATTTTCTCATCATCAAATCATTCAGATTTACCTTGAAATAACATTTATTGAGTGCCTATCATATACCAGCCACAAAACTGAGTATTTTTACATTATCTTAACCCTAATAACATATCCCCATTTTCCAGATAAGGCAACTGAGGGTCCCAGAAAGTAGCAATTTGTCTAGATGGTAGAGCTTGACAGTACCAGAATTCAAGCCCAGGACTCCTATCTCCAAGTTCTGTGCTGATTCTCTTTTACTAGAGAAGCAGGGAAAAGCCTATAAGAATTATAATCGAAGCAATGGAAATGATCCTCATGGCATTTTAGGAAAGGCTTTTCATTGAAAATCCAAGATATTATTTTCAGGATCCTGTAGGATTTCACAGAAATTAATAAAGGTGGTTACCTTACTATTTAATTCCTTCACTTTGTGAATAAGAATTTGAGAAATGTTTAGTTCATAGCATCTTCTTGTCCATGAAAAGAGTTAATTTCTCATTTAATAAAATGATCTTTAATTGCATTTCCTCTTATATGTTGTATCTTGGAAAACTAGAGACCTTAAACAGGCTCATAAAGAGTCTTTGCCCTTTATTTCAATAACTGAAATATTTTATAAAGTCAGGGCCGCTGATCTGTGTATAGCAAGAACCAAACATTTCAATGACTGTAATAAGATGATATTTCAACAGAGTAGTTAATAAATTTGAGAGTTTTTTCTTCTTTAAGAAGAAAAGTCCAGAAAAGGTGGTTGCAGAAGAATTCTGTGATTCTTCTGAATCAATTAAGGCAGTTATAAACTCTTAGTATCATAACCTAGCAAAGGGCTAATGGATACTCAGTGCCACTGTTATCAAGTGGCTAGAATTTCACTGCTTGTTAAGCAAGTGAGCTGGTATTAATCACACAAAAAGAGGCATGATTTTTCACTCAGGCCCAGTGCATTCCAAAAAGAAGGAAAAGAGGAGGAACCCAGGAAGTGCCAGGATAGGCACACTGGGGATGGTTTAGACTTGAGACTTCTCAGATCAGAAGCAGAAACTTGTGGAGGGACTTTCCTGGGTTGCAGTCTAGAGGAGCAAATGTCCAACCATACTTTAGCCAGGCACTTACAATTTTTAAATGGTGAATTGTCTTTATGGAGAAAGGTCCACCTGATACCAAAAGACACCTGCAAATGGACACGAAATCACTCTTGACACTGAAGATATATTTATGCAACTGGGTCCAAAGGTCAGGGAGCAACTACTCAAAATCTTTCAAACTGGCCTCTAGTGAGTGGCTGTGGTGACCACTTGGTTAACAAATGAGTGTCTGGAGAGCTCAGGGCTGAAAAGGCAGCATTACACTGCACTTGCACAGGGACTGGGAGGGAGACACTGACTAGGGTTATCCCTAAAGTCTTTATAAAGGCATTTAATAATTCCAATTATTTACTAGGAAAATAAACATGGCCATCTCTTCTATTTGGCCAAAGGGAAATCAAATCGGTCTTTGTAGAATTGCTATTTACATGTGGTAGGGCAGGACAAACCTGTCTCTAAAAATGCCCAAAGTCACTTGGCAATTTCTAGAGGTAAGAAGCCAACAGTTGTCTTCTTTCCTCCCACAGATGTTCTCTGCTAAGGCAATTCCAGGATATTATTTATTTACCAGAAACACGACTTTCCTTTGCACAAGGTTCAGGAGGAGCCTGTCTGACCCCAAGTATCCCATTAACATCCAGAGGTTTTTCTCTGTTGTTGCTGTCTCGTTTTTGATGGGGAGGATTTTGGAAGGGGGCAGGCAGCACCAAACACTCAGATTTAGAAGCAGCAGACCGAGAGGAAGGTGCCTGAGGTTAGAAGGGAGACAGGCTGCCCCACCCCCCACCTGCCTTTCTCTTAAAGGCAGCAGGTTTCCGAGCAGAGGGTGGAGCCTGTCAAGGAATCCACTTTCTCCAGAGGGTGCACCAGCCCTCACTTTGCTGGATTTCTCCACCTGCGCAAGCTCAAAGAAGGGTATCCCTGGGCCCAACTGAGAAAAGAGACGACCTTGGCAGAAATTAAGGATCTAAAATACGAATAACCCGTACCTCCGAGCTCCGACAACAACCTAGTCCAGTGATCTGTCTGGAGTGAATCACTTAAATACACCCTAGTTTAAATGTTTAAAAACAAGTAAAACTGGCTTAACATTATTTTTATTAGAAAACGTGGAGAGCAAGGTAGCACAGGAAGACTGGGCTATGCGAGTTCTGTCTTTTCCCCTGTGATCTCCCGTGGGCCACAACTGCACGCCCCTGAATTCTGGCATGCATCGGGCAGTTTTACAGAGCCCCGGTGCAGAAAGCAGGCGCTCACTCCCTTGGAAGGTACCTTTCCGCGCACCGCCCTGGGTGAGGGGCGGCAACACTCCTAATCTCCCCTGGAGGCTAGGCCAGCCCGCAGGCTAAGGTGTCTCTTCTAGTCCTACAAAGAACTGTAATCCGTTTCGGTAACTGGTGGGATAACGCTGTTCAGGGAGGAAAAAAACGGGGGGTGGGGCAGATAGGATGGAAAAAAAATATTAAGCCACGCTTGCTTTCAAAGGGGCAGAAAACAGAGCTACTTGCTTTCCTTTGCACCTTTAAATCCCCTTTGATCATTTTGGGTAAAGCAACCCAAAACGGAGTCCCCCGAGTAGCTTTATTCTTCGCATGCATAAATTGCGCGCTTGGGGGAAAACGGCGGTCTGGGGTCTAAGGCCAAGGTCCAAGGGGAGCGGGTGGCCCCGGCAGAGACTGCGCCCGCGCCATGCCCACCCTTGCACTCGCACACCCCGCACGCGGCCTGGGCTCTGGGCACGCGTGAGGGTGCGCGCATCGCCCACCCGCCGCGCTGCTCACCTAGCACCACCGCGGCCACTGTGGAGAGCAGCAACCAGTTATTCTTCAGGAAGCGCTTGTAGTCGTATCCCTTCCTCGCCGTCTTCCCCATGGCTGGCGTCCAGGTTCGGAGCCGCAGCTGCGACCGCCGCTATTGTGCGCGGGGCTCGGCCGTGGGCGCGTGGGCCGGGGCTCCCGGGATCGCCGGCAGCTCAGTGGCGCGGCGGAGGCGGGATGCGGGTGCTCCTGGGAGAGGAAGCGCACAGACTGCTGCCGCTGCCGCTGTCACTGTCACCGCTGCCACCTGGGATCGCGCAGCCTGCTCGCCACCCAGCTAGAGCGGTGGTTTTGCGTGGCGGGCGCGCCCGGCTCCTCCCGCTGCCGCTGCTCTCCGCAGCGACCCGGCCAACCAGTGAAGAAGGAGGGAGGAGCGGCGGGCCCAGGGAGGCGGGTGGGTGCGTGCGTGGGGCGCCTGGGGTCCCGCAGAGCAGGCGTGGGAAGGCTCCCAGCGCACCGGCTGGAACTGGGGGTGCTTCTCCCGGAACCTGGTCTGCCCCATGGCCTTCAGCTAGAGTGGCTATCGCTCGTCCCCCCCCCCCCTCGTGTTAGGTCTTGGAATTTAGGGTTCCTTCGGCCCCTTATCCAGAGGGGGCGGAGTCACTGCCCCGCCCTCCCTCCCTCTCTGTCTCTCTCCCCACCACCACCACCAGCCTTCCCACTGGTGGCACTGGGAGAACGCGCTGCCCTTGAGAGTTTGGAGAGGCTTTGAGTTGGGGGACACTGGTTCTGCCTTGAGTCCCTCTTGCTTTCCATGCAGGATGTGATTTGGCAGACGCCTCGAAAACCTGAAGCCTCTGGGTGAGCAAAGGAAAGAGCGAGCGAGCACTGGCAGTAGAACAAGGCTTCCGGAACTTTCACACAGGGCCGCTAATCCCCCGCAGAGATTATTACTTTGAATTTTGAGACTTAAGAGGCGAGGCTTCAACAGTATTTGCTTGTGGACACAGGCTTGGAAGTGTTCCCTGCACCTGCAGATGATGATCCCTGTCACAACTCTACTTTCTGCTCCTGGTGACTTGCTCCTCAGCAGCGCTTGGTAATTAGGGCTGAGAACCCATCCAACTGTTCTAGGAAGGTGGGCAGGCCCATCTCTTAAGGCCAAACACGTTAGAAAGGCAAACCCGAGAGCTGGAGAAATTAGGTTAGTGATGCCAAATATACTTTGTGCTGCTAAGTGAAATTTCTAAATCTTTCATTCTTCTACCCATTTTTTTAAACTCTCACTTAAATTCTTTTCATCTCTTTTAGCACATTACCACCTCCTCAGTTTTCAACTGCCTTCTCATAAACTTTATTGAAATTAAGTTGAGCCCTATAACTTTTTGCCAATGTGGAGTCTACTCTCTAGTTAGGGGTTGGGAAGAGATCTTTCACTACATTATCTGATGACTATAACCCAACAATTCAAGCTTCATTCCCTTGTCTTAGATTGATAAAAGCAGGATTAAAAAGAAGATAAGCTTTATCAGCCATGTATACTTTAGTATGAATGAGTTTGATAAGCTCCCTTCTAGAAAGTAAACTTTGACTGTCGGAAGGATAGTGTTTTATCAGGATCATTGGGTGGCCGAGGGGGATCTGAAGACTGTCAGAAAAGGAGAACTATCAAAAAAAGGGGACAAAGATTCATTCCACTGTGGGGAAAAAAAAAAAAAAACTGGAAAAACTCCAACATCCAACATGAGAGAAATGATAAATATATTCTGGAACTGCCATGCAGCAGATTATGAAGTCTATTTAAAGGAAATTTATGAAGTTTTTAATATCATGAGATAGGAGAGAAAAGAAAGATTTTAAATTGTGTATATAATTTTATCACGTATGTAAAATAAACTTAAAACCATGTGCTTAGGAAAAGATTAAGAAAATACACCCAAATTTAAACAATGGTCATCTTTGGGTGAAAATATTATGTTTGAAGTTTTTCTCTTTCTATTTTTCTGTATTTTCAAATTGTCTTCTTTAAGAATACCATGGCCATAATAGTTGCTGGTAGGGCTGTATTTACAAAATAAATAAGCCCTGAAGGGAGAAAAAAATAGAAGAACCTAAGAGGAACTTGGCATACTTCATAACTTTCTGAATTGTAATAAGACAATTACACTTGAGTTCTTTGGGTAATATACTTAAGTTTAAATACCATGCCATCACTTACCAGCTGGGTGACCTTGGACAAGTTGCTTAAGGTTTTTTGCCTCAGTCTTTTCATCTGTAAAATGGGGCTCTGAAAACCATTACTTTGTAGGGCTATAGTAAGAATTGAATATGATAATATATCTGAAAGCCATAGAGTAGTGCCTGGCACACAGTATTATCACTGGTTTCTCATGGGGTCAACCTGGACAGGCATCTTCATATTCCCCATGCCTTGAAGCCTGCCTGTCATCTGACCCACCAGAGCCCTTACATATTGATCAATAATAATTGCTGTTTAAAAGTACAAGAAATTGAATATTACCCATTGCACTTAAAGCCTATATAGTGCATACTCATTTACATTATGCAAGTTTAAAATAATGCAGTGTAGATTAATGAAGTCCCATTAACTACATACATTTTGAACTAATAAAAATCTCCCAGAGCCAAGTAAATTTTACACTGTTTATACAGTTGCTACATAGTAGCCCCAATTTAGCTGATAGTATAAAAATTAACAAGCAAACACAAAGCATGCATGTGCCAGCACTGTTCTGAACACTTTACACACATTAATTCACTTGGTCAGTGCAACAACTCAGTGAAGTAGGGAATGTTGTTACCTTCTGGGACTGTTAGAAGAATCAAATGAGATATTGTGTGTCATCATCTTCATCTTACAGATGAGTAAACTGAGACACAAAGAGGCTAAGCAAATAGATCTAAGTTCTGTTCCTAAGAGGATCAGGATTGAACTATGAGGTATTTCTAGAATTTCTGCTTTTAGCCATCACCTTTTTCATGAGGAACAAATACAGAATTGCAATAGGAAAATTACTGTTGAATTACATGTTTTATGCAAGGTCTGTTCATATTTTGGAGACACTTTGGTGTTCTAATATGCCACACTCCAGTAGACACTGAATACATTTTATGGAGTAGTAGTTGAACTCCTGAATCCTTTGTCACTGTTGCTGGTACCTAATTCTGTGGGATTTCTCTGCCTAAGACAAGCAATGTATGAAGTGTTTCTTTGGGGAAAGGGAAAGTTGGAGACCCCTACTGCTGATTCCTATTCTTTTTAACTTTCTTGGCTTGTGAGAATCATGGACACATGTGATCCCAGATTGCAGGAGAGTTAGAAGCACTTCCCTTGTAAACTCCACCTAGGGGGAATTTGGCCACCAATTCCTGGAAGAAAGAGTTCATTCTGCTAGGATGAGAACTTGAAGCCAAGTAGAAAAAATTGCTAGGATTTTTTTTTTCTTCCAACAAATGTTAACAACTCCTTTTTCTTTTCTTTTTTTCCTGTAAGTCTTTTGAATTCCTTCCTGTGGCTGATTTTTATTGATTACATTTTGCTCATCATCATCATCATCTTCTTCTTCTTCTAACATTTAAGTAATTCTGGTGTTTCCCTTTATTGTCCCCCCTCTACAACCACTTTTTTTTTCTTTTTTACATGTTGACTCATGGACTCTCCAGTTAGTTATTAAAGAAATGAGACTTTGACTTTATCTGACAAGGTTAAATCAACATGTGACAGTCTGGCCTTATATATCAATTGAGATATAAATGAAAAAGACATTCAGAAGCAAAAAAAAAAAAAAAAGTGAAGCATCAGCTTCTGAGCATCTCTTGAAGTAGTCTGCTGGTTATAGTCTCCTTCATAAAGCAGACACAGTTGGTTGCTTTGTCTCACAATGTGGCAGTGGAGAAGGTCACGGGGGACCAGAGTCTCCTCCATCTTCTCAGCTTCCTGCCTTGTATAATGGGGAGTGGTGAGAACAATGCTCATGGAACTAGAAAATACTATGACTTTTCTGAGGATAGTTAGGTAATTTGTAACATCTTTTACCAGAACCATGTGTATTCTTTTAACTCAACCATTTCACCTCTAGACATTTATGTCTCCCAGAGTACCCAAAAATGTGTACAAAGTCTGTTCATCCCCAGTCAGTTGGAAACAACTATCTCACAAAGTAGACTGGCTAAAGATTAAATGTGCAAAAGTACATTGGACAATGGAACACCAATCAGGGAATGAAAAGCATATTTTAGTAGAATATTGAATTAAGTGGGAATTACAATGGGAAATTGAATTACACTGGAAAATGGCAAAGACTGTTTTGAAATGACAAAAGTAAATTATAAAACAGTGGTCAGGATGGTTTTTGCCATGAGGATGTAGTCACTTACTACTTGTAGTCTTGAAAATATAAAACAAAAATATGCCCACTATAATTATATTTAAATGTGTATAAGAGTGGTCATTTGAAAATTATTAATGTGTGTTTTTCTTTTGCTTTTCTGAGCACATGCTGTTTGCCCTGCCACGCCAAGGTATTTGTGTGTGAGAGAGATTAGGATTTGTTACAGAAAGAATTTAAAAAATGTGGTAACATTCCACTTCTGCTAATATATAGGATCATACAGCAGGCAGGAAACACTACTATTGGAAGCCAGACTGTTTTCTAGTCCTGTTTTCTGGTCTTTCTATTAGAATATCAAAAGCCCAGCCTAGAAGATCCAGCTCATAGCATTCTCCTGCAGTGTAGGAAAAACACCCCTCCTTTTAGAACAGGTGTGGGCCTGCACAGCAGGTGGTTAAGGCACAGGGAAATGAGAAGAAAAACTCACCACTGGGTTCTCAAGGCCTTGGTGGAAAGAAGAAAGGGAAGGAGAAGAAGAGATGGTGGTCTATCTTCTCGCTCTTTAGGTCTTGTCCGGGAAGTGTTTGGACATTAGAGAAAAGAGGATGGCAGCTCCGCTCACCGTTCCTACATAGGAGGCTGCCTCTACACTAGCGCTTTCGAACCTGGGGCATAACCACATTAATGCAAATGGGGCAGGGCAGAGTGGTCAAGCAGAGAGAAGCTCTGAGATTTCATTTCCCAAAGTTGTGGTTTGGATATGAGGTGTCCCCCAAAAGCTTACATGTGAGACAATGTAAGAAGATTTGGAGGAGAAATGAATGGGTTACAGCCTTTACCTAATCAGTGGATTAATCCTTGATGGGATTAACTAGGTGGTGACTGGAGGCAGGTGGGATGTGGCTGGAGGAAGTGGTTTATTGGGGACATGGCTATGGAATATATATTTTGTATCTGGAGAGTGGAGACTCACTCTCTCTGTTTTCTGATTATCATGTGAGTTGCTTCCCTTTGCCATACTCTTCGGCCATGATGGAGCTGGCTATATATGGACTGAGCAGTCTGAAACCGTGAGCTCTTAAATAAACTTTTCCTCCTCTACAATTGTGCTGGTTGGGTCATTTAGTCACAGCAGCGAAAAAGTTGACTAAAACACCCAATCATTCTCAGTTCCCAGTTCCTAGGATACTGAGTTGAGAGTCTCAGGATGGTCATGACAGGGTAAGTTGAGCCTTCTCAGGGTCTGGTGCTGGAGGTGTCTCATGAGAACTGAACCTTTGTAGACACTTGCATATTTGTTACGGGCAGTAGCAGGGGTGAGGCTGAAGCTTTGGTAAACGTCTCTGGGCCCTAACCAAGCATACTGACAGGACAGAATACATCTCCATAGCTGCAGATATCAACCACAAAGGCCACAGGACAAGTTGTAATCAGAGCCACCAAGGGCAACCACATGGATACCAGGATCTAGATAAGTCTGTATATTATTTTCAGTTCTTAATTTTTTAAGTCTCTTATATTCTATAACTGATCTTTCTTGTCTCATATATTTGTTAAAGATAATGGGTTATTTATCTTACAAAGTTGCCCACATTCTAAATTGGACTAATTGTTTCTTCATGGTGGCAATTAATTTCTCTATCCCCTACAATTAGCTGATATTTACATCTGAAGGTTTGGCAGTGCTAAGATTGAACAAGTGGATTCTGATGTTGTCAGCCTGATTAACCTGTGATAAATGCATCATTGACCTTTTAACTATGGTTTTAGCATCTGTAGGTGATGGTTGTTTAAGACCATTTCATTTTACGAATTCAAATTCTTTCATTCTTTCTGAATACATTCCCTGGAATCAACTACTTGGTTACCCAGAGGTAGAGTTTATACAGAAAAAGCAGGATATGTGCCTAATTGTTTCTCCTTATTGGTTTTCTCAACAGTGAATTGGTACCCTAGCAGCTTCCAATGGGGACTGCTGAGGGTTTTGTTTTCATGAGTTTTGGATGGATTTATATGTTCCAGGCACATGCTCAAATCATCCCATGTTTGGCCAACAAAAGCCCCTTCACTTTGGCTTCTGTGTCTTTTTGACAATCATTTGTCTCCAATAGTATCTTTGCTTTTTTGGCTCAGCAAGATTTCCCCAAAACGGTTTTGTATATTTCTTGCCCTGGAATCAAAATCAGGCATTTATTCCTTCAAAAAGTTCAGGGTTTTTTTTTTTGTTTGTTTGTTTGGTTGGTTGGTTGGTTGATTGGTTGGTTTTGTGTGTGTGTGTGTGTGTGTGTGTGTTTTTTTTGTTTGTTTGTTTGTTTTGGTGTGTGTGTGTGTGGAGAATGGTACTTAAAGCTACAGTCTTGGTGATAGGGAAGTTGTTGCTTTGACACTGTCATTGCTTCTAGGCCTTTTCAGATGACAGAGTTAAAAAATGGGCCTTTAATCGTAAGAGAGAGAAAAGCAAGTTCATGTTGTTATTTCCAGTTCATCTTTTATTGTGGCATAATACGCATAATCATTTTTTTAAATATTTATTTTTTAGTTGTAGTTGGACACAATACCTTTATTTTATTTATTTATTATTATGTGATGCTGAGGATCCAACCCAGTGCCTCGCACATGCTAGGCGAACTCTCTACCGCTGAGCCACAACCCCAGCCCACATAATCATTTTTAAGTGTACCACTTAGTGAAATTATGTATTTTCATACTGCTCTGCAACCATCAACACCCTCTGTCTCCAGAACTTTATCTTCTCAGACTGAAACTCTATGCCCATTAAACATCAGGCCACTGTTATTCCCCACCGTCAAGCTCCCAACTCCAGTTTCCAGCAACCATAATTCTACTTTCTGTATCTATGAGTATTTGTCATTTTATGATTATCTTGTTTCACTTAACTTGATGTTTTTAAGATTCATCCATATTGAAGCAGGTATGAGAATTTCCATTTTAAAGCTGAATAATGCTTGTGTGTGTGAGCACACATTTTGTTTAACCATTCATTCACTGATAGCCACTTAGATTGCTTCCACTGTTTGGCTGTGATGAATTATGATGCTGTGAATGGAAGTGTACAAATATCTAGTTGAGTTGCTGCTTTAAATTCTCTGGAGTATATACCTAGAAGTGTAATTATTGGAGCACATGGTCATTCTTTGTTTCATTTTTTGAGGAACTGCCATACTGGTTTTTTATAGAAGCTGGGCAACTGTGCTTGGACCACTTTTCTTACCAGTGATATTCATAGGTTCCATTTTCTCCACATTCTTGCCAAATTTGTTATTTCTTTTTAAAATTATATAATAAAAAATAACAGCCGTTCTAATGTGAATGAAACAATTAAAATGTAAGGTTTTAGGATTTTGATTGAATTTAAAATTATTCTTCTTCTATTTCTTTTCTCTTCACTTTAAAAATCTTTGTTCTTAAAGGCATTAATCCAAGTACCTTTTTCCTATAATATACACATAATAGTTTTTAAAAAATAGGACCATATTACCTTAAAAAATAAGACTCAGCTTAAGATATCTTTGTGCTTTTATGGCTCCAGGGTCTACACCATTGGGACATATGATCAAATGACTGTTTAAAAAATGATTTGACAATTATTTTCTCTATTGTGGTTATTCCATCAATTTAACATAGAGTTGGATTTTTTTTTCCATTTGTTTTCAATTTTCAGAAGTTGGCTTAAGAAATTTAATATTTTTTATTAGATAAAATACTTACATAGTTCAGTCAAAACTATAAAACAGCATAATCAGAGAATTCTCCCTGAAATCACCATCTCTTCTCTTCTTTTTCTCTTTTCCCTCCCACCATAGGTAACAAGTCAAGTATCAATTAGTGTTTGGTTTATCCTTCTATTTGCTTTGTTTTAAAAATATATAGACGATTTTTTAAAATCTATATTCCACCCTCCCTTTACTGCACAAAGGTGACATTTACAAACCCTGTTCTGTGCCTCGCTTTTATCACTGAACAACACGTCCTGGTGCTCACACACTACCACAATGCAGAAATCTTCCTCATTCCTTTTTCTCCTTAACACTCCTCTAGACATGATTATAAAGAATTCTTCCTGTTTTCTTTGCACTGTAGCAGAATCCCATGCTGTGTGGATATACCCATGGTTTATTTAACAAGCTCCCTAGCAATGGCTGTTTGGTTTTCTAGTACTTTGCTGTAAATAATACCACAGCTAATAGCATTGACCTTACTTAGTAGTGCTCTGCTAAATGTTTACTGACAAACTCTCTGGAGAAAAAAAGACAAAAACAAAACAACAACATAAAAACAACCCTGATATGTAATCTCTGCCAAATACCATAGCAAATTATTTCCATTATGGTCAATTTCAGATTACCAATGTGACATCAGTGAAGGTGGAGTCAGAAAGAGACTTATAGTAATATACTATTATGTAGTATTTCTGTCATACAGATAATATACAAACAAACTCAAGGAAATGAAAATATTTACTGCATCCAAAATAATCATGGAGCAGTGAGTTTAAGTTGTTATTACCTTTGTTTTAACTATAATTTATTTTGTTTTGTGTTTTGATTTTATTTTTTAAAATGGGAATGTTTAAAAACCAACTTGCAGATATTTCTGAAAACTTAACAAATGAGTCTGATGAACTGGTTCAACACACCATTGTTCTATACTATTCTTCAATACCTGGATAGAAAGTCTTTCTGTTCCCTAAATTAGCTAGCATGAGCATCATCTGAATATCATGGAATGCATAAGGATCTATTTTTGCCTTATGAAGTTCAGAGATAGCCTGGAGTCTGTGTGGAATCTCCCTGTCAGCATCCCCGGTTCCTTCTTCTTCTCTAGCTCAGCCATCTAAGTAAGCAGCCTCTTGGCCCAAAGCGGCTGATGGTACACAGACATCATGTCCATATGCCAGAGAATAGGAAAGAAGAAGAGGGAAAAGGCAAACCATTTGCACTGCTTAAGTGATTCTGCTACCTTCTGGAATATTTCCCGGAGGCCCCATATAGTACTTCTGCTTATAATTAACCAGACAGCATACAGCTCCCTGGTTATACCTAGCTGTAAAGGTGGCTGGAAAATGGAGCCAATATGCAGATTGCTTCCCCCAAATAAAATCAGGGTGTTTGTTTATTCTATCTTACTGAATAAGAAATAGAAAATAAATATTGGGTAGTGAACTAGTAGACTCTTTCCCCTAACTAAATCTTTCAAGTCCATCCCTCCAAAATTTTTTCTAACTATGTCTCTTCTCTAAATTACAGCATTTGTGCTCCAGTAATTGTTTTGCACACAATATCACATCATTTCTTCTACTCTTCTTTTGGTGTTTCATGTATATGTCAGGCTTCCCCTTCCTAATTCACTTATATGCAATTATAAAGTATGGGACAGGTTTGTATTTTATGCTTCTCTTATAGCTTACATTTTTTTTAAATGTAAAATGAGAATAGTAGTACCTACACAGTATTTTTGGGAGAAGTAAAGAAACAATCATGTGAAAGACTAAAAAATGAAATGTTTTCTGTGTACACATCCTTTTCCCCTCCCTTCTTCTCTCAATCCCTTCCTCCTTTCCTTTCTTTTATCACTTCTTACTTCCTCTGATTAAATGTAAACAGAAACCTGAGGAAATGGGATGTGAATGTTTTATCTTAGCTTAAGTTGGGGTCAGATTTCCACATCACCAGACTGACTCTAGGTACACACTTATATTCTACCTACTACTGACATCTTTTGCTTATCTTTGAGATTTATAAAAAGTAAATCATGCAGACTCTTTTGAGTGTGACTTTTGTTCACTCACTGTTCATGAAATTTATCCATGCTGTTTTGTACAGCAGTAGTTTTCATTATGTGAATATGCCAAAATTTATTTATCTGTATACAGGTGACAGACATATGAGTTGTTTCCAGTTGTTGACTATGATAAATAGTCCTGCCATATTCTTATACCTGCCTTTTGGTACACATACATATGTGTTGGATATATGTGGAATTATAAGTTATATAGTGTGGATGTGCTGGGTGACAGGGCATATGTTCAACTTTACTAGAAACTTCCAGATAGTTTTCCAAAGTGATTGTACCAAGCTCCCCTCCCACCTGTAGTGACAGTTCAGTTGCACCCCATTCCTCTCAGTATTTGATATTTGCAGGCTGTTCTATGATACTTCACCTAGCTCCTGCTTTGGGACTGAGGTACTCATTCACATAATTTCTGGTAGTGTTGGTGGCCAGCAGCTTGCCACTGACATCCTCTGTGTAAATTAACCTCAAGCAGAGAATGATTCCATACCCAAGGTCATGCCTCTACTCCTGGCCTCTACTCACAGTGACTCATCTGTGGTGGTGGTGATGGTACTGATTGGACAGTGGTGGGGATGGTGGCGGAGTGGTGGTGATGAATGTAGTTATGGTGGGTGGAAACAATTACCATCACAACTCAAATGCTCCCTGCAAGAGTAACTGAGGCTTCTATTGCAGGATCATTCCCCATGTCCAATTCTGCTTTCCTCACATCCATAAATGTTTTCCCAAGAGCAGTCTTCCCCAAACTTCCTTTGAACACATTTTACAGTGTGGAAAGCATATTTCCTAGAGAACCTGGTCTAAGATTGTATTATCTGATTTTTTAAAAATTAATTTTGGCCATTTTGGAGGGTATGTGATGGTGTTTCATTGTGGTTTAATGTCCATTTCTCAAAAAACTCATGAGATTGAGCATCTTTTCACATACTTAACAGGCATTTAGGTATCTCTTCTTTGGTTAAGAGTCTGTTAAGGTCTTCTCACATTTCCATTAGTCCATCTTAATCTTTTCTCAATATGATATGAACCCTTTGCTGGATATATGTCTTTCAAATCTATTCTCACTTTTGCTTGTCATTTCACTCTCCTAATGATTTCTTCAGATTTTATGAATTTAAACATTTTAACACTGTTTCATTTATTTAAATTTCCTTTAAGTTTTGGAGAATTTCAGGTTCTTCATAAGAAATACTTGTTTCCCCAAAGCCATGAAGATATGATATGTTTTATTCTAGAAACTTTATTATTTCACTTTTCTGGGTTTGTTCTAAATTTATCTTATACTTTTTCTTCATATTGATATCATATTATTCTTAATCTCTAGATATGCTTCCTGTCTAAAAGTCTTTTTTTGTCTAATATTTATTTATTTATTTTTGGTACTGAGGATTGAACCCAGTGGTGCTTAACCACTGAGCCACATCCCCAGCCCTTTTTATTTTTTTTTATTTTGAGACAGGGTCTTGCTAAGTTACTTACGGCCTTGCTCAGTTGCAGAATCTAGCTTTGAACTTGCAATTCTCCTGCTTCTGTCCCCTGATCTATTTGGATTATAAGGATGTGCCACCACACTGGTCTTAATATTCATTTATTTATACCACTTTTATTTTTATTAGTGTTTACATGATATATACCTTTTAAAACTTCTGTGTTGTTACTTAAAGTGTGTGTCTTGAAAACAAGAAATAGTTGTTTTTTATTTTATTTTTCAGGATGAAAATCTTAGTTTTTCCATTTGGGTATTTAATTTACAATTCATTTATGTTTAATGCAATT
Organism: Marmota flaviventris; assembly: GCF_047511675.1. Lineage (NCBI taxonomy): Eukaryota > Metazoa > Chordata > Mammalia > Rodentia > Sciuridae > Marmota > Marmota flaviventris. The sequence goes on along the minus strand of NC_092510.1, from coordinate 40,215,119 downwards.
GCTCATATATTTGAATTTATATCAACTTATCTGTCTCACCTGTTTTATGCTGTCCATCCCATTACTTGCCTCCTTTATTATCCTCATCAATTTGTTGGTTATATATTTCTTTATTCCCCTAGTGGTTGTACTGGGGATTATTGCATTCATTTCTTAATTATTAGTGTCTAATATAAATTAATACTTCCCACATAGCATTAGGAACTTAGAACATATTAACTCCATTTCCTTTTAGTGTTTATGTCATCATGCATTTTAATTTTACATAAGTCTGAAACCCACAATATAGAATTAGTACTAGTAGTGGTAGTACTGGTATTTTCAAATGTACAATACAAATATAGCATTACTCACATATTTACCTTTTCTGGTGCAAGTAATTCTTTTTTTCATTCTTCATTTCTACATGGAATCATGATTCTTTTTCCTGAAAAGTTCCTTTTAATATTTCCTACAGGACAAACTCAAAGTAATGAATGCACTTTGTCTGGAAATATCTTTATTTCACTTTTGAAGAACGCACTTCCTCTCCTCTCGTCCCCTGCTCTGGCCAGAGAAGACATTTCATCTGGCCTTCCCAGTACAGACAATTCATGCCCTAGGTCTTGTTCTTCCTCCACCTAGTGACTGGACTGCTGATGCCTGACTCCTTTGAATGCCCACCTACCCGCCAGCTTTGGCCTGTGTGAGATTCAGAAGTGTGCTTCTTGCTTTTCCAGTAAACCAGTTCTTGCCTGTACAACTCAGTGAGGTTTTCCCTCATCTACAACCACAACTTCTCTAATTAGGTCTGAATATTAGCCTTGAGGAGAAATCCTTCTAAGTTTATCCATTATTAGGCACTCTTCTCAGAGCTGGTGTATTCTTTAGCAATGTCTTCATAGTTTTGTCATTACTACCCTATTGGAATTAGTAATTCTTTATATCAAACTTTCCTCTTTAAATTACTGTGTGATTTCTCTCTATTGATTGGGTCCTGACTGGTAGACTATCCTGCGTTCCCAGGATGATAAAACCCATAGGTCATAATACAACCACATCAAAAGTAAAATGCAAATTTAATCCAAACTTAATTGTGTTAGAGTTTACATTTAGAACTTGAGGGTTAATGTTCTATAATTCTATTTTCCTATGATGAATCTGTCTCATTTTGGAAGTAGAGTAATACTGGCTTCATCAAATGATTTGGCATTTCTTTCTTCTCTATTTTCCAAAAAACCCGAAAATGTGTGTAGGACTGATATTATTTCCTTAAATACTGGGTGATATTCACCAGAGAAGCCATCTGGGTCTGGTTTCTTTGTCAGAAATTGTTCACTATGGATTTAGTTTCTTCCATTGGTATTAAGCTGCTTGAATTTTCTGTTTCTTCTTGGATCTGCTTTGATTAGTCATATCTTCCAATGAATTTGTTTTATCTAAATTGGCAAACTCACAGCATAAAGTTGTTCATAAAATACCCTTATATCCTTATTGTCCTTTAGCTATTCAGTGAGGCTTTCTTATTTACTCTTGATATTGGTAACTTGTGTTTTCTTTTTATATTTTCTTTTTATCACTCAGCCTGGGAGTCTGTGGGATTTTGTCGTTTTTCCTCTGAAAGAATCAACTTTTGGGTTCACTGATATTTTCTGTAACATTTCTCATTTTGGTGGGCCACATTTTGAAAGTTCCCTCTTCTCTGTGGTTATGTACTCTCAAATGCTGGCAAATTTCTAACAAGTTCAAATAGACCTAAAGTCTTCAAACAGATTTTTATTACTGTATTTTCTAGCTTTTCAGTTTATTCTCAGCAGGAGCACTAATTGGCCACATGTTAATTTATTAGAGCCAGAAACAGAAATCTAATAGAATAGTCTTGGATGGCTAGTATTGCAGGATTCCTAGGCTCAAGAATTTATCTATCATTATTTAATATTGCTATTTATAACCTTGGGCAAGTCATCTAACTTGACCAAGCTTTAGCTTCCTTGTCTGTAAAGTAGGGATAATAATATTTTATATCACAACATTTCTGTAAGAATTAAGTTAAAGTAATTCAAAGTAGGACTGTTTTATGAGCTATGACAAATATTATAAATATAGTATGGCTTATTTGATTTCTAAAAAAATGTGAATGCCTTTAAAGGAGAGACTGTATCTTTTTTATCTTTCCACAGTACATCGCAGTTTCTGGAACATATTGTGGTATTTAATAAATGTTTGTTAAGCTCAACCAAAGCTTTATGCATTAATGGTTATAATTCTCACATACTGACTCCAGAGTAAATGCATACTAGGTGCACATATTATTGATAACATCTGAATTAATCAAGAACATGCTGAATTGTTATTTATTATCATTACTTAAACTAAAATGTATGCAACATTATGTACAAATTTATTGCATTCTTATAAGATTATACTCTCTTTGGTCACAAACAGAAAAATGTGCTGAAAATCTCTACAAATGGTGGGAAATCCTCAAGTTCTGTCACATGGGAGGAAACAAGAAGGAAATGCCTTGATTTTGGCAATGTTGTAGGTTAGGTGTGCAAATGTAAACAGAGTTTCCTAAGAGATGTGTTACTGACACTTGCCATCTTTAACTCTGCGACTTCATCACTTTGAGTTTATGCAAACCTGTCTGTTCAGAGGAATTAACTATATTAACTACAGAGGATAGAGCTGGGTCTTATCTTTAGACCATTTCTGCATTTTTCACACCATATTCATGCAAATTGCTTGCATCAGTTTTAAACTTAAGTGTGAAGTTCATTTGGGTTAGTTCAGTGTTTGTTCACTTCAGTATTTCACATACACATATATGTACCACTTATATTATTTACCTAAGATTTTCTTTAAACACTCTTTATTTTTCTCAAAGGAATGCATTTTAAAAGAATCTAATATCACTGTTGTAAGTTAGAAATCAGTACCATTATTCAAAGTCATCGCGAAAATAATTAAAAAAAAAACATTTTATTAAGTGTTACAAAGAGACTATTGCCTATTGAAGGCTCTGAGCTGCAGGCCTGCTCTCTTCGTTAAAATATGTAATAGAAAGTTTCTAAAGCCCACATAAGCTGAGTTGTTGCCTTTAATATAATAAAAGAAATCCCAAAAGAAAATTGAAAATGGGATGATTTCTTCATCAAGTGATCTCATCTCATCTAATGATTTAACAGCACACCATCTAAAGGCATCTCATGTACTGCATCTGGGGATACACTGACTGGCTGGATCATCTCCAAGATCTTTTTCATCTTACAACATCTATGGTGCTCTAAATATTTTTTTCTCTGAGGTATTTTGTATTTCTTTTAGTTTTCATTCATCCAAGTTTCATCAACTATCACCTCATTTACAAATGACTCTTTATTGCCAATGACTAACTCCCCTTTAAATGATGAATATCACTGTTAAAAAAACATGGAAATTTTATGTAAGAAATAGCAACAGGGGAAGCTGAAAAGCAGGAAGTACTTGGGCAACAGTGATTCAGACAAAAATCATTTGCCTTCTTGACCTTGACTTTAGTCTTTTTTTTTCTAAACATTTTCTTTTTACTTTCTTATATTTCTCATTTGAGATTTATTCACGTCAAAACAAGGATATTCACCTTAAATCAGGGCAGCTCCAGAGTTTTAAGAAAAAGAACTCATAATGATTTGTCTCTTTACAGAACAATCATCAGAATGAGGCAACTATGTAAGAATATCATTGAGACAACAGATAAAATATGAATACAATCTGTAGATTACATGAGGGTGTTGTAGAAATATTAATTTCTTATTTTTGATAGTTTATCTATGGCTATATAAGAGAATGTCCTTGTGTTAAAGACGTATATACTGACATTTTTAGAGTTAAAAGAGTATTTGGTCAGCCCCGTTTGGACTCTTGTATAGAACTATATAAAGATTCCAAAGTAGCAGTGAGGAGAAAGAGAGGACAGAGAAGTGGGGAAGGGATCTTCCCTACCTGATTCACATGGACTTATGGAGGATGATTGACATAAGGGAAACGGTGGTGTTATTAACTGGAGAAGTTAAATGAATACCAGACACAGACAAAAGCACAAATGAGCATTATTTTGGTTTGGATATGTGATACTCCTCAAAAACTCATGTGAGAGACAATGCAAGAATGTTCAGAGGTAAAATGATTTGATTATAAGAGTTGGAACCTAATCAGTGGATTGATCCACTGATATGGTTTAACTGGGTGGTAACTGTAGGTAGGTAAGATGTGTCTTGAGCGGGTAGGTCACGGGGGCCTGCCTTTGGGATTTATATTTTTTCCCTGGTGAGTGGAGGTTTCTGTCTGTTTTCTGTTGCCATGTCCTGAGCTGATTTCCTCCACCCTCCCTTTCTTCCATGAGGTTCTGCCTCACTGTCAGCCTAGAGCTATGGATTTGGCCACCTATGGACCGAGACCTCTGAAACCATGAGCCACAATAAACCTTTCCTTCTCTGTTTTTCTTGTCAGGTCTTCTGATCACAGTGACCAAAAAAAAAAAAAAAAAAAAAAAAAAAAAAAAAATCCGACTAAAATAAGCATTACACTACCTCTTCTAATTCCTGGGCCAAGATATCTGCTGGGGCACCTGGTCATCCCCAAAGGAGTGGCCACTTAAGTCCCTGCCTTCAGAGTCTTACAGTTTAACCAGGATAAACTCTAAAGTTGTTGAACTACAGTTATCACAATTTTACTGTGAATTGACAGAACCATGGACAGCACCCAAGTTTGCATGATAAATTCTTCTGAAGCACAAAGAAGTCTTTGCAATAATATTTTAAACACATTAATTTTACAGATAAGAAAAATAAAACCTCAAAAATGTTACATGATTTTCGCCAGGTTATGGAGAGCTGAAAATCTAATCTGAGTCTTTAAATCCAAGTCCAAGTCCCTTTGCCTATGCCTCCTTGTTTCCCAACACATTAGGATAGTGTGGGAGAGAAGATGAAAGGGTAAGTCTAGGGAACTGTAGGAGACACCTGTATTTTTCCCTTTCAAGCATGCATCTTCTCTGATTTTGGCAAGTGAATCTCCACTTTTTCTTTTGAGGAGATACTTTTCTCTATTGCAGGGAAACCATTCCCTGCTCTGGTCAGTGAGTGTGGTATGTTCTAGGCATGGCTAATTAGGTTTTCTCTCCCATGAATTCAAAGTAAGTGGGGTTATTCAAGAAAGGACATGTAGTTGAGGGCAGTACATTCCCTTACTGGAAATCTGAACAAGTAGATCTCACAAATTTGGAGAAATTTTGATTTGGTATATCCTAGGATTTGCATGTGTGAGTCTGTCTGTCTATCTTTATACCTATCCACATATATCTATATATACACGAAATACATTTGTTAATTATATATTTCCCTTATTTTATTTTTATTAATTTTTATTATAATTTTTCCTTGTTCTTATACCATTAACCTCTCCCCCAAAAGTATCAAGAATTAAGAAGTCAAAAAAAAAAAAGAATTAAAAAGTCTGCAGCATTTTTCAATTTTTCTAAACAATTTATACATTTCCCTAGAGTTCTTGGCAGATAGTACAAAGTAGAATTTAGCTCCAAGATAATAATCAATTTTTTATTCTAAAATAGAGGTATAAAAAAATCTGTTTGTGATGAGCCTTAAACCAGCCTTTGTGGTACATTCTAAAGTTATTATTCTTTCACATGGGTGAGCCTATAAATTGCCAAGTTTGTATTGATTTATGTTTAATTGACAGCTGCTGTGAGGTTGCCTTCCATCTTGTGGTTTTCAGTCACCCTGAGTTCATTTAAAATGTATCACCACACTCTGTGTAGACAACTAAATAGCATTAGATTATTAATAGAGTATATGTGGCTATAACCTCAGAGAACAGGAATGAGAGTGAAAGGACAAAGAATAAAGGTATCTTGTGTAGTAAAAGGAGCCTATACTTGAAGGTCTAAAAGACTTGGGATCCTAGAATTCTAGTTCTAGCATGTCACTAACAAGTTATTCTGTCTAGATCATATAATTTCTCTGGGCAGATGGAGTTGCCTCTAACATTCTTCTCAAGCCTAATGTAGAGCTTCCTCAGTCACTTTTCCCCCCATAGTATACCAAATGTATATTTCAATTTACTGTATGCAATCTAACAAAAATTTGGTGATAATTTACCAGATATACACAAATGACTTAACTAATAAAAGAAAGTTCAGTTTCAAGAGAATAAGTTCATATCTTAAGGAAAAGTGAAAGTACATTAAAAACGTAAAGCAAGTCCAGTTTCTATGCAGTAAATGAACTAGTCTACTAAATCAGTCTTCAGTCACTTTTGCAGTTAATTTTTTGAAAAACTATCTTTAATATCTTTATGAGATAATCAATAATGGGACACTCAATGATAATGTGTTGGTTGTTCCTTTCCAGATCTTGAAAATATATTTTTATAGGGGAATTGATTGCACCTCTCTGAAAGGAGAAAAGCAGATATTTAGCAAGCTCTAGAAGAACATCATTCATCCTTGACACCCTCTGTGATCTTGTTTCAGGTAGTTTTGGGCACATACATCTTTGGGCCCTTTAATCAGATAATAACTTTGAATAGTAGAAACTGCAGGATGATGTGAGACTGAATTTCAAAGACCTGGATTCTTGGCCTCCCTGTAGCTCCTTCTAGATAAATGACCTTGGTATATTTGTTAGAATCTTGCTAGATTCAGAGCCCCCCACCCCCATGCTACTTAAAGACAAAGGTCTGTAGACTCCATGGAAGGGTTGAACCATCAAGCTGCTGGAGAGCAAGAACACATCTGAGCACAAGGAATAATAGGGACTGAAGCTCAGCCAGGACTTGTCTTCTACCTGGTCTCTGCTGCTCCGGACATGCCAGCTTTGTTTTTACTTACTGCAGACTACTTCTCCTGACTTGATAGGAAATGTGGCTGCTACAGATTTAGATTTATTTATTAATTTTTTAACAGACTAATTTATTCACTCAACCAACTGTTGCTTTTGAGCTGAACTACATGGCAGGTACTATTCTAGGCATTAACAACTTAATAGTGACAAGGTAAAAGTCTGCCCTTGTGGAGATCACCTCCAAGTGGAGGGGACACTCAGTCACATGATAAACAAATGTAAAGACAATATGCCAGGTAGTGGTAACTACTGTGGAAAAAAAATAACCAGAGGGCTAAAATCAGAGGACTAGCAAATGCCAAGTGTTGGTGGCGATGGTGCGGTCTGAGGGTGATAGGTCTTATTTTATAGAAGCTGATCAGGGAAAGGCTTTTAACATTTGGTGATATTTGAACAAGTGAAGAAGTTTGGAAACAAGTAATGCATGCATTTGGTGAAAAAGCAAATAAAAGACCTTGAGATGGGAACATGCTTGACATGTTTAAGGACAATCATGGGAACCAGTGTGCTAAAGTGAGTTTAGGAGGAAGGGAAAGTTCTAAGAGGCAAGAACAGAAACGGCAATGGTCAGACCATATAGACCCAAGATAATTGTTAGGATTTGGACTTTTACTTTGGAGTGGCAAGTGGTTGGAAAGTACTGAGCTGAGAAGTAACATGATCTGACTAATGTTTTATTTTAGTAGAGTATTCTGGCTGTAGTGAATAGAAGGTCAAGAGTGGAGGCAGAGAGATAATTTAAAGTAGATTTTGAATAATTATTGTAAGAGATTATGGATTTGGTCCAGATAGTAAAATTGGAGAAAAATGGCCATATACTGAATATATTTTCAAGGTTGTCAACATTATCTTCTGAAATATTGCATACTAACATATAAAAGGAAAACAGAATCAAACCCTGAGATCGGTTGAGGATATAAGCAATCGGAAGACTGAGCTCTAGAGCTCTTCAAACTTTAGAGGTTGGGGATTCGGGAACAAATCTACTAACAGGACTGAGAAGGAGTAGCCAACAAGGTAGGAGAAGACTCAAGAATAGGAGAGAGTGGTTTTGTAGAAGTCGCCTGGAGAAAGTGGAGGAGGAAATGATGAACCATGCTAAATGCTGTTGAATGATGAAGAAATATGAAACCTGAAAAATTGACCACTGGATATGACTACCGGGAGGCCATTGATGACCCTTGACAAGAACTATTTCAGTGGAATGGTGGAGACCAACACTCTAAAAGCTTTTTACCAGTCCCGGCTTTACACAACTCCAAAGACAGACCCTAATTAACATGGTTCAGGCCAGGTATCCATCTTTAGACCAAGCAATTGTAACCTTATGGAAGAAGAGTTTGGTTGCTCAATGGTGGACAGATCAACAGTAAGGGATCTCAGGATGTCCTGTTAGAACTTGGGCATTTCTTATATACATATGTGGATGGAGTGAGGAGGCCATTTTTAGTAGGAGGAAGATGAGGTCATCATGGGTTTCCTTCACATTCGATTTGTCATTTAGCCTTAAATTAAAAGATGGAGCTGGAAATTCCAGTTTTTGGTGTCAAAATAAGGTCAAATGAGAGAGTGTGACCTGGGTATGGTGGCTGTGCCTGTATTCCTAACCACTTCAGGAGGCTGAGGCAGCAGGATCATTTGAGCCCACGAATTTGAGGCCAACCTGGGCACTATAGTGAGAGCTCATCTCAAAGAGAGAGAGATCAGGGGACATGGGAAATGTGGTCATCTGCATATACTGCAGCTTTAATATAATAGATTCTCATAACAAGCATAGGAATTACTATCATGTATCAAGATGGAAGTCCACACCCATTTGGCCCTTCTCCAGCCTCACTCTCCAGCTGCACTGTGCTCCACAAAGAAGCCATAGGTATAAAAAAGAAGTACAGCTGAATATTCTAGCTAGTGTAAGTACAAGCACAATTTTCCTCCTGAGTTTGAATTTTTGGAGCTCTAGAAAAACATGCTATTAATATCTCACAAAACAAAGTAGAAAAAGTTACCTCAATACTAACTAAAAAGGAATACAAGATAAGGATCAAAAGAAAAAAATAAGAAAGCACTGTTAAGGAGAGAAAGGAAAGAGGCAAAGAGAGAAGTTTCTTTTGCTTTTTTCCTTCTGTATATCTGCCGCCTTTAAGATTTTCACTTATTCTTTCTTTCTAGCTCCAGCAAAGCATTTCAAATCTGAAATTTTTTATAAATAAAAGGAGATCTTGAAGAATTCTAACCTCCACTGAGTTATTTCTTGGCTGGATGTTACATACTTAAGAAGGCTTGTTAAATCTTTGATACAGTTGATTCCTATTTGAAGAAAGGTGTGAGGGAATTTTGCTTCTATCCACAGAGAATCAAGAACTGTTAAGAACTGCTGACCAAGAGCAATTAGACAAAAGAAATGAAATGGATACACATAGGAAAAGAAGAACTCAAATTAGCACTGTTTGCCGACAATCTGATTTTATACCTAGAAGACCCAAAAAATTTCACCAGAAAACTTCCAGAACTAGTAAATGAATTCAGCAAAGTAGCAGGATACAAAATCAACACCCAAAATCAAAGGCATCTCTGTATATCAGTGACAAATCCTCTGAGAAGGAAATGAGGAAAATTACCCCATTTACAATAGCCTCAAAAAACAAAAAAGACCTTGGAAATCAACCTAACAAAAGAGGTGAAAGACCTCTACACAAAAACTACAGAATGCTAAAGAAAGAAATTAAAGGAGACCTTAGAAGATGGAGAGATCTTCCTTGTCCTGGATAGGCAGAATTAATATTGTCAAAATGACCATACTACCAAAAGCAATATACAGATTTAATGCAATTCCAATCAAAATCCTAATGATATTCCTCACAGAAATAGAAAAAGCAGTCATGAAACTCTTATTAAAAAATAAGAGACCCAGAATAGCGAAAGCAATCCTTAGCGAGAAAAGTGAAGCAGGTGGCATCACTGTAGTATAGTTTAAGACCAGACCTTAAACTGTACTACGGAGCAATAGTAACAAAAACAGCATGGTATTGGCACCAAAATAGACTGGTACACCAATGGTACAGAATAGAGAACATAGAGACTAACCCATATAATTACAGTTATCTTATATTAGACAAAGGCACCAAAAGCATATATTGGAAGAAAGATAGCCTATTCAATAGACGGTGCTGAGAAAACTGGAAATTCATATGCAACAAAATGAAATTAAACCCCTATCTCTCACCATGCAAAAAAATGAACTCAAAGTATATCAAGAATCGAGGCATTAAACCAGAGACCCTGTGTCTAATAGAAGAAAAAGTAGGCCTAAATCTCCATTATATTGGATTAGGCCCCTACTTCCTTAACAAGACTCCTTTAGGGAAAGAATTAAAATCAAGAATTAATAAATGGAATGGATTCAAACTAAAAAGCTTCTTCTCAGCAAAAGAACAGTGAAGTGAATAGAGAACCTACAGCTTGGGAGCAAATTTTTACCCCTCACACATCAGATACAGTATTAATCTCTAGGGTGTATAAGGAACTCAAAAAGCTAAATTCCAAAAAAACCCCAAATAACCCAATCAATAAATGGGCGAAGGACCTGAACAGACACTTCTCAGAAGGTGATATACAATCAATCAACAAATATATGAAAAAATGTTCAACATTTCTAGCAATTAGAGAAATGCAAATCAAAACTACTCTTAAGATTTCATCTCACTCCAGTCAGAATGTCAGCTATTAAGAACACGATTTGGGTGTCAACCTACTTTATATACAAACAGAGATATGAAAAATTGTGGTATATATGTGTAATAAGAATTGTAATGCAAAAAAATCAAAGTACATGTATAAAGATATTAATTGGTGTGAACATACTTTATATACAAAGATATAAAAAAATGTGCTCTATATGTGTAATAAGAATTGTAATGAATTCCACTGTCATGTATTTTTAAAAAATCAATAAAAAAGACTACAAGCAACAATAAGTGTTGGCGAGGATGTGGAGGAAAAGGCATACTCATACATTGCCGGTGGGAATGCAATGAAAATTGGTGCAGCCAATATGGAAAATTGGTGCAGCCAATATGGAAAGCAGTATGGAAATTTCTTGGAAAACTGGGAATGGAACCACCATTTGACCCAGCTATCCCACTCCTCAGTCTATACCCAAAGGACTTTAAAACAGCATACTACAGGGACATAGCCACATCAATGTTTATTGCAGCACAATTCACAATAGCTAAAGTGTGAAACCAACCTAGATGCCCTTCAGTAGATGAATGGGTAAAGAAAATGTGGTATATATACACAATGGAATATTATGCAGCAATAAAAGAGAATAAAATCATGGCATTTGCAGGTAAATGGATGAAGTTTGAAAATATAATGCTAAGTGAAGTTAGCCAATCCCCAAAAACCAAATATCGAATGTTTTCTCTGATATAAGGAGGCTAATTCATAGTGGGGTTGGGAGGAGGAGTATGGGAAGATTAAACAAACTATAGATAGGGCAAAAGGGGAAGGAGAGGAATGAGGGGGCAAGGGAATAAAAAAAGATGGTGGAATGAGATGGACATCACTACCCTAGGTACATGTATGAAAAAGACACAAATGTTGTGAATATACTTTGTATACAAGCAGAGAAATGAAAAATTGTGCTCTACATATGTAATATGAATTGTAATGCATTCTGCTGTCATATAAAACAAATTAGAATAAAAAATTTAAAGAAAAAAAAAGAACTCCTATGACCAGTCTCACTGAATTTAGAAATGTCCTATTGTATTTTACTAAGTTAGGAATTCTCTGACAAGTTTCAGAGCATGAATAGATTATTTTTTCCTGTTATATCTTCATCTTCTAAATGAGACATGCAAATCAAGATAAATGACATTGAAGTTTTAGAATGACAGGCATAAGTTGAGTATTAGATTGAACTTCATTTTCATTTGTGTTTACTTTATAATCATGTTTATTTATGTCAGAAATCCTTATTACAGGAAGGATGGGTAGATTTTCATTATCTTTCTCTTTTTAAAAGAAATCATCTATAATTCTTACACAGGGAATACACATCCCACTTATGACACTCAAAGGACCAGTTCATCTTACTTTATCTAACTATATCATTTGACCTGATGATTCAACATTTTCTTTGAATCACTGAATAACACAGCATAGCAGAGATAGTTGTGTTTACAATTTATGCTGTATGCATGCATATATTTCCCAGCTTCCTCATGTCTAGGATGGACTATACTATTAGTTTTGGCCAATGAGTTATAAGTGAAAGTAACATAGCATTTAAGAATGGGTATGGATAGGCAAAATTAATATTATCAAAGTGACCATACTACCAAAAGCACCATGCAGGTTTAATGCAATTCCAATCAAAATCCCAATGGCATTTCTCATAGAAATAGAAAAAGCAATTAGAAAATTCATCTGAAAAAATAAGAGACCCAGAATAGCTAAAGCAATCCTTAGCAGGAAGAGTGAAGCAGGTGGCATCACTATACCAGACCTTAAACTATACTATAGAGCAATAATAGCAAAAACAGCATGGTATTGGCACCAAAATAGACTGGTAGACAAATGGTATAGAATAGATTACACAGAGACTAACCCACAAAATTACAATTATCTTATATTAGACAAAGGTGCCAAAAACATGCATTGAAGAAAAGATAGCCTCTTTAACAAATGGTGCTAGGAAAACTGAAAATCCATATGCAATAAAATGAAATTAAACCCCTATCTCTCACCATGCACAAAACTCAACTCAAAGTGGATCATGGACCTAGGAATTAAACCAGAGACTCTGTGTCTAATAGAAGAAAGAGTAGGCCTTGTAGTGGTGAGAGTAGCTGATTAAAATACCAGCAATCAAAGTTTGACTTGCTCCCAACATGTTGTAGGTCCATCAGATGAGTAGGCCCCAACTTCCTTAACAAGACTCTTATAGGACAAGAATTAAAATCAAGAATCAATAAATAGGATGGACTCAAACTAAAAAGTTTCTTCTCAGCAAAAGAAACAATCTGTGAGGTGAAAAGAGAGCCTGCATCCTGGGAACAAATTTTTACCCTTCACACATCAGATAGAGCACTAATCTCTAGGGTATATAAAGAACTCAAAAGCTAAGCACCAAACAAACAAACAAACAAACAAAACAAAAACAATAACAAAAAAACAAATAACCCAATCAACAAATGGGCCAAGGACCTGAACAGACACTTCTCAGAAGGTGATATACAATCAATCAACAAATATATGAAAAAATGTTCGTCATCTCTAGCAATTAGAGACATGCAAATCAAAAATACTCTAAAGTATCATCTCATTACAGTCAGAATGGCAGCTATTATGAAGACAACAATAAGTGTTGGCGAGGATGTGGGGGAAAAGGCATACTCATACATTGCTGGTGGGACTGCAAATTGGTGCAGCCAATATGGAAAGCAGTATGGAGATTTCTTAGAAAACTGGGAATGGAACCACCTTTTGACCCAGATATCCCACTCCTCAGTCTATACCCAAAGGATACATTAAAAACAGCATACTACAGGGATACAGCCACATCAATGTTTACTGCAGCACAATTTACAATAACTAAAGTGTGAAACCAACCTAGATGCCCTTCAGTGGATGGATGGATAAAAAAATGTGTCATATATACACAATAGAATTTTACTCAGCAATAAAAGAGAATAAAATCATAGCTTTTGCAGGTAAATGGATGAAGTTGGAGAAGATAATGCTAAGTGAAGTTAGCCAATCCCCAAAAACCAAATGTCGAATGTTTTCGCTGATATAAGGAGGCTGATTCATAGTGGGGTAGGGAGGGGGAGCATGGGAGGAATAGATGAATTCTAGATAGGGCAGAGGGGAGGGAGGGAAAAGGAGGGGGCAGGGAATTAGCAATGATGGTGGAATGTGATAGACATCATTATCCAAAAAACATGTATGAAGACAAGAATTGGTGTCAACATACTTTATATACAACCAGAGATATGAAAAATAGTGCTGCATATGTGTAATAAGAACTGTAAAGCATTCTGCTGTCATTTATTTTTTTAAAAATTCAATTAAAAAAAAAAAAAGAATGGTTATGGATTCTCTGGCTTGTGCTACTTGGATGATCCTGGATCTCCAAGTCACCAAATGCAGAAGAATAATTCCAAAGAGTTGGCAGCACAATCTTCAACATTATAGGGGTTGAAATAGAAATAGTTGCTGTCTTAAACCATGAGATAAGGGGGTTGATTTGTTATCACAACATAGCTTAATTAATTTGCACCAAAACACCTGATATCCTCCCAACATTTTCATTTTGCTGTGAGCTAACTAGAGTGGTTTTTTTTTTATTCAATTAAAGAACCTGTAGTGCATACACCAAGGTTGCTGTAGTGTTCCTCCTTGTTGTCTCTAGCCTGTGGAAACTCCAATCTAACATTCAAACTTCTGCCAGGGCAATTTTTATACAACTCAGGGTGGGTCCCTTACCTATTCTCCTTGGTTTACTGTATGAAGTGAACTCAAGATCTTTCCTAATTCCATTGGATTGTTCACCACCTTTTCTCCAGAGATGTTTTGCTACTCTTCATTTCTTCAGCATAGTCTATATTTTCTGAGGATTGGGCCATGATGCTATTCCTTACACCAGGTAAGACACTTCTTTTTTTCTATTTCTGCCTATTAACATCTGTTTCCTATAAGAGCCATCTCAAATGCCAGTTGAGTCTTCTCAAGTCTCCTAATCCACGATTCATGTTTATCTCTGTCCCTATTCTGCTTCTTTAACCTCCTCACATATATTTCCTTTAACTTTAGTTTTTGTATCCCTAGTTATCTTCTCTGTATAAGTTTTTTGAGATAAAGAACAAAGTTGTGTTTGTACCTCTCTACTTCAACATCGCTAGCACAGAGCATTGCACAGACTTAAGGTTAATAAAGAAATTCTGTTGGTTATTGTTTATATCTGACCCTATGGTCTCAAAGCTTCAGTAACTTCTTCTGTTGCCCTATCTAGGCTCTGACCAACACGCAGGGGCCAGTGATACATAATGCAAAGAGAGAGGCTGGAAAGAACTTCCACTGTAGTTTTACACCCCAATTCCCCCACTTACTAACTGTAAGAATACTTTACTGTGGTGAGCCTCGTTTCTCCCATAGGTTAGAGAGGATTACATTTAGTTTGAGAGGATTAGGCATAGGATGTTGGAAGTGCCAAGGAAAAACAATCACATTCCTTCTCTTCACCAACAATTCAGAAGCCAGAAACTGAATTCTTGGTATGAGTTATCTGAATAGTAACCACTTTGTAAAAGTGGGATTTAGTTTTTTGCAGGATTTTTTTTATTGAGGTGCTGAGGATTGAACTCAGGGCTTCACATGTACTGGGCAAGGGCTCTACCACTCAGCAACATTCCCAGCTCCTTTTATATTTTTGTTTTAAGACTCTCTAAGGTCTCCCTAAGTTGTCCAGGCTGGCCTCAAATTTGTGATAGTCCTGCTTCAGCTGAGTAGCTGGGATTGTAGGAATGTGCCACCATGCCTGAATGCAGGATTTAAAAAAAAAAAATACATTATAATTGCACATTTGTAAGAAAAAATTGCCAAGATACCTAAAATATTATGTAAATTTGAGGAAACAAGCTTATTTTAAAAAATAATTTTCCTTCTATGAATCAACTATATCAGTTCTAAATTCAAATTCAACTAAATTCATTTTAGATAAAAAATGTAAACATTCAAGAAATCAATTAACTTACCAAAAATACATATTTTTTCCTTCCTAAGAACACATTATACTCCTATACTTTTTAATTCTTTCATGTGTTATAATAGAGTCTAAATTTTTTCCTTACATTTTTTATTTTTAAAATAATTTCAATTGCCACATAAAAGTAAAATTTAAACTGTACCCTATCTTGCATACTCTGCGAATTATAAATAGGTGAGGTACTTCTAGTTCTGTTTTTTTTTTTTCAATTTCCTTCCCTTGAAGACATCAGTGGCTACAGAATGCATATTTCATGAAAAACTTGTATGATCTTTTGACTCTGAACTTCTGCATATTAATACAAGGGGAAAAAAGACATTTTAAAATCAAAGCTGTAACACGTACCTCTTCATTGCAGCAGAGTTGTCAGGAGGCAGTTTTATCAAGGTTGGAAAGTTATTCTGCTCTGAGTATAGGTGTTATTCATGGAATGTGTCTTCCATTTTATAAAAATTGATCAAGCATTATGTAAAAAAAGGAAATCTTTATTAAACTCTCAATAGTGGAAAGCTTCAGGTTACATTCTCTACATGATAAGTTATGATAGATAATTTTTTAAAAAACTTAACCACTTGGGATTTTAAAACACGTTAAAAATAATCTTCCAAATAATTCTTATGTGAATATGGAAAATTTGCACTCTTGTGGTGAGGTCCATGTAGAAGTTATATGACTCCCTAACCGACAGTTATGGGTGTATAACCAAGATGGGATAGGTCACAGTGACAAGAAATCTCAAAATATCTATGTCTTTATATTTAAAAAAAGCTATTTATATCTCAAACTGCGTGTACAAAGTAGGCTAGAACAAAATTTGTCATAGTCATTTAGAGATCCAAGCTGTTGGAAACTGCAGTTCAGAATGGTTTGATTCTGTGATTGTTGAGTCAGGAATCAAAAGGGTATCAATGATTCTCACACAGGCCCTTCTAGAGTGATCTAAATTACTTTTGACTTTTAGAGTTTTTGTTTTGTTCTTGTTTTTGTCCAAAGTAAGTTATACAGCCACTACTATTTCAAAGCAGGAGAAGAAGTACATCCCACTATGTGCCCAGAAGAGACTGGAAATATCCCTAAGTGTCTCTGATGACAACCATAACATGCAAAAGAAACAGAATTAGGTTGAAATAGGGAGACCACTTAAAGAATTGGCAGCTTCTAAGTCACTTTCATAGCCTGCTTAGAAGTGGCTCTTTCTCTACCAACAGAAGGTGATGAAGCCCAGTAGACACTCCCAGCCTCAGTGCTCACAGGTGTGGAGTGGGCTCTGGCAATCTGTGGAGCTAAGCTGGCTGACTCAATTTGTATTGAGATTTTTGGGAATAAATCTTCCACTAGGTTCTCAATATCTAAGTGAAAGATCTCAGATTGATGGATAAACAAATGGGATGTGAAGTTAGTAGGGAATCAGATCAGATCTGCAGCCGAGGAGATTGTCTTGAAAGACAATCAGCTTTAGGTTGGAACAGGAAACAAAGAAATATGAGAGCTCCAGGGAGTTGAGTTTAATGACTAGCAACAGTCAGGGAAAGCTAGACTGCAACAGAGCACAAACAGGACAGAAATGAACAATGAAAAATAGTGTAAAAGAGAGCCAGGAACAAAGGATCTGCACATGAAACAGTCTGTTCTCTGGTACTGAACAAAGGGCTGGGCACAAGAGGCTGGCTACTTTCCCCAACCTGGAGTCAAATGAAGAGGTACGGTCACCTGGGACCCTGGGGGAAGGTTCCCTCTGTGGAGCCATTCATTGGAGAGAAGATTTCAACATCTTTTCCAAAGACCTGCAGTAGTTAGAGTCAAAGACCAGTCTGGATACAGAGAAAGGTTCAGGAAGGGAAATCAGTGGGTTACTTATGAGCAAGAATGAAGAGTTTAATTTCAATTCAACATCGATCAAGATTTTTGTTGGGACAAAAGACATAAAACAAGTACATGCAATACTACAAGGCAAAAAGAAAAAGGTTGTACAAGATATTGTGAGAATACAATGGATGAACATTTGGATGGTGATGTTGTGATGGGAAAAATGTTCAGGGATTACTTGCTGGTGGGCAATAAGATCCAAACCATCTTAAAAGAAATACAAGATTTATAGTAAATAGGTTCATAGCAGGTATAGAGCACATCATGAGTGAACAGCCAAAGGTGGCAGAGTGGCCAAGAAGAATCAGTGGGCATGAGTTTTTTATTGAATTATAAGCTATTCAGTAACCTAAGTACAAGGTAGGAAGAGATAGAAAGTTGGATGGGGAAGGAAGCAGGGACCAGATCATGGAACATCTTTGACACCAGGAGAAAGAATTTGGATGTTTGCCTGTTGTCTTTGTCCATTCAAGCTGCTACAATAAACTACTTTAGATTGGATAATTTATAAATAATATAAATATATTTCTCATAGTTCTGGAGCTGGGAAGTCCACTGTCAAGGTGCCAGCAGATTTGGTGTCTGGTGAAGGCTTTTTCTCTGCTTCAGTGATGGTGCCTCTGGCTACATCCTCCCATGGTGGAATGGGGAAAGGGTGCTCACTTCCATCCCTATAATAAGAGCACTAATATAATCCATGAGAATAGAGCCCTTTTGACTTAAATCACTTTCCAAAAGGCCTCATCTTCTAATTTTCCATAATGGGGATTTTGTTTCAATGAGCATTTTGGAGGGACATATCAGAGCATAACACCTGGTACATCAGAGGTCACATAAAGGCAAAACCATGAACTGATTTTGACCTTGTGTAGTTTATTTGGTTAACACACATCACTTAAAAGACTGAAAAACCATTTAAAGTTTTGGAAGTTTCACATATCAAAGAATCGAATTTTCTGGTCTTGTAGGAAAAAAATGAGAAAATCTGGCAATCCTAGGTCTAGAGTTGGATTTGGTCAAAATTACATTGAAGACAAATATCAGCTGTGTTCTCTGGACAGGGGAGGTCCATTTCCAGTTTCCAGTTCCCCACAGTCCTCACTACTCTACTGATTCCCCAGCTGCCAGCCAGCTGCCTCACTCTTTTATGTACTGCCCTTGTAGTGGTGAGAGTAGCTGAGAAGGATTAAAATACCAGCATTCAAAGTTTGACTTGCTCCCAACATGTTGTAGGTCCATGAGAAGGTTATTTGTTCCTTTTTGTTCTTGGATTTCTTAGCTCTTAAATCCAGACTAATTTATTTCTAAGGTTCCTTCCTGCTTTGTCAAGTTATGGTTCTATTATAATTAAAACAGTAATAAAAACTGCTACAGTAATTTATACTTTTCAAATTGTTCCTATACATTTTTCACAGTCCCTCTTAGATAGATATTATGTTCTTGATTGAATAGATTAATAAACTAGGTCCCAGAGAGGCTAAGAAATGAATTTTGTAACCTTTTCCCCATACCACACTATACCACTACACCACGATACTTGAATTCCCATCTTGCTAATATTCTCCAGGGTTGTGGTACACAATGATTAAAATAATGAAATTCAATCAGCTAGCATGTATGAGATAAAATGTATGAGATGCAACTCCAAGGAAATGAGACAGATTTCATATGAAAAGCACAAAGTAGCTTTATATAGATTTTAATCCTCATATTTCTTGCAAGATATTTTGGCATCCTGGACAAGAAAGAACTGCACAGCCTGTAAGAAGGGCTTCACTCACCTTTTTTTACTTCCCCAGATAATTGATCTGAACATGAAATCTTTGCAGCTATTTTTGTGACCAGGTCTGAAAATAAATTTTCAATACCCAGATGCGGTAAATCCTGTAGTAGTTAAAGTGTGGGTCTGCAGGGAATGTAAACGTCACTGGTTTCATATATTGCAAGGGCTTTCACTCTCCTTTTGTACCCATGTGAAGAGAGAGCAAGCCTCAAAGCCAGATTTTTGATGTTGGAATAGCTCTTTTCTTTATGAAAACCAACAGGGAATTAGAAGACCAGAATTGCAAGTCATGCAATTTTGTCCAATGACCAAATGTTTTGCTTTATATCCAGGTGAATCTGAAGTTGCTGGAGAGAAAGGTCTGCTTTACAAAGGGATTACAGAAGTCAAGCTTTAGTAATCCACATGTTACAGATATACCAGGGCCAAAAACTTATTTTTCCTGTTCATTCAAGAAAAGTGTGTAAACTGAAAGATAATTGAGATAATGATGTTAATCAACTCAGACAGAAAGGCTGGGGATAAAACAAGTTTAGCATGTGATTACCTATCACCTCTAATGGGAAACAGAATAACATTGCTGAGGTGTACATCACTGCATGTGAGAAGCATGGTAATTATTATAATGCTCTTGTGAATTAAGATAAGTGGCATATATTATTTTTCAGAAGAGCCTTTGTTTGTCTGAGATGCTGATTGGTCGAAGGGCATTCTGAGTTGCATGAAAACCTGAGATCACATTTCAGACAATTCGCTGTCATCACTTTCTCTAGTCATTACTCCAGTGATGGACCTCTGGACCAAGAGTTTTGTCCTCTTTTGCCTATGGTCCCATCCCTTCCTTCTTCCTGAGGTTCCTCCTCTGTGGTGAACCAACACATCACACAGTTTGGGGAATAAAGTCTCTTTGACTGTATTGTAGAGAAGTTTGGGACATAACCTCTGCACAGTCAGGCAGTGAACAAGGGCACACACAGCACAAAGGCAGTGTGAGCCTGAGACACATTAACATAATTTTGACTTCTTTGAGCCAAGGTATTTGACTAAAGTCCAGCTAAGGAATTTTCTCTTGGATTTGGGAAAAACAAGGACTTTTCTGAGTTCTCAGGGCAATCTGGAGTTTAGGTAAAAGCTGCTTTCTTTGCAATCACTTGACAGATAATCTTATCATTCCTTTCCTTGGACCCTACACCCACTTCTTGGACTGGCCTCTGGAAAGTTGCTTCACAGGGGTTCCTTTAACAATATGGTCTGCATTCCTTTAATCCCATCTTGCTCCCTGTTTCAACCCAGGTTATTTTCTTCTTCATCATTGCTCTCTCCTATTTTCATCTCCTTAGTTGGGTAACACTTCTTTCTATGATCCTTCTAACTTTAAAAAATTTTTAATCTTCATTTTATTTTTATGCAAGTCAACTCATTGTGAATGAGAATTTCTTTTAGGAGAGAGAGGAGATGCCTAGTGAAATTAAAAAAATAAATTCACATTTTGATATTTTTCTTCTGCTCTAAAATATAGATATAATAGATAAATATAAAAAAGAAAGAAAAACATTAAATTAATCTTTTGTAATTGTGATTTTCATAGATTAAAATAGTAAAAATTTTAGGAATTTTAACCAGTTCACTTTAATATAACTGGACAAAAAATTAGATAAATGTTTTTTTTATATTGGAAATAAAGGGACCAGTGGGATTGGAGTTACAGGATTGCTCAGTTCTGGAACTGGAGAGGCAGTAGCTGACTATTAGACATGGGGACATAGAATATTCCATGGAAGTTGGAGGACCAGACACAGTTTTCTCAGTTAAAGCCTCAATGCATTAGAGCTCAGCATATCAATTACCCCCCAGGGTATTTCTAAACTGTTACTCTGAGGCTGTGTTCTGAACTGGAGTCTAGGACATCAGGTTGAGGCAACTTCAGAACTCCTGGAATGTGGGAAAAAAGGAGAAAGGGAAAATAAAAACAATATCTATTGGAACATATATTTGGAAGATATTGGATATTGGAACAATATCTTCCAAATTCATTCTATGAGGCCAATATCACCCTGATCCTGAAACCAGACAAAGACACTTCAAAGAAAGAAAACTACAGACCAATATCTCTAATGAACTTAGATGCAAAAATCCTCAATAAAATTCTGGTGAATCGAATACAAAAGCATATAAAAAAAATTGTGCACCATGATCAAGTAGGATTCATCCCTGGGATGCAAGGATGGTTCAATATACGGAAATCAATAAATGTTATTCACCACATCAATAGACTTAACAATAAGAACCACATGATCATCTCGATAGATGCAGAAAAAGCATTCGACAAAGTACAACATCCCTTTATGTTCAAAACACTAGAAAAACTAGGGATAACAGGAACTTACCTCAACATTGTAAAAGCTATATATGCTAAGCCTCAGGCTAGCATCATTCTGAATGGAGAAAAATTGAAGGCATTCCCTCTAAAATCTGGAACAAGACAGGGATGCCCTCTCTCACTACTTCTATTCAATTTAGTTCTCGAAATACTAGCCAGAGCAATTAGACAGACAAAAGAAATTAAAGGCATAAAAATAGGAAAAGAAGAACTTAAATTATCACTATTTTCGGACGACATGATTCTATACCTAGCAGACCCAAAAGGGTCTACAAAGAAACTACTAGAGCTAATAAATGAATTCAGCAAAGTGGCAGGATATAAAATCAACATGCATAAATCAAAGGCATTCCTGTATATCAGTGACAAATCTTCTGAAATGGAAATGAGGACAACCACCCCATTCACAATATCCTCAAAAAAAATATAAAATACTTGGGAATCAACCTAACAAAAGAGGTGAAAGATTTATACAATGAAAACTACTGAACCCTAAAGAGAGAAATAGAAGAAGACCTTAGAAGATGGAAAAATATACCCTGTTCATGGATAGGCAGAACTAACATCATCAAAATGGCGATATTACCCAAAGTTCTCTATAGGTTCAATGCAATGCCAATCAAAATCCCAACGGCATTTCTTGTAGAAATAGATAAAGCAATTATGAAATTCATATGGAAAAACAAAAGACCCAGAATAGCAAAAGCAATTCTAAGCAGGAAGTGTGAATCAGGCGGTATAGCGATACCAGATTTCGAAGTATGCTACAGAGCAATAGTAACAAAAACAGCATGGTACTGGTATCAAAACAGGCGGGTGGACCAATGGTACAGAATAGAGGACACAGAGACCAATCCACAAAATTACAACTTTCTTATATTTGATAAAAGGGCTAAAAGCATGCAATGGAGGAAGGATAGTATCTTCAACAAATGGTGCTGGGAAAACTGGAAATCCATATGCAACAAAATGAAACTGAATCCCTTTCTCTCTCCATGCACAAAAGTTAACTCCAAATGGATCAAAGAGCTTGATATCAAATCAGAGACTCTGCACCTGATAGAAGAAAAAGTTGGCTCTGATCTACATATTGTGGGGTTGGGCTCCAAATTCCTTAATAGGACGCCCATAGCACAAGAGTTAATAACTAGAATCAACAAATGGGACTTACTCAAACTAAAAAGTTTTTTCTCAGCAAGATAAACAATAAGAGAGGTAAATAGGGAGCCTACATCCTGGGAACAAATTTTTACTCCTCACACTTCAGATAGAGCCCTAATATCCAGAGTATACAAAGAACTCAAAAAATTAAACAATAAGATAACAAATAACCCAATCAACAAATGGGCCAAAGACCTCAACAGACACTTTTCAGAGGAGGACATACAATCAATCAACAAGTACATGAAAAAATGCTCACCATCTCTAGCAGTCAGAGAAATGCAAATCAAAACCACCCTAAGATACCATCTCACTCCAGTAAGATTAGCAGCCATTATGAAGTCAAACACAACAAGTGCTGGCGAGGATGTGGGGAAAAGGGTACACTTGTACATTGCTGGTGGGACTGTAAATTGGTGCGGCCAATTTGGAAAGCAGTATGGAGGTTCCTGGGAAAGCTGGGAATGGAACCACCATTTGACCCAGATATTGCCCTTCTCGGACTATTCCCTGAAGACCTTAAAAGAGCATACTACAGGGATACTGCCACATCGATGTTCATAGCAGCACAATTCACAATAGCTAGACTGTGGAACCAACCCAGATGCCCTTCAATAGATGAATGGATAAAAAAAATGTGGCATTTATACACAATGGAGTATTATGCAGCACTAAAAAATGACAAAATCATGGAATTTGCAGGGAAATGGATGGCATTAGAGCAGATTATGCTAAGTGAAGCTAGCCAATCCCTAAAAATCAAATGCCAAATGTCTTCTTTGATATAATGAGAGCAACTAAGAACAGAGCAGGGAGGAAGAGCAGGAGGAAAAGATTAACATTAAACAGAGACATGAGATGGGAGGGAAAGGGAGAGAAAAGGGAAATTGCATTGAAATGGAAGGAGACCCTCATTGTTATACAAAATTACATATAAGAGGTTGTGAGGGGACTGGGAAAAAAAACAAGGAGAGAAATGAATTACAGTAGATGGGGTAGAGAGAGAAGATGGGAGGGGAGGGGAGGGGAGGGGGGATAGTAGAGGATAGGAAAGGTAGCAGAATACAATAGTTACTAATATGGCATTATGTAAAAATGTGGATGTGTAACCAATGTGATTCTGCAATCTGTATTTGGGGTAAAAATGGGAGTTCATAACCCACTTGAATCTAATGTATGAAATATGATATGTCAAGAGCTTTGTAATGTTTTGAACAACCAATAAAAAATAAATAAATTTAAAATAAGTCTTCATATCAATAACTATAAACATAAATGAATCTAGTGATAGGAAAGATGATAATTTATTACAGGTGGATCAATTTCTAATAAATTGTAATGATGAATGCTCAATTACCCATCATACCATTCTAATAAATGTTAACATTTTGCTATATTTTCTTTAGATATATAATATCTTAAATATATATATATATATATATATATATATATATATATATATATATATATGCAACATTTTAAGTAAATGTATGATTTAGTAATGAAGATCATATTAATTAAAGCAATGAAACTGACTACCTTGATTCATATCCCAGTGAGCCTCCCACCCCATAATCATTTCCCTAAGGCTGGTGAAATGGGCTGATAAACCATGGTGGCAGTGTGACATTGTTTCACCTTGACCCCATCCTTAACTAATCTAATTTTATTAATTTAGTCTAATAAAGACTTGGAAAAGAGTTTAAGATATTTGAGGAGAAAAAGGAAGGCAGAATATCTATCAAAAAAAAAAAAGAATCATAAGACAAAAGTAACAAAAATGAAGCTTGAAATACTAAATGAGAAAGCTTGGAAAAAAAAGAAAAATGTAATCTTTTAAATGCAAAATTTCATACTTGGTGAGGGAAATTAATGAATTAGAAGGTAGTAATGAAAGCAGTTCAGAAAGATAAGGGAATAAAAACATGAAGGCACTCTGAAGAGATGGTCTGATGAAAAGGGCCCACATGAACCATGATGCACATTTTGATGTCACATTATGACCCCTATGTATATAATTCTTAAAAGGGATGATACATTTAAATAAGATCTATATATGTAGTAGGATTATACAAAGTCTGCAAGGACTAATAAATATCAAGTTCAAGAAAAGCCATTTCTTCTAAAATAGAATGGGTCAGGCTGAAAAAGTGTCATATTGCCACCATCTCATATTTTTTCTGCTCATTCTATCCTCTTGCCGAAAAATAGTTATGTATTAGGGAGGCTTCACTGGGACATAGATGAATACAGTCTATTTTTTACCTGGCCTTTCATTGCTTGTAATTAATAGTTTTCATTACCAAAACAAACATCAGCTATATCTGGATTTTCTTAAATATTACATATCTAAAGAAAATATGGCAGAGTGTTCAGATTTATTCGTGCACATTCATCATTTGCGTTTCATTATTATACTTGTTTGTTGAATGGAATTATTTCATTTGCAAATAAATTTGTAAAATAAAAAATAAAAAGAAGCCGTGGAGTTAGCATGAGTGTTCAGAGCACTGGATGTGCAGCCAGATTGCCTGGAGTCAATTCCTAACACCTCAACTATCAGCTAGCTGTATGTGGGCAAATTTCCAAATCCCTCTACACCTCCATCACCTGTAGACCAGGTGTCTTTGGGAGAGGTGGAGAAAGATGGAGGCTGAGTAAGATTCTCTAGTAATCATCTCCCCACAGAGATGGTTGAACAGCTGTTCACCAAACTAACTTCACAAGAACTAAGGATATCAGGTGAGAGCTCAGAGTGCCTAAGGTTAGTGTAAGGAAATGAAAGGATGCATTTAAGAAGGCAGGGAGGAAAGAGTTGCCTGTGTCACCTGTCCCCCAACTCCAAGGAGCCCAGCACAAAGACAGATACCTCCCAGTGTGGGGAATGAGAGGGAATTAAGTCCAGGCCTTAGAGTTGAAACCCCAAACCAGAAATGCTACTGTGAAGTCCAGTGCTGATCAAAGCCCCACCCTACTCCCAGGTCCAAACCTGCAGAGTAAACACAGAAACTGTGTTAGGCCAGGGGGTTGACTGTCTCTACCACCCTTCCCCTAAATTTGGTGGAGAGCAGAGAGCAGGACTCCATGCTCTGGGGAGTAGGTCATGAAAGCTAGTGTCGATCTTTGTCTTGGAGTCCAGTCCCAGGCCCTCTGTGGTGAGACCCCAGAACCTGGTAGAAACTAAAGACCCCATGCACAGGCCAGAGCTCACAAATGGAGGCTCTGGCCCAGCCCTGGCATCAGGCAGAGAGGCCTGTATGCCAGTGGGCCTGTATCATTTCCAGCTTTGGAATGGTCCCAGGACACATCTGCCTTCTTCTGAAGACAGAAGGCTTCTGTGGCTATGAGAACTCAGCCTTGATAGCCAAGGAACTATCTCTACTATCCATCCTCCAACCTCAGACAGCACACCAAGTCAGTGCTCACAGATGGGGCTCTAGAACTGCTCTAGCACCAATGGGACAGATTTGTGTTCTGATTTATATCACCACTAGCTATGGGTCAGATCTGGTGCACCCATGAGACTGTGCAGGTCCTTTGGGATATAGGCATAGCCCAGTTTAAAATCATCCTAGGTAGTCAAGGGACTGTCTTCACCAGTACTAGAACCATGGCATCTGCTAGGCATAGGACAGGGTAATCAGAAGACTTTGCCCTGGAACTTAGTATTGGGCTGGAGAAACTGAACACTAGGCAGATCCTAATGGACCCCATCCCAGGCTTGCTTGTGAATGGAACCTCGGGGACAGTTTCAGTGCTGGGGAAGACACATGATCTCAATTGATGGCACTTCTATTCCAGGTAGCATCACCTGTGCCTGGTTACAGCAGTCTTGGGCCAGGTGTTGCCTAAGTGATAGGAAGCCCACAGCAAGATGAGTTTTGATTCTATCCCAGTGTTGTGCTGGTTTTGGTGAGCCATGAGCTCAGGGTGTAGCATGCTTGATGACATTGGTGGCCACAGTTGTGACATAGGAGCTTGGGGCTGGTCCATACATCGTATGTCCCAGAGCCAGTCAGAATTCTTCAGTGTCTGAACCCAGGCTGGTAACTGCAGATGAGGCACTTAGGCCTAACCTGGTCCCAGGCAAAGGCTTGTAGGGTCAGAATACTCTTTTTAGTTACTATCCTGTTTCTTTTTGAACAACACATCAGTGTCTACTGGGGTCAAATATGGCCTTGTAGTTTTCTCCTAGTACTGAATCAGTGTAATAATACACCAGTATTAACTCCTAGCAAATCTGAACCTGGGCACCACCCAGTGCTGAAATAGTGGAAGTTAACTTATGACTCAGAGGAAATAAACAGCCTGCTAAGAATTTCAGGAACGACATACACAAACAAAGCCAGATTAGAAAGATTGGAATAAATAGTAGTCCTTTAAAGCCAAGATGTTGTTTCATACTGAGAGCATCAAGACTTTGAGGACACCATAACTTTACTTGATAAGTAAACTGACCTATTAAGTTGTAATCAGTAGATAATCAGTAAAGAAGAACTTAGAAAATTTAAAACAGCTGTTGTAATGAAACTCAATAAGCTTGAACAGAGAAATGTTTTAATACTCTAACAGAAATTTAACAAAGACATGTAAGCAATTTTTTAAAAAGACAAATTCTTTAGCTGAAAGATACATTCAGCAAAATTAAAAACTCAAAAGAAGGCCATAAGGCCACACTGAAGAATTAGTGAGCTTGAAGACAGGCTATTTGAAAATGCACAGCGGAAGAAAAAAAAATGAAGAAAGCTTATGAAAATTGGGATAATATTAAAAGAGAAAATACTTGGGTAACAGAGAAAGAATTGAGAATGCCAATGCAAAGTTTATTTGAAGAAATAATAACAGAAACTTCCCAAACATAGAGACGGATACAAATAACCAGATACAGAAAGGTCAAAGGTTACCCTTCAAATTTAGCTCAACTTAGTTTACCCCAAGATATCTTATAATCAAGCTCTCACAGGTGAAAGATGAAGAGAAGATTCTCAAGGCTGCAAAAGATAAGACACATAACACAGGGGAGTCCCAATTCATCTGACAGCAGACTTCGGTGACATGAGATTTTCATACTACTGAAGGGGGGAAAACTACAAAATGGAACTGTTATGGTTTGGATGTGAGGTATCCCCCAAAAGCTATGCGTGAAACAATGCAAGAATATTTAGAGGAGAAATGATTGGGTTAAGCTGTCTTTAATGCAATCAGTGAATTAATCACCTGACAGGGTTAATTGAGTGGTAATTGAAGGCAGGTGGGTTGTGGCTGGAGGAGGTGGGGCATTGGGGGTATGGTTTTGGGGTATACATTTGTGTTTGTCAAGTGGAGATTGGAGATCTCTCTGTCTCTGCTTTCTGATTATCAGGAGAGCTGCTTTTCTTTACCACACTCTTCCACCATGTTGTTCTGCTTCATCTCAAGCCCGAGGGAATGGAGTCTGCTGCCCATGGACCCTGAGCCCTCAAACTTTTTCTCTACAGTTGTTCTGGTTGGGTCTTTTAGTTACAGCAGCAAAAAAAAAAAAAAAAAAAGATAATTAAAACAGGGACCAAAAATAGTGTACCCAGAAAAGCTATCCTTTAGAAATGAACGTGAGGAAGACATTTACAAACAAAACCTGAGAAGATGTATCTCCTCCAGACCTATTCTATAAGAAATGCTAGAGGGAGCTCTACAAATTGAGAGCAAGGGACATCAATGAGTAAGAAGAAAACATGGGAAGGTATAAAACTCACGAGTAAAAATAATTACACAGTCAGAATGCTCTAATGTTGTAAGCATGATGTGTAAACCATATCTGTAGTATGAAGACTAAAAACAAAATTAAAAACAATAATAACTACATCAATATGTTAAGAGATAATATAGAAAGAATATTAATGGGAGATAAATTCAAAATTGTGGGGAGGATTGGAGTGCAACTGAAGAGTTTTCTTATTAGTATATTTTCTCTTGTTCTTTGTTTCTGTTCTTATCTTTACAATCATGTTACATTGCTATCATTTCAAAATAGCTTGTTATAATTAAAAGATGTTCTTTCTAAGCCTATGGTAACCACAGAGCAAAAGTATATAATAGGCAAAATCAAAATAATAAGCAAAGAATCAAAATACAATACTAGAACAATTCATTTACCCACCAAGGAAGACTACAGGGGTGGGGAGAGAAAAGAATACCATAAAATTAGAAAACAAGTTACATGATAGCTATAGTAAGATCTTACCTAATTGCCTTGAATGTAAATGGATTAAATTCTTCAATTAAAAGACATCAGGTGACTGAATAAATTAAAGCACAAAAAGACTAGACTCTGGAGCTGAGATTGGATACAGCTAGAGCACTTGCCTAGCATGCAAAAGGCCCTGGGTTCAACTCCACTACCACAAAAAACAGACAAAGAAAAACATCCACAAGACTCAACTCTAAGTTGCTTAAAAAAAAATTTACTTCCTCCCCTTCAATAGATGAATGGGTAAAGAAACTGTGGTATATATACACAATGGAATATTACTTAGCATTAAAAGAGAATAAAATTATGGCATTTGCAGGTAAATGGATAAAGTCTGAGAATATCATGCTAAGCGAAGTAAGCTAATCCTAAAAAAACAAAGGTTGAATGTTCTCTCTGATAAGCGGATGCTGATCCACAATGGGGGTGGGGCATGGGAAAAATGGAGGAACTTTAATTGGACAAAGCAGGGGGAGGTATGGGGGCAGGAAAGATGGTGGAATGAGATGGACATTATTGCTCTTGGTACATGTAAGACTGTACATATGGTGCAATGCTACATCATGTACAGAGAAATGAAAAGTTATGCTGCAATTGTGTACAATGAATCAAAATGCATTCTGCTGTCATATATACCTAATTAAAATAAATACATTTTTAAAACGATATTGGGAAAGAAACATGAGGTCAGCAATGAAGGATAATAGGAAACTCAAATATATACAGAGAAATATATACAAACAAATATATACAGAGAAAATTAAGTCAGGGACTTAAAAAAATCTCACTTCACTTTTAATGACACAAATTGACAGAAAATGAAGGGATGTAAAAAGATATCTCATGAAAACAGAATCCAAAAGAAAGCAGGAGTGACCATATTTATATCAGATAAAGTAGACTTTAAATCAAAGGTAGTAAAAAGGCCCAAGGAAGGTCATATAATGACAAAGGGGTCAATTCAGAAAGAGGAGATAATTCTCTCTATATATGTACCCAATATCAAAGCATCCAAATACATAAAGAAAATATTTAAAGGCTTAAAGGGATATATAGACTCTAATACAATACTCTAATAATTAGGCATTTTAATACCCTATTTTCAGAAATGGACATCATTCAGACAGAAAATCAACAAATAAATGCAGAGTTAAATTGTACCCTAGACCAGATGGATTTAACAGATTTCCATAGAACATTCCATCCCCCAGCTACCAAATACATATTTTTCTCTTCAGCACATGGAATATTCTCTGGGTTATATCATATGAGAAGTCACAAAACAAGTCTCAACAAATTTAAAAATATTTAAACCATATTGAACATCTTTTCAATAAATGCAGTAAATTTAGAACTCAATAACAAGAAGAACTTTGTAAACTATACAAATACCTGGAAATCAAATAGCTTACTCTGAATCACCAGTGGCTCAAGAAAGAAATCAAGAAGAAAATCAAAAAAATTTTTTGAAACAAATGAAAATAAAGACACATCATACCAAAATCTATGGGATATGGCAAAAGCAGCACTAACGGGAAGTTCACAGCAATCCATGCCTACATTAAAAAAAAAAAAAAGAAAGAAAGAAAGAAAGAAAAAGAAATCTCTCAAATAATCTATCACTGCAACTCAAGGAACTAGAAAAACTAGAACAAACCAAGCCCAAGGAAGTAGAAGGAAAGAAATAATAAAGATGAGCAGAAACAAATAAAATGGAGACTAATAAAACAATACACAATGAAAGGGCAAACATTTATTTCAGCTCTGGCTCTCATGAACTATTTCTACTACCTTCAGCACCAATTCAGTATCTGATACACAGCAAGTGCTTATAGACAGATGTGGAATAAATGAAGAGATAAATAACTATACACGTTAAATATCAGACTGAGGCACCAGCCTCTGGTCCCCCAGTTTTGAGGCTTTCCACTCAGTTACAGCTTAGATCAGACATAGTTGAATATCAGGACAACAGCTGGTGGAATTAGGGATTTCTAGGCAAGGGAAGCCAAAGGCAATGCTTTCACACAGGCTCTGACAAATAAGGTGTGCATCAAGTAATGATAAGTGATTCTTTTTAGTATCTAGAAAAGTAGGCCTAGCTAAACATGCTTCCCACTCCATGATTTTACCTTTATGTAAATAATTTCCCAGGGCCCAAAGGAGTGGCAAAAAAATTGAATCTGTATTTTATCATGGCACAGCCTTCTAGGAATTTCAGTCGTTGGCTATTAATCTTGGTATGTGTTAACTGGGGCACATTTGCTAGGAAAGCTTATACTAGTTAAGGCAATGATAGTCTTAGCAACATTTATGTTGCTTTGAGGCTAGCTGACTATCCAGGCATGCTGGTTGAATAACACAATTTACCTTTATAGATAGTTACAAATACCTGAGAAGCAGACTTCTGTGGATCAGTCCGAGATAACTTCCATTGCTGTTAGAAAACAGTCGTGTTTCAATAACAGATTTACAAACAGATTTTTGGAAGACAGGGTTTATGTATATATTTCTCAACAATAGTCATGGCTCCCTGTTGCCACTGATCGCTTGAACTTTAAAACTGGTATTCAAGGCCTTTCTACCTTTACAGACTTATAGGTCCAAACTGAACTATGTGCATTTACCAAATACAATTCTTTCCTGCTTTGTCTTTGCTCATGCAGTCCCAACACTTCATTTTGTTTAACTTCTTATCTACCTTTGAGAATTATCTTTAGTCTTTCCCCATCCCCTTCAACTAAATCCAATCACTTCTTCCCAAAGATATCAAAGTTACTTATTCCCATATTTTAAAAACGATGATAGTTGCATTTATTGAGCAATTCCTATACTTACATGATGTACTCGTGAATACTGTTTAATATAATACTCATGACAGTTTTATGGAGATAGGTACTAGTTTTGTAAGTTTCCTCTTCTGTGATGCTCCCTCTTTCTCTACTCACTGGCTGAATGCAGAGAAAACCAAGGACCTAGAGCAGGGTTTGGCAAACTATGGCCCATTAGCCAAATTGATTTGATAAAATTTTATTAGAAAATGACCGCCTCCTTTCATTTACTAATTGTCTATGACTACTTTGAGTTATGATGGCAGGGTTAAATTGTTGTAACAGAGATGGTATGGCCCACAAAGCCTAAATTATTTACTAAAAAGCCCTTTGTGGAAAAATTTTGCCAATACCTAGACTGAGAAGGTGGTAGAACCACAGGATGGAAGGATCTGGGTCCCTGTTTGGCTCTGTGGAACAGGATGCTTCACCAACCTTAACAATCTGCCTTGAACTGTAATAGAAGCAATAAATGAATTCTCTGTTATATACCAAACTTCCTGATTATTTGTTTCAATAGTTAGCCTAGTCTCACTAACGCAGGAGTGATTTAAGTATGATAACTCTCCAGGACAGCAATCCAATAAGTCCTCCTTCCATGACCCAGGGATAAATGAAGGTTGATGTTCAGTTCTTCTATTGGATTCTGGTATTTTTTTTAATATAAATTACAGATATGGATTAGAGGAATTCTAAGACCTCAAGTCAGGAACATGTTTTGTAAAACAACTTTCATCAAGGCCATGGCAATTGAATTGCTAGTGGTTTAACTAAGTAAATACAAAGGGGAAAAAAAATCCCAATTATTACTGAGGCATGTACTTGTACTTGGTTGAGGGTCAATTGGGAAAGGATGAATTGAAAAATTCTCTGAAAACATTTTATAGGTTCAGGCCCCCTAGAGTTAGAGGAACTGAAGCTTCCATCCTGACTCCCTTTATCACAGCATCTCTCTTAGAAGAACAGCTTGTGATATCCTTTTATCCCTCAACACTAACCACTAGGGAAAGAAACCCAGAGAAAAAGATGAACTTTCCCATGGCACACTGGGAGTGACTATACTTCCAACCGAGTTTGAATAAAGTTAAGGGCCATTATCAGTCATTGTCTGAACTGTATATTCTTTGTAAGGGCAACAGGGTAATCAGGAATCTATACATTCTCTGGTGGTGATCATTGAAGATTCTTTGCCACTTGCCTTCCTCAGGGATCATGGGATGGAGATGTTTTACTTCCTGTTATTTGTTGTTTCTTTGCTTTAATAGGACATCGTGATCTTGGAACCATAAAGCTAGTTACAGATTAACTAAACCTAGCTTCTCAGTTTCATGGAAGTTCATCAAGTTCAAGCTGGATAACTACTGCTGAGATTATTTATGAGATTCCCACCCAAATGCTTTCCATGCATAACACAAGCGTCCTTGGGTACTGACAATAGTACACTTCTTCTGCTGACCTCCTCCTATTTGTCTAGATGAGGGGTTGCATACTGGCACCCCTATTCATCCTATAGACATATGTTTTATGTGATCCACCCAGTGTTTTAAAATTAGAAGGCTTGAATGACCTCTGTACTAGTTAAATTACCATCATGGCATTTTGTAAGCTAAGGTCTCCCAAATGTGTGGTGTAGATTCAGAGTCTGGTTTTTGTGATTTTTTTTTTTTTTTTTTACCATCTTAAAACCTCAGGCAGAAGTTATGTTTATTCAGGGAGCTCAGTTCCATTCTTGCCTTTCTCAAGGTCTGAACCTCTTTTTAATCTTAAATGGGCATTAGAAACTCAGGTTCCTTGATCCAGAGATCCATATGTCCACCTAAACTGTGATGGCTGCTCCTAGAATCTGCTTATATTTATTTTTCTGACTTTATTTCATGCTATTCCTGGTACCTAAGGATTATTTTTAACTGATCAAATTTAGTCCAGTGGAAAATATTTTTTTATAATGGGCTGAAAGAGTCTAGTAAAATTTTTATACATATTATAAAATTATTATACAATTATTTTATAATAAAATATGACATGCCACTTTGCCATTTGACATAGCATGCATTTCTTGTCAGAAAGGGAGGAGAATCCTATAGCCAGTTTCCACCTGGCTTTGGGCTTCAAGCTCATGGAATATAAAAATGTGCATTATATCCCGAGTCCTAAACTTAAAGTTCCATATCAGATAATAACTAGTTTGCAAGAACCCAAGAATATCTCTAATGTCTATCCTTTATCCATGATGTTTGGCACCTAATAGTTGCTAAGTAAATAAATGTCTATATAATCAAACAATAAATGAAAAAATTATAATTGGAGAAGATGAGAATTCTTTGCATGTACTTTATGATAGTATGAAATTTTTGGTATTAGAAAAGAGAGCTTCAATCAGGATTTTTTTCAAGAACCCAAAGAATTTGTACTGTCAATACAGCATCCATCTTATTGTATCATGATTTCTCACCCATTCATAAAATATTGATGACAACAATCTATATTCTTAGGTAAGAAATTTATGAATGATTCATTTTCATACAAATAGCATATTCTGTTTATTATGTGCAGTTTTTTTTGTCTAGGTCCTCAGAGGTATAAAATGATGACTAACACAAGCTCTACACTCAGCTACTTTATAGTTTATGGGGTGTGAGCAAAAGTAAACAATTAAAATAAAAGTACCTACTCCTTATCAAATGCTTTTGATGTGTCAGATGCTGTGCTATATTTTTTATGAATTAGCTAATTTAATCACCACACACCCTATGAAGTGGAAACCATTATTATCTCCACTATATCAATGAGGGCACTAAAGCCCAGAAAGGTTAAGGGGCATATACAAGGTCGCAAAGCCAGAGAGACACAGAGTCAGAATGGAAGCCTAATCATTCTGATTCTCAACTCCAAGGGTTCAAATATTCTGCCACATGGTCACTCAAATAATCCATGACTGAAAGTAATGTGTTCCCTCAATAGGTAAACCTCAGTTGGAGAGCACAAAAGAAGGTTCAGAAAAAGCTTTATGGAGTCTTGAAGTCTAAGTGGTATTCTGACAGACAGTGATGGACAAAGAAATGTCCCAGGAGTAGGAAATTGCATGAGCAAAAGCAGGAGGCAGAAGAAAGCACCACATCATGTTTGAGAAACTTCAAATAAACAATCCAGCATGGCTGAGGGTGGGTTCTTTGTGTGAGAAAAGGCAAGAAAGGAGAGTTGGTTTGGGCTTAAATTTTGGATAAACAACTTTGGAGCAGGAAGTGGGGAGGAAGTATATGGCCTTTCTCTCACCTCTGGTCATAAATCACAGCAAAGTCTGGGAAAAATTGAGGCCTCTGGTATCAACAAAATCTACTTTCTGTGCAGGGGCAGTACTGGGAGGAACTTAGATGACTTTAGAGGCTTTCAAATCTTTTCTGTGATTCAAAGGCAAGGCTTCCTAACCTGGGGACTTTACCCACAATTTCCTGAAGTTCCTGCACCCTAACACCCATCCATGAGTCCAAAGATTTTTGCTGCATGAACATGTTCACTTCTTGACTAGGGAGATTGTTCATTGCCGCAGTCTGACTGGGCAAAATAACCGGGGGGCGAGTGACAAGGAACTTGTGAAGGTTGATACAGCAAGAGCTGCTTTATTGCAGGACAGCAGAGGTATATATACTTAACTAATTACACACAGCTTATCTTAATTAACATAAACTAGATACAGCAGTCAACCAATAAGGAATCCTCATCATCTTAATAGCTTAACTTAATTGACATAATCTAGACACAGCAGTCAGTCATTAAGGAATCTCTATCATCTTAATGGCTCACTGGCGTTACTTCTCAAACCACTCCTTTTGGCAAAGTGCCAGGTGCCATCTTGACTTGTCTGTGGCCCCTAACAGTCCATAAGGTGCATCACTTTTTCTAAGGTCTCATGACCAAATAAATATTGCAAACCACTGTTCTAGGGAGAGAGAGGCGGCAGCCATCTCAGTGGGGCCTTCCTTGGAGCCAGGACTGGAACCAATGTCCTATTAATATTTTGGGATTCTACAGAAGTCAAAACTGAGTTAAAATTCCAGACCCCAAGCAAACCTTTTCACAGAAGCCTCATCAATGTGCATCAGCAAAGGACCACCTTGTGTGGGCCTCTATCCCAGGACTATGGATTATTTTGGCTAGAAGTTCCAACAGAGTTGGTATTTGGCAAAGACAAAACTCATTGCTAAACTGTCAGTAGGAACTGGGTCACATTCTGCCATAGGAGGTTTACAAGGGCAATAGGAAGTTGAAACTTATAGGCAGATGACAGCTCTCTAGAAGGATCACTGCCCATGGCATTTGAAACCCAATTCACCAGAGTCACCGAGCCGTAAATCAGTATTGAGAATGAGGCAATTTATGGGCAATGCCTGTGAGAAAATCCTTCATTTCCTCCTCTTTGTCATGTCATTTCAAAACTTGCCCAGCAGGTCCTCCCATCCCTGACTCTAGCTGCGATGACCCAAGGAAGAAATGTCAATGATGCAAGAAAGGAAGGTTTCCAAGCAAATCATTTGATTTACAGAAATAGCTGTAATAGAGTCTGGTTTAGTCATTAGTGGTATGTTTTGCATCATAATACTGTTTAATAAATGGAAATGGTCTTGTGTGTATCCATTGGAATTACAACTGTCTACATATGACAGAAAGCTCAATTGGCTTATAAATTTATACCTGTCCCATGGAAATGAAATATGGAGCTGGGCAATCTGTGGGGCTGGTCTGGCAATTCCAAGACCAGCAGGGACCCAGGCTCCCCCTACCTTGTTCTTCCACCAACTTTAGGATCTACTTCAAAATTCAAGAGAGCCCCTCAACTTCTACTCATTATGTTGATACATTAGCCTCAAGGATGGAAGAAAATTTAAGACGGAGCTCCCTTCTTTTAAGAACACTTCCCTAGAGGTCCCAAGTCACAATTCTATTTGCATTCCATTGTCTGGAGGACTTTGGCCATAAATATAGTGCCTGATGTTCTTTTAATCAGTAAATCTGTGCTTTAAAAAAATCCACCAATTGTCTAAACTTTCCATATATATGTGGCAATGGTCAAGCACTTTCTAGTAAACCACACTGGAAGTTCAAAAATTCTTTTTCTAGGGTTAGATTCCTCTTTGGAATCTAGGCTGGAATCTGCTGCTTGGTACCCAGAGGCCTATTCTAATTAGAGAGGCTGAATTTTAGAGCTGCAAGAGGCAGAAGAAGAAGTAATCTTCTAACACTATAATTTTACAGATAGAGAAGAGCCCAGATTAACTAACAAAGAGATTTAGTGGCAGAATTAGATCTGGAACCTCCATCAACTGGATCTGAGTCTAAAGCTCTTTCTGCCACCTCAGATTTTCTGCTACTCTAGTCTTCCTTGTTTTCTTTTTCCCCTCTTTCCTTCTCTTACCTTCTCCCCTCCTCCCCCATTCTCCTCCCTTCTTTTGTTTCTTCCTCCCTCTCACTTTTCTTTATTTTATCACTTTAGAAGGAAAAAAGCTTTATATTGATGGAAATCTAAAAATTTGGTGGATTTTGTTACATTTCTGTCCAAAGTCCTTATGCCTTAACCATAGCTTTTAGAAAATATTTCCTAACATTTACTAATCCACCTTCCCATCTTCTTTCAATGGAATGCAACAGATATGATTTGCTTTCAGTTTACACTGTCTTGCAGTGGATTAGGTTCATTGTCTCACCATAGCTCACATTTCGCATCTCAATATGAATTAAGTATGCATACAGACTATTTGGAAAAAAGGCAATGTTTTTTAAGAGGTGACAAACCACTGATTTTCTTGACATTACATGTATATCTGTGTGTGCAGGTGCAGTCAACACCTGCACACACAGATTATAAGTATCAGGAAAAAAAGACTTGTAGAAACAGTTGACCCATTTATTAATAAAAATGATTCTATGTTCTCTTAGGGCATTTGTGCAATAACTTAGCCAACATTTATTATAGGACAATGATGGAATATTCTGTGACCTTGTGATGTTCTTTTAAAATTATTGATTTTCAAAAAGTAAATCCTTTATATGAGCTTGTTTAGTAGCCACTGGGTAGGATTTTTATAAATTTTAATAAAATACAGTGGTGTCTTATGGGCTGCTGCCAGATAGGAGTGTTGATATTAGTTTTCATTAGGAAACAGTGATTTTCCTAGAGGTCAAGTGTGAGAGGGTAAGTGAGTAGCTTTCCCTGGATCTGGCTAGGAAAAGATAGGTTGAGCAGAATTCTTGTTCCCACAAGGAGGCCTTGGAAGGCGAGACTGAGCTGTTAATGGGGCAAAAAGAGCTGCTTTTCTCTGTTGTGGAGAGGGTACTTGACTGTCTCACACTCTGAAAATCAAGGATCCAGAGCTCCCTGGTTTCAGGTGATAAATATTTGCCTCTGGGAAAAATGAGGAGCCTCTGGTAATAGGAAGGCATTGTATGAAAGGTCCATGGGCTAGGAAAGGCTTGGGGTCACCCAGAAGTAGGATGGAACCCTAAATGTGAAGGGTCCAGATAGGCATGTACTTGGAAACTTGATCAGTGACCTTACCCTGACTCTAGCCTATTGTGTCCCTTTAATCCTTAGATCACTCCTCTTCTAACTCTTGTGATTTGTTTATTTCTCTAAAAGTTGGGAGAAAAGTTACCATCATGTAAGAGATCTGGATTCCTAGATTGGAAGGGACTGCATTTTACTTGTTTGCATCTTGGGATCTTCGTCCTGTTAAATTTGTCTCCCAAATCTCCTCCTCTAGGTCTCAATGAAAATGTCACCTCTTCCCCTGGGAGACCATCCTGTCCCCCCAGATGTCTCACAGCATGCCCTGGCATTCATTTTTTATCTAATTATGCCTGCTTGCTCTCTTCAGGGCTCTGATCTCTAACTGAACTGACCTGGGTTCTGTGTTTCCTCATGGTTTGCTCTGACTTGTCCCTGTAGACTGGCAGGCAGGGATGCTGTATTCCCATTGCTCACTCCGGGTCTGGCACAGGAAAGATGCTCACTGCAGAAGAGTATGAAGTTTTCCTGGGGAAGCAGAATCCAGATGGATCCCACTAGGCTACATCTAGGGCCCATGTCTGCTTCTTTTGGCATCTCATACATCTGGGCGTTTTCTTTAGAGCTCTTATCATTGTCTGTAATTACTCTTTAAATCCTATCTCTCTTATGAGGATAAGAACTCCTATTGTGAGAGAGTTTGCTCTAATATCTAGTGATGTCTGTGGACTCCTTCCCAGAAAAAGGTTTTTAAATGCATAAATAAAACACACAGGATTATAAAGGAAACCCACCATATTAAAATAAAATCAAAATATTAAAATACAGTGCTGGAGATACAGCTCAGTGGTGGAGGTTGTGCTCAGCATGCTGGATGCCCTTGTTGAGATTACTTGTATCACATACCCAAAAATTATCCAAAAATGTTAAGGTACAAATTTGTGATATAGTTACATATGTACTTCTTCATTAACACATTACAGAACAAAATCTGGTGGTGGACTAAAACCTATCACAAATTTTGAGTGGGGATGAGCACAGTTGATTTTTTGAGCTATCTGCAAAAACAGTAACTTCATATGAAGATATCCTTGTTTTCTTTGTGATCCACCCAGTGTTTTAAAATCAGAAGGCACAGATACCTTCAATACTGCTATAATTTGTTGTCCACATCCATGATAGGATCAAATGTTAAATTTCAAAAGAGATGTAATTTTTTCCACCATCCACATATAATGATTCTGAAGCCTACCCACAGCTTCTAGGGGGTGTCTCTGGGTCCCAGGTTAAGAATTCCTGCACCAGAATATATTGCTTAGCTTTTTAAATACTAAACTCCTAAGATATAGTAAAGTAGTGCTTACATATTTGTGAAAGGAGGAAAAAGGAATTTTTCTGTGCCTGAAGCTGTCTTCAGAACAAGCTTGCTGAATGGATGAATGAGTTCTGCAGACTGACTAGTGAGCTAGTCAATAATAGATTGAGAACACCCCTCCCCCACCAGTTCCAATAATGATTGCATCTCGAGTGAGGTCCTAGTATTCTACTGAAACCCTAGTGTCTCGCCTACAGCCAACACAAAATACAGATTTAAATGATGAAACACCTCTTCAGTGGAAATAGACAAACACCACCTGTAATTAATCAGGAATGATGGATCAGAGCTTTGAAACTTCCTTCAAACCAATCAATCAGCTCTCTCCTTGGACTGCCTTTGGCTCCCTTCCCATTAGGAAGATTGACAGCTTTTGCCAGTCACAGCCTCCACCATGACAGCACTTCTTATTTGGAACCAGCCTCACTATTACCACCTGCACTTGGTGAAAGGTCTTGAGTGAACTCCTTTTTCTGTCCTATGTGAAGAGAAACCCCTGGGGGCAGGCAGCAGACTCACCAGGAATCTGTTCCTGTGTTAGGGAGGAGATTATCTTAGGTTCCCATGAATATCAACTGGAAAGATCAACCCTATGTGGATTATTGCTCTCATAGTGCCTTATGAGTCAGCAAACACTGATAGGACTCATGAAAACTCAGTGCTAGTAGAGATGAGATCAAACTCACAATTCAATCCTTCAAAAAAGTCCTGACATATCAGCTATGCAGAAGGCAGCACACATCTTTTGGTAGCCAACACTTCTTTAAAATTTTGGAATGTTTTCGAAGACAGTAAAGGATAAATGAATATTCATGCAAGTTCTATAAAAATGAATGATTCATTTCTTAATAGAGGGAAGATAGATAGCTTGGGGAAATCAGCAGCAATTTAAGGTGGCTGTAAAAATTAGATGTTACACAGACCTGCTTTATTGTGATCACACACTAAAGTCCACTTATCAATATTATCATGCAGATCAAATAGTAAACAGGCTCTGGTATTCCTCATCTGCCTTACCCTTACTTTACTGGCTTGCTTAACATGATACTAAGCAGTGACTAATTATACATTTCTCAGATCACAATGTACTACAAGTAATGGTTTGGGGATATATTATCATCTAATTGTTCTTCTTTAGGTTTGTGGGGTTGGCATGATCTCAGATATTGTAAGAAATGTGTTATAATATGGATTAAATGATGGAAGAAAATTCCATCCCTCCTTAAACTCCACAAAACTTCTGCAAATGTAGCACTCAATGGGCTTGTGGATTCTCAAATTGCTTCTTTTCCATGGGGGTTGGGGGGTGGGGTCAGTGGCCTTCTGTTCAGTAATTCTTCAGAAATCTATGGCTTTCCATCCAAGTTGCCCATTAGAATAAAC
Organism: Marmota flaviventris; assembly: GCF_047511675.1. NCBI lineage: Eukaryota > Metazoa > Chordata > Mammalia > Rodentia > Sciuridae > Marmota > Marmota flaviventris. Next base: position 40,173,961 of record NC_092510.1, on the reverse strand, counting down.
TGGGAGTGATTTTTTTTAATGAAACATACCTGAGCCCTGCCCCAAGAATGTGTATAATCTCCCCAGTTGACTACATTAAGCAGCAGGTTCCAGGACGATTGCCCTAAATCCTAAATGCTGACTAGCAATGATTTTTCTGTTCAGATCTCTGTAGATGACTCCCAGCCAAAGGCTCACAGTCCTTGTTCAAAAGAGATTAGCAGTTGTTAGAACCAGATGAACACTAATGAACTGTTCCTCCCTTATGTAGTCAGAGGGATTAAATGTTTGGAGAGAAAGTGAGCTTAAGTTTTCTTTATTTGAAGCCAGAAAACAATATTCATGAATTAATTCTTTCTAAGAGACTTTTAAATCCCCTCCTTCAGCAATGGAGATAGTATCTTGCAATTTACTGGATTGTAGTTTAATTGCTTAATGATAGATTTCAGGGCTTATGTCATATTCCCAAAAGATTTGCAATTTGCTCTTCACCTGGCTCTTCAGTCTTACCCCGAGTCGACTATAATCCACACCCATAATTCTGCCATGCAAGGCAACAACTTGTTCCCTGAAGAGGGTCTAAATGGTTTCACCCCTTGTCCTGGTTCACATTGCTCCTTATACATTGTAGTCATATAGCTGACCACAGGGATGTTGACAGTGCTTCCATTTGAGAGACTGTGCAGCCAGAGGAACTTAGTGAAGAAGACCCTATCAACAGTGCTTTTCTCCTCAGCTCCACCATTTGAAATCCTGCTCATCCTTTTCCCACGGAGGCTTTTTTTCCCTATAAGAACCGAATCAGCATCTTTCTCCAATTTTTAATTTTGTTTTATTTTTTAGTTGTAGATGGACACAACATCTTTATTTTATTTATTTTTATGTGGTGCTGAGGATCGAACCCAGTGCCTCACACATGCCAGACGAGCGCTCTACCACTGAGCCACAACCCCAGCCCCTCCAATGAGTTTTTAATACCACTTTAATTGCCATACTAGTCTTTGCAAATTCTTGCATAGTCATTTCTAATACTTAGTTCAGAAGCATTTACAATAGGGAGTACAAACCCTGTAACATTTTCATTTCAACCTGCTCCTTTGGGCAATGTTATAACTTGCGTAAGTTTACAAGCTACAATTCTATCTTACCTGAGGGGAATGACCTCAGTAGTTCACGCCCAGTTTTTTCCCTACAATAAATATTCTGGATTTTAAGAAAAATCACCTCACTATTTTCTAGCATGTTTTAAGTTTCAGTTAAGTTTAAATAGCTTCTTCAAAGACCATCTGGTATTTATTTAGCATGGCTATCAAGTGAGTGTTACATCTTGGTAAGAATATTGAGATATCTAACACAATGACACTCAGTGGGGCAGTCCACCCTAAGATGGCTTTGGAAATACATGTGCAATGCTTCAGTTATTATGGAGACTAGCAGGGTTACTGACATTTAGTGAGCAGGAGCTGGGAAGGATAGGGATGTTGCAAAGTGTCCCCCAAAGATTGTCCTATTCAAAATACCAATTTTCTCTACCCTCTATATCCACCCTGGCATATTCTATCCACGTCATAGAATACTTTTTAAAAAAAAAATTTGACTTGGAGAAAAAGAGGAAGCTCCTAAAATTCATTCTGTGTCATAAGCAAAATGCCCTAGGCTTATTATCAGATAGATAAAGAGAATACAGTTTGATGATATCTGGTTGGTGAAACAGGAGATCTCATATCATATAGATGAGAATATTACATAATGTAACAAGTTTTGAGGACAAGAATGCTTATCAATATATAAAATGCACATTCCTTCTAGGAATTTCCCTGCTAGACATTTATCCTACAGGTATATTTACCTAAAAGCTCAAAATTGTATGGAAAGGACTGTTCTTTGCAACATTAGTTATCATCACAAAAAAGAAAGGACAATCTCTGTGTCCATTAAAAGGAGAATGGTAAGATCAGTTTTGGTATATCCATAGAATGGTATGTGACTATAAGGAAAGAGTACCAAAATATTTTAAGTGAGAAGGTATATGATATGATCTATCTAGCTTCAAAATACATAAATTTACACATTACACAAGAGACTGTTTTTGTTTTATGTAGTTCTGATATAAACAAATTTATGGTTTAGTTAAATAATATTGGTCCCCCAAAACACACTTCAAATTCATTTACCATAGTATCTATGAGCCACTGGCTAAAGTACAAGTTTCCCCCTAGCTCTTCAGTCTACAAATCAGGACATAAATAATAGATGCCTCTTATCAGCAGTGACCAGTCACTGAGATTTCCTTCCAAGTCTATTGGAGATTGGCCATAGCATTTGTTATTCAGTTCACACAAAGTATATAGTTGTGTTGCCTCTGTCTCCAGCGACAAACCCATGTAATGTTACAAAAATGGATAATTGAAAGAGGGAATTAAACTGAACATAGAAAAAACAGGGCTAACACTGGAATATAAATTTAAATGGAGTTATAGAAGAAATAGCTGTCATGTGTGACACTCTTAGATGTGCAGCCAGAGGAATGAAGATGATTCCATTCACAACGGTGAGGAAAATGGTGTAACAAGGAGGACAGTGGTGCCCCAGAGGAAGTGATGCCAGCCAGAAGCTTCATATTAAAGGAGGGCTTGGAGTTCCTTTATGACAGTGACAGTATAAAGAATACAGTATTGGAAACTGACTTAAACTTAGAAACAGGACAATTTTTTTTACCAAGACATGAAAAAGATACTCTATATCATAAAGGCATGCAACAAAAGAAAGCAAATACTATTCAAATTCATCTTGATAATTTTTTTTCACAAAGCAATAAGACATTTTAATTCCCAGTGTTTCTAATGTTTTGAATTACAGTGGACTAAACAATAGTACTACTATTTGTTTTGTTTCCCCCTACATTTATAACCTGCCGTAAGAGAGGTTTTGATGTTATAACAAAAAATTTTAAAGATAATGGAATAGTGTAATTTTCCCCATTGAATATTAAGATCTCTTTTTATGGTTTCAGTTTGCACCATCATTTGATCCCATGTTAATGTGCAGCATGAGGACTGCCTGAATATAAAAATATAAATATATGGTATATATATGTGTGTATATACATATACATACACACATATATATACATACACACACACATACACACACACACACACACACACACACATATATATAATGACAGTGCCATTCATGGAATTGTTAACAGTGGTTACTTCTAAGGAGTGGGGCTGAGGGAAAGTGGAGGCAAAGAAAAATTTTATGTTCATTTTATATCCTCATTAATTCTTTGATTTTTTTCTTTAGAACATAATCCTTAAGGAAAAATATAAAGAGAAAGATAATATATTTTAAAAATGTATAAATATGATTTGTGTTTGATTTTATTAAGAATTTCAAGAAATTTATAACACTGAAAAGGTGAAAATCCATTGCTACAAGGTCACTTTTATACTATTCCCAAGCACAAAAATTGTAAAATATGCAGTTTTTTCAGGCATAAATATGATTTGAGTTGTTAATTTCATTTGTCTGTGGGGAGAAATGGCTTAAGAACAAGTCCAGCTGATGGTGACGTTCAAGTGCAATTTGCAGACAGATGCCTTAGACAAAATGCCTCTAAAATGTCTGGTGACTAACATGCATCTGTTTAGAAGGCAGCAGGGTTGAATAAAAGTATGACCTTGTGCACAACCATGAAAGTTTACTGGCTGGCAAACAAATGCCAAATACCTAGTGAGGAGCATTTGAAGAAGTAACTTTGAAGTTACTGGTACATTTATGCCAGGACTTAGACAAGAGAGAATGAAAGTTCCCACAGAGATAAGGCTGGGGACAAGCCACTGACCCAGACTGGCCAAATAGGATTTGATCTGAGAGAGTACATGGGGTGAAAAGATGTTGACATATCCCTGAATTCATCCAAACAAAGGTTTTTATCTTCTATCACAGTCTCGGAGGCCACCTGGATAGGTGAGGAGGTCCTTTAGAAGATGTATGCACGTTCTAACCATGTCCAGGAAAACAATTGTCCTGGATAATAGTTGAGGTGGTAAAACTGATTTTATTAATAACTATTGCAATGGGGGAAAGCGACTTTAGTATAGAACTGAGCTCAATTATGAAATCTTAGAGTGGTTTTGATTTGCATTTCTCTAATTACTAGGATTGATGAACATTTTTTCATGTATTTGTTGATTAATTGTACATGATCTTCTGAGAAGTGCCTCTTCAGATCCTTGGCCCATTTATTTATTGGGTTATTTGTATTTTTTGGTGCTTAGCTTTTTGAATTCTTTTTATACCCTAGTGATTAGTGCTATATCTGACATGTGACGGGTAAAGATTTGCTCCCAATATGTAGGCTCTCTATTCACCTCACAGATTCTTTCTTTTGCTGAAAAAAAACTTTTTGGTTTGAGTCCATCCCATTTATTTTTTCTTGATTTTAATTATTGTGCCACAAGAGTCTTATTAAGAAAGTTGGGGCCTAATCCCATATGATGGAGATTAGGGCCTAGCTTTTCTTCTGTTAGATGCAGGGTCTCTGGTTGTATTCCTAAGTCCTTGATCCATTTTGAGTTGAGTTTTGTGCATGGTGAGAGATAGGGGTTTAATTTCATTTTGTTGCATATGGATTTCCAGTTTTCCCAGCACCATTTGTTGAAGAGGCTATCTTTTCTCCAATGCATATTTTTGGCACCTTTGTCTAATATAAGATAATTGTAATTTTGTGAATTAGTCTCTGTGTCCTCTATTCTGTACCATTGGTCTGCCAGTCTGTTTTGGTGCCAATACCATGCTGTTTTTGTTACTATTGTCTAGACTGTTCTTTTAGGCTGCATGTATAAATGGTGGAATTCTCTGTAGTTCAGAATTAATAATTTGGCTCCTTTTGAGTTCCTAGAATTTTCTGCTCCAGGATCTAAACTTAGGTCTCAATAAAGGATAACTTTTAAAACCCCAATTAGAAAAACTCATTTGTAGATACCCTAGTGTAACATGAAAATCACACTGTGTACCTGTCACAACTTCCTTTCACATTATGAAGCTGTATTTTAGTAGGATAAAAGGACTTCCTTGCCAAGCCTGAATGTGGGTCCTTTTGGAAGGTGCCACCTAACCTTTAGACCAGCTAGTAACTGGGCTGTGTGGGGAACAAGATGAGCAAGTTATTCTCAGAAAGTCTTTGAGGATGGGGGTACTGTTTTGAGACTTAGACAATTTTGTGAGAGGAAACACTCTTCTTTCTTAATAACACTACATAAATTATGTGCTGTCTCTTAAAAGAAATACTCTCAGTATTTAAAACTCATCTGTTATTAAGCTAACTTATTTTATTTAAACTAGTTGGGACCGTAAATGAGCCAAGATGTTCAATGGCATTTTTAACACACATGCATACACATAAATGGTTTTAAAAATAATTTTCTTTGCTTTCTATTCCTTTGAGACCCTACCTTTGAAGCTTGCAGGAGAAGAGGTTCATAAATTTAAAAAAGCAAAAATTTCAGCATAGGACTGTGGCAGATGGTGTTTTAAGCCAATTGCTCACAGGTTATTTCCCTGGAAGCATAAATGGTGGGAATTTTATTTTGCTGTGCCTCGAAAGAGGAATTAAGGTAGTTTGCCAAAGAACATACAGCACTGTAAATAAAAAATATGAATTTTCTAAAAAATGAAGTAAGTGGAAAATATAAGTAGAAAGGGAAGATAGGACTAAGGAGAAAATGGAAATATCACTAGCACCTACATCAGTGCTTCCCAAAATGGAATACACAAATACAGTTTCAGGGAATGTTAGTTTTCTGTGAGCATTTAATAATTGTTTTATGTTTAATTTTCATGGTAATTTAAAAAAATAATGTAAGAACTTTCTGGACACAAATGGTTAACAAGTATATGGAAAAAAAGTTTCAACATCTTTAGCAGTTATAGAAATGTAAATCAAAGCTACACTAGGGTTTCATCATACTCCAGTTGGAATGGCAATTATCAAGGACACAAATAATAATAAATGCTGGTGAGGATGTGAAGGAAAAGGTACACTGATATATTGTTGGTGGGAATACAAATTAGTATAGCCACTCTGGAAAGCAGTGTGGAGAGTACTCAAAAAAAAATTAGCATTAGGACCACCATAGGATCCAGTTATCCCACTCCTTGGCATTTATCCAAAAAATTAAAATCAGCATATTATAGAGATATAGTCACTTCAATGTTTATAACAGCACAATTCACAATAGCTAAATTATGAAATCAACCCAGATGTCTGTCAATAGATGAATGGAACAAGAAAATGTGAGATAAATACACACACACACACACACATGCACACACACACCACATATGTACACACACACACAATGAAGTTTTACTCAGCCATAAAGAAGAATTAAATAATAGCATTTGCCCATAAATGGATGGAAATGGAGCATATCATGTTAAGTGAAATAAGGCAGTCTCAGAAAATTGAAGATCAAATGTTCTCTCTCATATGTGGAAGCTAGAGCAAAATAAAGGAAAGAAGGTGGTAGGGAGGGTGATCTGGATATCATAAATATATAGGGAAGATCAATGGAGCAGAAGGAGATCAAGAGGGAAGGAGAAAGGAAGGGAGAAGGGAGAAAGTATGGAATGAATCTAACAAAACCATGTTATATGCATATGTAGATGTACCAAAGGGATTTTCACCTTTGTATATTTGTAGAATGTACCAATCAAAATATATACATAAATAAAAGAGTGAAAGGAAGATCAATAGAGGAAGGAGAACAGGGGGAGGGAGAAGTGGAAGGAATGCAGAGGGAATGGAGACTGAAATCAAATTCCTTGTGTGTATGATTTTGTCTGCTCTAAAAAAAATTAGAACCTTCTGGGTCATTTGCATGACAACCTCACAACCTAGGACTGCTGTGAAGTATTCATTCCTGGGATATTTATGTTTAAAATTGGGTAGTTGCATAGACTAAGGACCTAAAATCTAGAGGGCATGTTTACACCAAAAGACAGAAGTCATTATAACACACTGTATGAGAGAAGGTTTTACAATGGGGAAAAAGTGAGATAATGATCCCACCACATACCTTATGTCAAACACAATTCAAGAGGGCACCAAATGGTGATCAGTTTTGACAAGATATCTTCATCCATTGTGTTTACTAAGACTATTAATATGAATTGCATTAATTTTTATGTATTGATTTTGGTTCTTACAATTATATAAGGAGTCCAGACATAAGAAATGTATGACTCTTTTCAAACTTGTACATAATTTAAGAAAAATTCAAGAATTTTTAAGAATTATGTCCCACATGATAACTGAAGGCAAACTGAAAAATCTGCATTGACCTTCTTTGAGGGTGAAACAAAAAGATAATCTAAAGATTCTTCTTATCTGTAAGTTAAAATATCCCATTTGCTCAGGAGGAGAACTTTGGTTGGCAGTTAAATATGAGCTAAATTTTGCTGCAGAGTAGCTATCAAATTGATGCTGATCAATGCAAATTCAGCATCCTGGACAATATCCCATGATCACCAAAGCAGAGTTGAAGAGCACTATTTTTACATTATCCTTTGATAGAAGACAGTGGAGGACACATGGTATTAAATGACTTGGTGGTGGACCAAAGGAAAGGTACAGCCATCTGATCTTTTATTTTTTAAGTAAATTCAATAAAATCATACCTAACTTTTATGAAATCTTTATGAATTTTTCAATCATAGTTTTAACAGATGCATTAATTCTTTATACATACTTAAAATCCTAATATTATTAATACCCATAACTTATTTTTGATTTTTGGCCCCAAACTTATACTAAAGAAATAACAGTGACTTTTCTCCATCTGCTGAAGATAAAAGCAACTGATTCTCTACTGTTCTAGCTTTTTCTTAATATCTGAACCCTAATATAGAATTCAGTTCTTCAGATTTTTAATACACATGTTTTTAGAGAAATTTCCTGTATTTATTTCTGTGCACAGTTAAAAGAGATTTTAAAAATCACTTATAGTCATTTGGGAACTGAGGAGCTCCTGAAATTGGAACTAGCCAATAACATGCAAGTTCTAATAGTAAGCTTCCAGATTTGTTTTACCTGTGGCCAATGTATATATATATATATATATTTTTTTTTTTCTTTGACAATCTTTGTGTTTTATAACCAGTTTTATCACCAGTTTTTTGACATTGATAGCTTCTGTTTTATCATTTGTTCCTTGCTTCTTCAACATCTATTTAATAATCCCCCAACCAAATGACTCTAGCTAGAAGCATGATTGGGTAGAAATGACTCGACTCTTTAGAGTTTTTCCTGTCTAATTATCTTTGTTTAGTTATTATACTGTGATGGCAGTTCTCACTATGTGCCTCACTATGATCCAGTTACACAAGAGGGCATGTTCACCTGCTGGAAATGATGTAGGGGACTTCCTATAATTGTGACAAAGGCAAACTGAGCCATAAGTACATTGGTAGATAAAGTGATATTCATGTCTGAATTTGGAAATTACTGGTAGGAATATTTGACAACATATCCACCTACATGGTACTAATATCCATACCAAAAATCGAGAACATCATCCTGAGGTTCCCATTTTTCTCACATAGCACAAATCAAGTCCTACTAAGATTCACCACCTAAAAAGCTCTACCTGTTGATTCTCTATACTTCCTGCTACTATTCTAGTTCAGGCCACCATCATTTATTATCCATATTATTTCAACTGCCTTATGACTCTTCTTCATCATTCTTTTTACGCCCTCTTCAAGCCACAGTCTCGTGGAAGAGTGATCTTTCTACAACACACTGTGGTTAAATCCTTCTTATGCTGAAAACTTTTATGACATTCCTTATCTCCAGGTTTAGGAGCAAACTCTTTATGTGACTTCTATGGTCTTCATAATCTCAATCTTACTTGCTTTGGATTTTTCTTATCCCACTGCCTACCCTCCATCCCTCTCCCCTTTCCAGCCTCCTACATTTTGCTCAAGTCACACTGTATTTTTCTCTATTCCTCGAACAGCTATGTGGCCTCTCACCTCTGATATCATGATATTTGTTTCCTCTGTTCAAATTCTTTTCTCCCCATCATTTCCATCAGGTCTCTGCCACAGTGTCACTCCTAGGAATAAATTTACTCTGGTATCCAAGGTGGGGCTAGATGCTCCTCCCACCTGGGCTCATAGCCTCCTACTCTGTAGCACATTCCACAGTTACAATCTACTCCTCAGTAATGGCCTCCAGATGTGGGCTGTTTGGAGGAAAAGGATAAGATCTTGAAGGGAAAAGAAAATCCTCTCTGATATATAAATACAAATATAAATAACTTGACCTTGAGCACCCAGCAACAAATTCCCTAGCATTGTGATTGTAGAAGAAAGGCACTGGGCTTGATCTGGCCTTCACCTCCTCAACAGCTATGAATGAGATCTTGGACAGGTTATTTACTCTTCCTGAGCTTTAGCTTTCTCATCTGTAAGTGGGGATAAGGCTATCTACTTTCAATATTGTCATAAGAGGTTAAATAAAAATGATATAAAGAACTTAGCACAAGAACTGGAAATATAGCCATGGCAGAGCACTTGCCTACCATGCACAAGAACCACAAAAAGGAGAAAAGAAAAAAAAAAAAACTTAGCACAATAGCTGATACATATTAGACTACTTATAAGAGGTGGTTCCCCTCCCTTTTAAAATGTGAGATATGGAGAACAAATAGAAGAAAATCAACAGAATCTAAGAATTTGAATAATTATGTAAAATTACAGAGGATGATAATGGATATGGGGTAAAAGAATGGGTTAGGGAATCACTTTTAGCTAAAGACGAATCAAGTGACCAGCCTTGTTTTTAAATTGATGCACTGTGCAGTTTGGGGCTCAGGGTGAAGGGGAAAGAGGGTGGTGGTGCTCTTTATGACCCTAATGCAAAGTCCAGGACCCCAAGGCAATTCCACCATGGGTGGAGAGGATGCGAAGAGAGTGGTAGTGGACATTTTAATGGGCATATGAACCACAGGAGGATATTGTTTAAAATGAAATTTTGATTCAGTAGATCTGAGTGGGGCCTGAGAATATGCATTTCTAACAAGTTCCCAGGTAATGCTGATGTTGCTGATTCTCTGAACATATTTTGAATAGCAAGGATGTAGAAAATAATCATGTATCTTCCTTCTTATTAGTGTAATGATATGGAAAAATCATTAATTTCCTAGAAATGACACCACAATTATTTTGGGGAAGAGTACTTAGTGAATTTTTTTAAAAAAATTCTCTAATAAGACACTTTGGAGTTGACTCACCAAAATACAAGTTGAAGTAATAATAAGTGTGAGGGTCTCACTGACTCCAAGCCCTTTTTATCTATCCATCAGGATGAGTGGGCTATCTGGGTTTGTGAGCAGAGCAGAATGGCTCTCCATAGGAGGAAAAGAGAGCCAGGGAAAAGAGGCTGAATGAGGAACCACAGAAATAGGAACTCATAAATGTGCATATAGATATTTAGAATTTGTTTGATTGACAATATACTCATTTCCCTTCATTACTTTCAAGGAGTCCTTTGACTTGCTCACCAAAGGTTTTGTGTAGGTAATTTCTATTTTTCATTCTTCACAGAGGGAGCAGGTTTGATGAGGTGATGAGGGATGAGGGGACAGCTCACAGCAGGATTATGCTAGCCTGGAAGGCCCCTGCTAGGTTCTCTTTAGCAGCTGGCGAGTGGTGGGTAGGCAGGAGGCGAGGGTGGAACACATCTCGTCTTCTATTGCTGAGTAATATGACTCTACTGCTATCAAAATCAGTAATTAAAGCAAAGAGCAATAATAGGTTGGCAAAACCACAGAGGAAGACAATGATAAGGGAGACAAGAGAATTAGGATGCTTGGAAAATGTTAGCAGTGCCTGGAGCATTTACCTAGAAGAGAGGAGTCTAAGAAACAAAGCCATTGTGAAATCAAACTTTATCAGCCATTTTCAAGCTTGCTTTATTTCATAACCTCATGAAACCATAACTCCAGGAAATGGTACAAGTTTTAAAACAAAATTTTAGCCTGGGATCCATTGAAAGGACTTTGAGAGATAACGTTTTTGAATCTCCTAAAATTATATGTCTATGCATATGCATATCTTTCTAGGGAGAAGCTGCTTGGCTCTCACTGAATTGCATATCACATGGTGTTATAAAAAGTGATTCAGAACCACTGAAGTAAAAATGAGGCTAGTGAGAAATCTGTCTTTGATATTCTTGCCTATGAAAATAATGAAAAGTGGAAGAGAACAAGGAAATCTTATCAATATAAATTCAAAACTGTTGGTCCAGGGTTACACTGCCATTCATTTAAAAATTATAAAATGCAAACAAAGGATGATGAAATTTTTATCTTTTTAGACAAGTCATTAGTCTCCCTTGATATTATTCAACAGAAAACAGAGGCTATTTATTCTTCATATTCATGGTAAAATACAAAAATAAAACATGACATCAGACTCTATCAAAACAAACTCAAGTTAGATCAGAAGTTTTGTCTCCAAGAGAGAATTTAGGAATATCTGAGGGTATTTTTGGTTGCCTCTACTAGGGAGATGCCACTGGCACCAAGTAGATAGAGGCCTTGAAAGATGCTAAATATTCTAACAATGGGTGGGACAGCTTCCCCACAACACAGAATTGTCCAGCTCAAAATGTCAATAGTGCTGAGATTGAGGGAGAAAATGCAGACTTCCTGACTGTGAGGAGTATGAATAACTGAAATAAGCATCCTAGCAATTGTCAAATTTCCTTCCATGTGATTTTTAATGATGAAGAATCTCACCCCTACTTTGCAAAAAAAAAAAAAATCCCATAATTTTCAGCAAAGTTGAAGGTGCACTCTGAAGAAGTTGACATGATAAAGGAGACTAGATTTGTTCAACTTCACATAATCCTTGCAGCTTCCAGAATGTAGCACACACTTCATAGATGTTTGTAGAATAAATAACACTTTGTAGATATTCCTAATAAAATGATTTGCCACTAATTTAACTGCCTCTTGGGTCAAATGCTTTTCTTGGTAGAGGGATAATCATATTTTATCAAAATGAAATTGTAGAGAGATTTAGATAGGAAGGCAATTGCCCTGGTCTGGAATTTAGCCAGAGTGGCAGCAAGAGCCTGTTGGAAAGCAGCAGCAATTCCTAATAAGGAACCCTCCATATAAGCCTTTCCAAGAATCAGTGGAGTTGGTCCAGCCCCTTTTTGGAAAGAGAGGTGTCATCTTTTCAGGCACTACTACCAAAGTGACTAAGGGGTTATAGAGATCCTTTTCTTTTGGTTAGAGTGTCACAGCTGGGCCTGGGTAACAGGAACCCCCATATATCTTGGCCACCTATTGGAAGCATAAAAAGGAAAGGCTGATGTGGTGGTGCACACCTGTAATCCCAGCTAGTTAGGAGGCTGAGTCAGGAGGATCATAAGTTCAAAGCCACTGTGGGCAACTCAAAATAAAATAAAAGGACTGGAATGAAGCTCATTGGTAGAGCACTTGCTAACATGTGTGAGGCCCTGGGTTGGATCCCCAATACCGCACAAAAAAAGAAAGGAAAAAAACAAAAGAAGAAAAGTGGAATGAAATCTCTTTAGGGGTCACATGTTCACACTGAAATATTGTAAGTAATAAAGGGGAACTAGAAAACCATATTAAATTTCAACAAAATAATCACACCACATGAGATTCACTTTTTTTTTGGAGGTCACACAAATAATGACGAAGTCAATGAATACATTTATATTCTACTTGTAAAATCGTGTCTTTTGAAAGGGAGAAGATGTGATTGGAGTTTAATGAGCTACATTACTAAAATTCAAATTCATTGGAACAATTTGTAAATTTACCAACATTGTAGGCATAAACCCCTGAACATTAACCTTTAGTATGTTGGAAACATGGGATAGGTGCCCATTGTATTCTTAATGAATAATTAGGAAGCATTTTATACTGTTATAGACATTTATAAGTTGTGGTTCTGAATTTTTAAATCAGCAATTAGTCATCTACTGGATATTCAGTGCAAGCATTGTACTCACAGTGTGTTTTCCTGAGCCAGACTGATTAAGTAGCTAATTATAGTGCTAGCTGTTGCAGCTATGGTTCCCAAGCTTAAAGATATTCATAATAGTTAGACATGGCTATATTTGGTAGTGTTTTGCTGTCACTGTGATACAGGGAGAGCTATATGAGGTTGTAATCTTTCTCATTAGTGGTAAAAGAAATGAAAAGTGTGCTTGCATAAGTCTGTACTCAGTAAAAACAAATGTAATGTCGAATGTGCAAAATCAGATTTTCTTCAGAAAAATCAAACGAATGCAGTGGGCTGCTCTTCCTGAAAAACTTCGGTATAAGATACAACAAGGTCGACTTTTTGGAAGGTCACTTGTTTCTCACATATAGTTGATCAAAATAAAAGGTAAACCTTTGTTCTACCCACTCAATGGCACACAAAACCACCAAACTAAAGCTTAGGAAGTTATAGTTTCCTTTTGTTTGCTGTTCCATGACAGTGACCATAAAGAATTCTTCTGTATGTGATGCACAGATCCTTAATTCTAACATGACATCCCCTGATAAATTGAAGGCTTAGACTAGCTCCAGATGGCTCCATTAGTCTTGAGGAAGGGGTTCTGAAATAATAATTTTTAAAAATGTCTTAATCAAATTGAAGTCTCCTGGAAGAAAAATATGGAAGCCCCAACCCCCATCTTAAGCTGTTCTGTGCTTTGGTTGTTCCTTGAGAAGAATCCTCGGGCCTCAGGGTTAGCTGCCCAAGGCCATTACAATAAATTCAGAGATAAATTCAATCAAAAATAAACTCAGAGTCAAAAAAATATTTTTTTTTTCTTAATGGAGAGCTATTTTTCCTGGGATTGGGCCTTTAATGGAACTGAGTTCAGCAAGTCCATGTTCCATTCCCTACTGGTTCATCCAGACTTGATAGTTCTGTGATTAGTATGAAAAATTCAAACTCAGACCTAGTGGGCCATGAAGCTCACAGAAAAGATGATAATATTATTGACAGTAAAAAGAGAATCACTAAAATAGATCCTCTCTCACATGTTTAACAACAGTTCTTTTTAAAAAGACTGCCTCCATGATCAAAGTGAATATCATTAGAAATGGACAAGCTAACACCATGTGTCTCCTGATATGATGGACAATGTACAGCGGACACGACATTATATCTTTAGTTTTCCTGCCCAAAATGTATAACCTGAATCTCCTCATGCAGAATAACTGGGCAAACCCAACCTGACAGACATTTTAAAAAGTGGTCAATTTGTAATCTTAAAAAGTACTAAGGCCAAAAACAGACAGACTGAGAAACTATTGCAGACCAAAGGAGACTAATGAGACATGGTGACGAATACAATGTGTGACACAGGATTAGATCTTGGACTGGGAAAAAAAAAAAAAAAAGCAAATTATCAGAAAATGTGTTGTTAGGCAATTGGTGAAAAATGAATATGGAATGTGAGTAATAATAACATTGTATTAATGCTAAATTTCCTGTTTTTTATCATCATACTATGATAATACAATATCCTTTATCTTATGAGATACACACTGAATTATTTAGTAAAGAAGTTTAATGTTTCCAGATTTATATTTGACAGATCTAGGGGAGAATCACAGCTAGAGCTAGAGCTAGAAATAGAAATAGAAGGAAGTGTGTGTGTGTGTGTGTGTGTGTGTGTGTAGCAATTACGGAAAATATAAGCAATTGGCTAATCTGTGTAAAGGTGTACAGGAATCCTTTGTACTATTATCAAAACATAAAAATTTATAATGTTAGAAGGCTGCCATTAATTGATTACAATAAACAATTTTTACACATACTATAATATAAAGATAATTTTTTTTTCCTACTAAGTCCCCAAAGTGAGATTGAGGGATCAAGGAAAACTCCTTTACTTTAAAAAGCAAGTTTATTTGTAGGGAATATAATAGAAGCAACAATTCAGGAAAAATAGTGACTAAAAGAAGTAGTTCTGGATTTTTTCTGGTCATTTCATTCTGCAGATGGCATCTATGCATAGTCTTGTGTGTTTTCACTCATCATTATAAGCACCGCTGGACTCACTCAGAGAAGGGCTGCTTTGAGGTGCTCTCTCAGATGGTAGCAGAAGCAAATGATTAATTCATCCAGAAACAAATGATTGTCATAACCAATGTGTCCTCCTCCCTCAGCTTCAATACTTCAAAGAATGTTGTATTTGTAGGATTTCTGCGAGAGAGAGAAAAGATAACATTTTAACAACCTAGACCAGATAAAGAAGAAAAAACTGTAACAGTCCCCATTAGAATCTAAAGTTTGGGGTAATACTGACAGACAATTGACTTTAGTTTTTCCTTCCAAAAGAGGTACAGATTTCAGCTAAGTGGAGAGAGGTAGATTCTGCCTAGACCAGTGCATCTTGAGGTCCCCTGGGGAGATGCTTATTCTATGAATAGTGATAGTCACAACATACTAGATGCCAAGTTCTTTTCCAAAACCCTTTTGATAGGGCGAGCCTCTTTCTGAACTCCTTGCCCTCATTGGAGTTGAAAAATGTGTTCTTTCTTTCTTTTCTTTTCTTTCTTTTTTTTTTCCAGATTTCAAATAAATCTTTATATATCTGGTAGAATTACTAACACTCCCATGGCCCCCACACACTGACTCTTATCATGTAAGAAACCTGGCAATGAGGAAGAAACTGCTTGAATATGGAGCCAAGTGACCAGGTGAAGTGATTTTTCAGTTAACTTGGAAAATCTGAAGGGAAAGCAGAGTCGGGAAAGAAGTTGAGGGTTATTAATTCAAAAGGGGCAGAGTTCAAGCCATATTAAGAAGAGAACACACCATTATGTAGACTAGACAAGACAGTCTTTAGGAGAAATTGCTTCTCTTGCAAAGTTTGTCTGTGAGGAACTTCTGAAAGCAAACCTGAGGCAGGCTCTGTTGAAGCCCTCACTCTTCCTAACGTGGGATATAATAGCTTCTATGGGAGAGGAAAGAGAGGAAGTCTCCACAGGCATACAGCTGAAACTAGAGGTGGCAGAATATTCCAGACTCAGGAAGGGGTTGAACCCAAATCTCTATATCCTGGTAGGACAGTGGGCAAGACAGAAATGGGGTGGGGAGGTAGACAGAGAAAGGGTGATGCCTGAACAGAGGAAAAGATGGGAAGATAAAGAGATAGATGAAGAGTCAGGCAGGAAGCGAATGTTCCTGAAGATCCTTTCTCAAAGGCCCAGACAAGGAGGATATAAAGAAGAATGGTCACTTTAAAAAAAGATATAATTCTTTTTCCTGCTCCTGATTCTTTACTGCTTTGGGTCATATGTGAATCTTTCAGCAAGGCAATGACCTTCATCTTTCCCATTAAGAGTAATAAGAAGGTAGGAAAGTTAGGATAAGGAGAAGTAGCACTGTTGTATTTGATGGGCACCTGCTCAGTCTCACAGTTGACTACAGGGAGGGTAAGAACCATCATGAGCTAAGGATCCTGTAGCTTGAGGGAGAGTAAGGGGATCCCCTAACTGCCCAGTTCACCCTCTCCAGAGACTCTTGGAAATATCTAACTGAGGCCAGAAGGGTCAGACACTTCTATGAGTATAAGCATTTAAATCCAACTAGCAGTTTAGGATTTTTATGTATCGCCTAATCTATACAGGTCTGGGGTTCAAACTGCCACAAAATCTACTCGTGCTGTTTCTGGCACATAGTATGAGTTATCACAGCCCACACATGATATGAATTATTGTACACAGTACACAGAAGATTTTTGCATACTTCATCCCCCTTCAAATGTTATTCTCTACAATTTGGAATGTATTAGAGTTTATTAAACAAACCATGATCTTTCAGGAACCTATATATGTATCTGGTTTCCTCTACCTAGAATGTCTCTCTTTTCTTCTCTACTGGGAATTTTTAATTAATGTAGGTTTTGGCCCATTGTAATGGATAGTATTTGTTCTGGGAGTATTTATGGAATGAATGAGTGAATAAACAAATGTATGAATGAATGGCTCCTTCATCTCCACATGGAGTTAATTTCTCCCTTTTATCTTTTAACATGTCAGTCATTTCACTTATGGTTGTCTCTTTACTGTAGAAAGATTAAATGGATGTTACTATTGTCTGGCAGAATAAATAGAATAATTCCTGAAATATAGTAGCTGTTCAACAAATTCTCATTGAATTGATTTGTACCATTGTTTGCACTTGGAAATTTGATTATCCACTACATTTGGGCATTAGTGCAGTCTATGAATCTGTCCTCAAATGCAGGTATTTTCATGGCATGGCTTCCTGATTTCACATAATGTGATTGTCCTGGGAAGAAATTGACATATTACCAGGGTCTAGGATCAAGAAGTATAATCAACGGGTAAATTATAATTTAGATCCTTCTCTTGAACTCTAAACTTTCAGTTAGCTCAAGATCCAAAGAGCCTCTGGAAAAGTAGAATCTAACATATTTCACAAACATAGGCTTTTGAGTTTCAGCAGCCTTTGGAAGGCCCATGTGCCTCTGTGCACAGTGGACCTCCAAGTAGGTTGAATCCTCTTCCCTCAGAGCCTACAGGTTCTGGGCTGTGAGTCATGCCTCCCCACCCATGCCACATTTGTATAGGAGGGAAATCCATTGCTTCCTTTTACTGGAAGAGACATTGAGAATGAGCAATTCAGATGAGGCAGGATAGAAAAGCTATTAGGAGACTAGATTTTGGAATCAGCCCTGGGATGGAATCTCAGCTCCATCCCACATTAGATGTGCAGTTTGTGGGAAAATTACTGAAGCTCTCATAGCTTCAGAGATATCGTCTGAAAAGTGGGGAGAGGGGCAAGGTAATAAACAATATCTATGACATAGGGTTTTCATAATGATTCATTGAGTTAATGTATATAAAACATGCAGGCTAGAATAGACACTCATTAGCTGCTAGATCATTCTATTAAAGTTCAGAATGAGGCTTTGGCACTTCACTGAGCTTAAGTGACCTTACTTTAATTTCATATGTATGAGTCTTTTCTAAATTAACATCTGTTGGTACCCCTACACTAATCCTTTTTCTACTTCTACCTCCTTGGAAAATCTAGGAGTTGTTTCTTCCAAATGTGTTGTCTGGGACATCTCTTCTTTTCTTGGAGCGACGCATAGATCCAAAGCTACCTAATGACACTTTGCCCATTTTTTCCTCAAATGCTTTTTTCTGCATTATTCCTCATTCTGTACTCTGGGACTTCAATTATATATTTGTGAGACAATTTCATATTGTCTCATGGCATTGAAGACTTTTTTATATTTTGTCAATCTCCCCCACCTTATTCTTAAAATGATTATTGTAGATCTGTCTTCAAGGTCACTGATTTATTTGCCATCTTCTATCTTTTATGAAGTTCTTATGGTAAATTTATGTTTGATGTTGTCCTTAGGCTTTGTTAGAGAAGATCTATTGAAAGTCCAAGATGTTTTCCACAGTCATCTAACTTGGCAGGACTCAACTTCTAATCTCTAGCTCTTCTGTGGATCTTGCCAAGATTGAATACAAGCATTTTTTAGGGTGAGTCCAGAGTGAGCCTTGCTCTGGATAATGCTCTTTACTCAAAGCCATGGCCATGCTGGTGTCTCACCTGGTTTCTGGCCTTGCCAAAAGAGATAACAGCCTGAAGCCTGGTCAGTAGAGAACACTCAATGGTCTGTGATAGGAAGAATATTTAAGGGAACACTGGGCTTGAAAAAGACCTGAGTAGAGAGGGCACAGGTGCCGCAGTCCAGCTGCAGCAAACTAGCCAGGGGGTATGACGAACAACTTGTGTATGTTGATACAGCAGGAGTAGGAGCCATTTATTGTAGAACAGGAGCGGTATTTATACATTCCACACAGCTTATCTAATTAACATATAAACTAGATACAGCAGTCAACCAATAAGAAATCTCCACACTTAATGGCTCGCTGGCTCCACCTCACAAACCACTCCCCCTGGCAAAATGCCAGGCGCCATCCAGACTTGTTTACAGACCTTAACACACAGGAAATGGATGACACATGGGAAGGGCTGTCACCTCACAGAAGGAGAAGTGAATCTTTGTGGATGGGGGGCCCAGGCCTGGCACTCATGGATGGAGACTAAAAGGAGATGGGTTTTAGCTTAAAATAAAAAGCATTTTCTAATTGTTACAGTAGTCCAAAGGTGAAATGTGTAGTAAGAGAGAGTTTGCTCTCAGTGTGAGTAACTAAGTAAAGGTTAAAAATGCTCATTATGGGACTCTTGAAAGAATGATTCACATATCAGATGAAGGTTGAACTTAGAGACTTTTGTGTCTCTTCCCAATATGGCATCCTGTGGTATACTGAGCTAGAGTTCTTTTGGTAAAGACACTAGTCATTTTTTCATTATAGTATGGTGAAGGAATCTTCCTTTATATGTGTAATGGAAAGAAAAGGGTTTATTGAAACAGACCTGGGCTTGAACCCTGATCTGTTATTTTCTAACATATTTTCTGAGAGAACATAGGTAACATTCCAAGCATCAGTGAAACATACATACCTTTGAGAATACAAGTAACATTCCAAGCCTCAGTCTTTGTGTGCTACAAGATATACCAGGTATACTAGGTTTATTGTAAATAAAAAAGTATTGGACAGAGTAATTGGTGTACAGCACACTTAGTGCACATGAGCTATTTGTCATTAATATTAATGGTATTGTTGAGATTACTATTATTAGACAACTTAAAATTTTGATCTTTCAATTCTAAGAATTTGTTTTTAAGCTATTCATGGCTACCTAGTGATTACAGTATTCATTAAAGACCTAAAATTTATGTTTAGTTACATAATTTTATTAATTATAATAGGATAACACCCTAGTGATGCTTAAAATTAAAGCTCCTTCTGAGTGGAGTGATTAGGGAAAATTTTATTTTTATTCACTGTTTTTTTTCCTCTTAAATTTCTACTATAGGTATATGTTATTTTAATAAAGAGATTAATGAAAACATTTTTTCATATATTTGTTGATTGATTGTATATCTTCTGAGAAGTGTCTATTCAGGTCTTTGGTCCATTTATTGATTGGGTTATTTGTTTTTTTGGCGCGTAGTTTTTTGAGTTCTTTATATACCCTAGAGATGCTCTATCTGATGTGTGAGGGGTAAAGATTTGCTTCCAATATATAGGCTCCCTATTCACCTCACAGATTGTTTCTTTTGCTGAGAAGAAACTTTTTAGTTTGAATCCATTTCATGGAGAAATGCAAATCAAAACTCCTTTAAGATATCATCTCACTCCAGTCAGAATGGCAGCTATTAGGAAGACAAACAACAAGAAGTGTTGGCAAGGATGTGGGGGAAAATGTACACTCACATTGCTGGTGGGACTGCAAATTGGTGCAGCCAATATGGAAAGCAGTATGGAGATTCCTTGGAAATCTGGGAATGAAACCACCATTTGACCCAGCTATCCCTCTCCTCAGTCTATACCCAAGGGACTTAAGATCAGCATACTACAGGGAAACAGCCACATCAATGTTTATAGCAGCACAATTCATAATAGATAAACTGTGGAACCAACCTAGATTCCTTTCAGTAGATGAATGGATTAAAAATGTGGCATATATACACAATGGAATATTACTCAGCAATAAAAGAGAATAAAATCATAGTGTTTGCAGGTAAATGGATGAAGTTAGAGACGATAATGCTAAGTGAAGTTAACCAATCCCCAAAAAACAAATGCCGAATGTTTTCTCTGATATAAGGAGGCTGATTCATAGTGGGGTAGGGAGGGGGAGCATGGGAGGAATAGACAAATACTAGATAGGGCAGAGGGGTGGGAGGGAAAGGGAGAGGGCAGGGGGTTAGCAAGGATGGTGGAATGTGATGGACTCATTATCCAAAGTACATGTATGAAGACATGAATTGTGTGAATATACTTTATATACAACCAGAGATATGAAAAATTGTGCTGTATATGTGTAATAAGAATTGTAATGCATTCCACTGTCATTTGTTTTAAAAAAAATCAATTAAAAAAGAGAGATTAATGAAAACAAACCATGTAAGGAAGGAGTCAGTTCCTCATCCACAGAAGTGTGGCTCATCATTAATTGGCCATGGGGGTGAGATAGAGAAGATGCCACCAATAGGTGGGACTGTGGGTGGATAACCTTAAAGTATTTCTTTGTATCCTGAAGCATTTTAATTCTAAGTGTCAGATTGTTGGTACAAATGGTACGGGAGAGGTGCTACAGGAGATTAGAAGAATCTCTCTCAAAATGGGCTAAGGGACAAGATGAATCTTAAGAACAGGAAAAAAGAACTGCCTTTTCTAGAATCCCAGGCTAACTCTGAGGTCCATGAAGGAGTCTAACATCTACATGGCTTAGAAAATACAGCAATTGGGTATCAGGCGTCACCTTTACCTTTATGGTCTGGGAAATCCTTGAAATTTTTATTTGTAGAGTGAAACTGAAGAAGAACTGAAAAATATAAATGGCAAAAACTGTCCTGCAGTCACACTGCAACAACTGGTATCCTAGCTGCACTCAGTTCACTGGGTACAGTAAACTATCCCTGATGTATGTCAGGAGATATTCCTTTATGTAGAAATTTGAAACCCACTTCAAAATCTTTTGCTCCATCATTATTTTACAAGCAATTTCTAAAAGGTTGCGGCATCTGCCTTTGGTTACTGATCCTTTGCAGGGAAACATCATAAAATTGGAGTAGGTGAATGAGACAGGTGCACTAAAATCGTGAATATGTTATGCCACAGTGTCTGGCCCGAGGTTCCAGTTTCTCATTTTGGATGTTGGGGAATGGGAAGTCTTTCAGCTGATATGTTTTGGACATCAATACGGTTCAGATACACTTGGAGGCTGGAGGTTGAGTGGGTGGGAGTGTGGGGGCAGTAGATGGTGGTGAGAGGGAGGCACACAACTCTGTGCATCTTAGCCTGCTAGTGTTAGAAATTTCCCCACAGGAATGACACTTTACTAACCAGTCTTTGGACATGCAGGAAGCTGGGAAAACATGGCTTAGGTCTGGAGGCAAGGCAATGGATAGCATCTTGCTGTGCAGAGAAGAAATGAGAGAGTGACATTGTTTTTAAGATAGAAGGCAAGGGAGTGGGAGAGGGGAGAGAAAGAGAGAGAGAGAGAGAGAGAGAGAGAGAGAGAGAGAGAGAATCTCAATGCCATTAGCAAATGCTTGACCATGGATAAGAGACCCTGTTAGAGAAACAAAGCTGATATTGACAATTTAGAAAATGATCTTTGATCTTCACTTAGAATCTCTAGAAAGTCATTTGCAATGAGGGTGAATTCTGACTAAATGAAGAGTACTGCCTGAAAAGCAGCTTTTCTCTTCTCTCCTCTTCTTTTTCCTGGTGGCATTGCTATTGTTTCAAGGGAATGTGATGGAAATCCACATCATCAAAGTTCAGCACCCTGAGTTCACCATAGTGTGGTTCCACAAAGTGAGTGGAAGGAGAACTTGTAAACCTCTTTGACAGGATCTTTGAATAGAGTGCTGGACAGTGACTGGTTAATGTTTGAAAGCCAAAACTTCTTCTGAACCAAGTAGGGAACAGATGGGACTGTCTTAATGCCCAGGAAGTATGATTGCTTAGTAACTGCGGACACAGAAACTCCTCCAGCAGATTGTTGTGAAATGTGTGTAGAGACTGGATGTTCATTGAGATGACAGAGGTAGTCAAGTGGATATTTAAGGGTGTAAGTCTTGAAGGAGAGGAATGTAGGGGTGAGTAGAGACTGAGGTTCTCTCCAGGACCAGCTAGCAAAGGCCTTCATTTCAGACAGATCTCTCTCTCTCTTTTTTTTAAGAGATAGAGAGAAAGAGAGAGAGAGAGAGAGAGAGAGAGAGAGAGAGAGAGAGGAGAGAGAGATTTTTTAATGTTTTTGGTGGACACGACATCTTTATTTTATTTTTTATGTGATGCTGAGAATCAAACCCAGAGCCCTGTGCATGCCAGGCGAGTGCGCTACCGCTTGAGCCACATCCCCAGCCCCTCAGACAGATCTCTTAATACTAGAGATCTGTTTACCATCCAATGCCTCCCTCTTTACTGAAACTTAAACTCTAAACACAGATGAACTTGTGGTCAATTAACATGAAGGAGGCGATTATCCAGAAAAATCTTGTTTTCTGAAAGTAGATACTCAAATGGAGAAGATTAAGTTATAGTTGTTGCCTAAAACAGGTAATAGGGACTTTTAAGTAACTTTTAGACGCATAAATCTTAATTTTTGTTTCCTTTCAACTAAGGTAATGAATTTTAATGCAACCAGAGAACTGGAGTTCAGGAATGTTTAAGGATAGCCATGTCTGAACTTGTATAGAAACTGCTTTTGGAACACATGCTGTTCTGAAGCTGTTAGTAATTAAAAGTAATTACAACTTCTGCCAGACATGAAGGGTTCTATGTCACCTGGATGTATCATAATAAACAGCTCATGGTAAAGCTAGATTAATTCACTGATCTAGGAATCAGGAAAGATAAAAGTCAATAATGAGATAATAGAAGGCATATTAAAAAAACTAAAAAAATTTTTTAAAAAGAAAAAAACTAATCTTTCAATTAACTACTTCAAATGTTATTGAAAACTAACGAGATTGCAAATGGCTAATAAAAATATAATCTAGATGGAGTTAGTTTTTCTTGCAAGTTCCTTAAGAGTTTCATTCTGAAACTTGTTCTTTGGAACACTAATGCCAAGAATCCAGTGCAATGAAATCTTGGGCCTTGGGCCAACAGGAGGCCCACTTTTGCACTTTTTTGTTTTTGGTTTGTCTCATGAAACCTAGTGGCCTCAGGGAATGCCGTCCTTTCAGAGAACCCACATTATTAGCACTGCTTAGGTTTTGCTATTTTCATGGTGAGGTTTATGCAACTACCTCTTGGGAAAGATGACAGATGGGAAGGCAAGTTCAAGTGTAGAATCAGTGAGTCCAGGGAAGTTCAAATTCTGCTGTGTGAGACGCAGCTCACTGGGCCAAATATATTAATTAGGCACTAGTGACACCACCTGGTCTTCTTGGGAATCTTTCCTCATACAATTCATTGGAAAAATGGACAGATTTTGTTTTCTGCTTACACTGTGTTAAAGCACAGTGAAAGCTATAAAAGAAATAAAAAGTCGGGGCTGGAGTCATAGCTTAGTGGTAGAATGCTTGCCTGGCGCGTGGGAGACACTAAGTTCGATTCTCAGCACCACATATAAATAATTAAATAAAATAGAGGTCCATCAACAACTAAAAAATATTTTAAAAAAAGAAATAAAAAGTCCCCAATCTTGAGGGATTTATCATCTGGAGAATATAACAAATACATAGAAGCTTTTCCTACCCTCCACCAGTCTCTCCTCACTACAAAAAAAATTTGATTCAGATTAGGAGAGGGAGTGGGTTCCCAGCATTTATGTTTTTCTAAGAATTCTGTTGGCTACTCAGATTTGGAGAGTGATCCATGAGAAGGCTCTGAATGATAACATACCTGGTAAAATACTCAAAAAATTGGGGAAACAAAGAAGTATTAGAATTCAGAACACTCAGGATCAAGGTTGACAGGGTTAATTGGAAAGACTTCTGTGAAGATTCTATGAGATTCTTGGAGATCTATGTAAAAATTCAGAGAAGTTAAAAATAGCAGCAATGTTAAGGTAATACATGTAAGGAGCTATTCCAGCATGGGGAAGCATTCACACACACACACACACACACACACACACACACACACACACACACACACATATATATATATATATATATATATATATATATATATATATATATATATGTTTTTTGTTGCTGGGACAAAATACATGAGATGATCAATTTATAAGGAGGGGAGATTCATTTTGGCTCATGATTTAGAAGGTTTCAGTCCGTGGTCACTTGGCCCTGTTGCTTTGGTCCTGTGGCTTCTAGAACATCTTTCACATGCAGCAGCATGTGACAGATGTGGCTTATTCACTCATGGTGGTCAACAAGTGAAGAGCAAGACCTTTAACATGTGGGGTCATTTAAAAATCCAAACTATAACAATATGCCATTAATAATGATCTAATTCTCCAATTTAATTTATTAGATCATTTATTCTGGATTCTTCTGAAACAAATGGAATGTTCTTTGGCCTGTTCTTTCAGAACCTAGTAATCATATTTCCTATAATTTGGCCAAATGTATTAGATAGGGTCTGGCCAGAAGAACAGAAACCGCTCTAGATTTAGGGGCATAGTACAGATCTTGGTCTTATGGGTACTAGAGGGGACAGAAGAGTTAGTTATAGATAAAAAGCAAAGGAGCTTGAAAAGGGAAATGTAGTGACACCCAGAGATTAGAATCTGTAAGAAGCAGCTGCTAGTCGAAGAGACTTGGGGAATAAATGGGAAGAAGAGTTGTTATAAAAAAGTATAATATCAGACTTTAGGTTTTCCACCCAACCAGTGCTAGGACTCTTGAGAATGGTCTCCCTGGCTAGGTGCTGGGATCAACAAAGAAAGCAGTTATAGCAGAAACTTGGATCACTGAAGAGACATACCTGCTTTCAAAGATATCATCCAAAAGAAATACATAACAGGTCTTTCTCTCGCCAGGATGTAATTGAAAGGTAGGTTAACAGAAAGGCATTGTGTTAGGTGCTGAGGTCCAAAGATAATGCCATACAGTCCTTCTTAACTGTAAAATACTATAAGTAATAACCATATTTGTTAGTCAGCTTTCCATCACTATAACAAATACCTGAGATAATCAACTTATAATGATAAAATTATTTGATTCACTGTTTCATGGCCCATGGTCCAACTGACTCTAGTACTTTACTTTAAGTCTTCAGTGAAGTGGCATATCATGGTGAGAGCATATAGCAGAGCAAAACTGCTCACCTCATGGTCAGAAGCAAAAGAGAGGGAGAGGAAGACATCAGGGTCTCACAGTCCCCTTGAAGGGCATGTCCTCAATTATATGAAAATCAACTAGTCTTCACCTTTTAACCCCTACTCCTACCCCACCAAGTAATGCTACTCTGGGACTAAGCCTTTTAACAATAGGCTTTGGGGGAGATTTCAGATCCAAACAATAGCACCATAACATTCATTCTTTTTTTTTTTTAATTTTGAGGTACTAGGGATTGAACCCATGGTGTTGTACATGCTAGGCAAGTGCCTTATCACTGAGCTATGTCCCCAGGCCCTTATCATTCATTCTTTATGCCTATGAAATATTTTATTATGTTCTATCCTATAGTTCTTGAAGAACATATTTTAAAAATTATTTTTAAGAATGTTCTCATACTAAACACATTTTGATTTATTTTTTCACCAAAAAAACTTTCCATGAACATGGTATATCTGTTTCTAAAACTATAAGAACACCCAAATTTTTGTTTCTTATCACTCTCATTTTTGATGTATAGGTTTCCCCATCTGGCCAGTGACTTTCCTGGTTTGCTCCAAATATTGTTAGGCTTTAACAGTTCTGCCATCTCAGAGACTGTTTATCTTGGGGTCATCTGTCCTCTCACATTTTTCTTCAAACTTAACATGGACCATTTGGCTGTTAAATTTGTCTGTTGTCTGCCCTTGTCTTCACTAACTGGTTATTGTAGATCAATCTTAGAGACTTTTTGACAGATAAGATATTTCTGTGAATTCTCTCCTCACCCTCATTGTTGGGAGGGTCTTGTCTTTCCTATTCCAGAACTTCATATTGAATTAAGTCCATATTCTTCCTTCTACCAGTTCTTTCTACTTCAATTTATTTAAGAATCTTATATTTGACTGGTGGTGACAAGCATCCTCAGTAGATCACTCCCATCAGAATCACCTAGATATTTGTATATTGTGTTAAATACACATTTTTTTTTTTCTTTTTACCAACTCCAGTCCTCCCGAATCAGAATCTCTGGTATGGGACCCCAGAAATTTGCAAGTTTAACCAGCTCACAAGGTGATTCTGGTCACTCAGAAGTGTGAGATGCACTAATAAAGGCCTTTGTCTTCAACTCTGACATTTTTCATTCTTACTTCCTTTGGTGCTTCTGAAAATATTTTTGTCTTTAAGAGAATACTCTCTTATAACAAAACATTCCAGATGGGCAGTGGTGATTTGAAATTTGCCCCCTTATTTCTGAAATTATTTTGCTTTGAACCAATTATTATATTTGTGTGTAAGAGAGATAGAGGTTTTAATTACATGTAATAGACAGAAATCTTCAAAAAACAGTAGTAAGTCATTAAAAAAGAAACAGTTAAATAATTGTCTAATTAGCATGCATCAAGAAGGCAAATTATATTCTATTACAGCTTCTTAAGGAAGAGTCAATCATAAACCAATTATAATCTTTCTTCTCCTGGTAGCATACAATCAACATGCCTTTTAGGTTTGGAACTTTGTTCCCAAATAGAGTAGACAGGTATTGATTTGTTCAAATGGTAAAAATGAGGCTCAGAAAGAATAGGGAGACTTGTGGGAAGTCACACAAATAGTTAATTGAAGTGCTGAAATTGGAACCAGGTCTCCTAAGGCCCTCTTACTAGGTCTGCCTCCAATTTAGATCTCTCTCTCTCTCTCTAATTCATACCTTCCAACCTCTCTCTCTCTCTCTCTCTCTCTCTCACACACACACACACACACACACACACACACACACACCTTCCACCCTTTGCAGTATAATGTGATGTATATTGAATATTGGTCTTATATTGTGCCCAACTTTTGCAAAAGTAATGTGACATCCTTTCTCCAGGAGCAAAAAACAAAACAAAACTTGAAATGCCATTGCATAACTAGGGCTACATCTTATCCTCTGAGTGACACTGATTAAAAATGGGGAGGGATGGTGCACACTGAAGTGAAGCAGTCATAATCATTTCAGGGTCCACCAAAACAGCAAAAACAAGTCAACTGACACCAACCAATGGAAATGAAGCGCCTCCAGATTTAGTTCCCAGACCTTGACATCTTATCAGCTTGGAATGGCCTATGAGTATTTACATGGTTACTCTCCCATCTCTATAGATAATTTGCACTAAGAGAAGGGGCTGATATTGTCCATCTCCGAAATAGCTGAAAATTCTGAAATCATTTAGATTTGGCTTTGCAACACAGTCTTATATTTTGTATTTGGGTTTGGGATTCATTTATTGTGAGAAATTAGAATATTTTAAATAACAATGACACAGTCATGAGAACCATAAAATAATAATCTGGCTTTCTCATTCTGTCTCTAAGTTAAAACTTTTTATTCTACATAGAACATACTAGGAATGGAAGGGGATCTCCCATCATACAGCCCAAACTGAACCTCACTCTCTTTTTTCTTATTATATAAAATTATTGTACCTGATTTTAGGTTGATGC
This sequence comes from Marmota flaviventris, assembly GCF_047511675.1. Taxonomy (NCBI): domain Eukaryota; kingdom Metazoa; phylum Chordata; class Mammalia; order Rodentia; family Sciuridae; genus Marmota; species Marmota flaviventris. The sequence goes on along the minus strand of NC_092510.1, from coordinate 40,145,574 downwards.
AAGGTTGCCAAATAAAATACAGGATGCCCAGTTAATTTCAGATAAACAAGGTTTTAGTATGAGTATATCCAAAGTATTTCAGATAAACATTGAATAATTGAATACTAACAAATTAATCATTGCTTATCTGAACTTTAAATTTAACTGGCATTGTGTGATTTTGTGATTGAAAACTGGCAACCCAGACTGAGTATTAAATAAGATAATATGTGCAGTTTCTGGCAGGGAGCAAATGTTCATTAAAATCACAATTACTTTCATATTTGATTTCCTATAGACCATAACAAATAGTAATAAATAGCAATTTGTACATGACTTTACCATTTCCAAAACCCTCACATATTCACTGTCATTCTGATTCTCTTAATAATTCTTCCATATCCCTTCTCTTTACCAGATGAAGAAATCAAGCCTTATAAACATAAGTTTTACTAGCTGCAGGGTAGTCCATAGTATGCTTTACAATGTTTTACTGTATAGACATGTATGTTTAGACATGTATTTTTACTACCTTGTGAAATGGATAACATTAGCCCATTTTACAAATAAGAGACCTGAGGCACATAAAGGTCAAGTAATTTCCTGTCCAATTTTTTGGCTAGTAAGTTGTGGAGCTGGGAAGCAATTTCAGGTGTGTGGCTCAGACCATGCATTCTCCATCCTTGCAATATTCAGCATCCATTAGTGGAACTGATGTTTCTTAAAAGCATATGCATTTGTAAGCACCATGATGCACGATGTCAGGAGGCTACATTTACATATTGTTCCACCAGGAACACCTGATAGTCTCAGCACAACCTCTCCAGCACGGAGTTTTCTCATTAAAGATTTTTTTCCTGATATTTGATAGGTGGAAAATAATGTCTAATGTTTGTTTTATTTTTTAATTTTTTTAGTTGTTCTTTTTAGATATGTATGGCAATAGAGTGTATTTTAACATACATATATGGAGTATAACTTATTCTAATTAGTTTTTAAGCTGCATTTATTTGGTTGCAACATGTTGGACTTTCTTTTTAATATGGTTTAAATCATATTTCTTCTTTTTAAGGTGCATATGTATCCCTTTGGCCTATTAGTGTTAAACAATTATTGTTTTCATTTGTGGCAAATGACTTGTAAAAGTCAAGTTTGCTTGCCTTTCAGTTGTGTGTTTTAATCTTTGGCTTATGAAATTTAATTATAAATAGAAATTTGTTTGTATTCTTTTGTGATTTCTCCCTTGCTCTTGTGTTTTTTAAATAGGGTTTTGTCCTCCATTGTTTTTCAAAGGCTCTACATAGAAAAATAGTCTTCAGCCTCTGATTGCTATTCATGGATCTTACTAATGCTTGAAATGTTTGACACCTGAAAGAATAGATTAATTTTTCTTTTTAAACCTTTTGCTGTTAACCATATTTTCTTTCTAACATCTTCCCTTCAGAGCACCCTTTGCTCCTCGTTCACGGACAATCTATGGGATCACATCTGAGAACATGTAAGCATATACAAACCTTCCTTTTTTAAAGATCAGATTGCTAATCCAACTGTTTGAACAATAATAATAAACTTTAAAATTTTTGCCTGATGTTTTAGCAGATTTCAGCACAGTCCTTGTATGTGATCTTAGTATCATAGCTCAGGTACTCTGAGTGGCCCAAGGTCACTGGAACTGGTAGCTGGCACTGGAACCCAATTACTCCAACATCAGCTCTTATGATGTCTTCACTATTCCAAAGTTTCTTATGAATGATTTACCATCACAGCAGGAGAGCTAAATACTCACATAATCATTTTTCCTGTCAATTGATAGTGTTTTAGAAGGTTCTGAAACTTTTCCACTCATGCCAGATTGTCATCAGTTGAATTCTCTGAGCAATTGCTCAATACACACACTTGCAAAAAAGTCAATAAATAACGTGCACACATTGTATTGCTGCAGAAATATGCTTGCATTTTTTTACATAAGGACTTTAGGGTCCTTGATATTTCTCATACCTTCACACACTAGAAAGCCATGTGTCTTCTGATTATCTTTTGTGTCAGCCACAAGATGGTACCATTGCACAGCCTAGAGAGAGCATCAATCAGCAGTGAAGTCAACAGAAGGAAATTAATACCAGGTTAAATGCAACACAAACACAGAAGAAATAGATAAATATTACTTTCATATTCTAAAATAGATAAATATTACTTTCATTCTTCATTAAAAGTGTAATGGAAACTTGTATATATGATAATTTGATCTAAGCTTTTTCTCTACACCCACACTCTCACCCTAAAAATGTCAAGGATTTGTTTGTTCTATGAGAACATTATGATCTCCTCACGTCTACTGAAGGAAATTTATCATTCTAATCTTGGGAGTTGATTAGACTTGACTGAAATTCTTCTTCTCTCCAAACCTTGGAGTGTCCCTTCCTTATAGAAAGAGCTAATTAAAGGAAGTAAGCTCTCCAGAAAGGATTTGAAATTCATTTTATAAAAATGGTAAATGACTGAGAGCAGGGTATTGTATCAGGAAAAGACAGGATTTGGATTTAAGCAGAGAGCCATTAGAGCGTCATTTATAATAGTGAAAAGTTAGAAAAACACAAATGCCCCATGGTAGGCTGGAACAACCATATAGAGGCATGCTGTTGTAGATAATAACTAGAAAGATGCAGAAGAATATTTCACCAAATGGGGAAAAAAATTCAATACGGATTAAGTGAAAAAAGATAGATTGCGAAACAGTGTATTCAATTGTGTGCATGTGTGCTGATGGGAGGGATACACAATAAATGAGTAACAGTAGTTCTCCCTGAGTGCAGCCGATTTACTGTTTTGGAGTGGTATCTGCATTTTCTGCCTTGTGAACGTGATCACTCATCCAGGAGATGAGAGGGCTCTGCTGCCAACTTAGCTCTCACTCCTCTCTCTTTGGTGGTGAAGTTGAGATGCCTTGATTGACAGACTCATAAGAATCATACAGAGTTAGGAGAGGGATAGTTCCCTAAGAAAGGAATGAGAGGAGACAATTGCCATATGTAAGCATTGCCTGGACTGGCCTTGCTGTCTTGAAGCCCTTAGTTGGGCCTATGTGAAATGCTTTTTTAGGGATTGGCTAATAATTGTTTGGAAGTCTTATCCAGACTAACCCTAATAATGGTTATTTTAAAGTATGCTATGTCCTGAGCCCAGTGGCACTCACCCATAATCCCAGCAGTTGGGGGTGGGAGCTGAGGCAGAAGGATATTGAGTTCAAAGCCAACCTCAGCAAAAGCAAGGAACTAAACAACTTAGTGAGACCCTGTCTCTAAATAAAACACAAAATAGGGCTGGGAATGTGACTCAGTGGTCAAGCATCCCTGAGTTCAATCCCCATTACCACCTCCCCCCCCAAAAAAAATATACTATGGGGTGGAAGTTTCAGGATAGCAAGAAACACAGAGCCCAAAGTTGATCACCAGCCCTTTCTATCTATTGGCTTTGGAAGAGTGGGTAGAATAGAAGTGGCCTAGAGGGTCTTGCTTTTAACAGCCAATTCTTCAGAGAAGCGATGTTGTACTGACGCACTTTGTAACTTTTGGAGTAGAAATACCTGGCAGTGATGGCATCCAATTAGAAGGCATGATACCGAGGCAGTTTCAATAAGGCCTGTCCTTCTTTGCATTTCAGCAGCAAAATTAAATATCAGAAGAATGCACATGGAGAGCTTTCTTGTATTATATGAAAGCATTACCATTAACTGTGCTATTTATTGGGGAGATGTGAAAGGTATCTGTCAAAAGGGTGCACACCTTTTTGCAAATATGGTGCAAATGGTTCAGTACTCACAGTTGGAAAATCTCATTTTTTTTTCTCTCAGATAAATAAAAATCATTGATTTCCAGTGTTAGGAAGTATTTTTAAGCCTTTATATTGGTTAGATTTCTATTTTTATAATACCCAAGACAATTAACTTATGAGAAAAGGTTTATGTTGACTGAAAAGGTTGGAGGTTTCAGTCCACAACCGGTTGGCCCTCTTGCTTTGTACCTGATGGGAGCACATGGTAGAACAAAACCATTCACCTTATGACCAGGGAGGAAAAGAGAGGAAGAGGAAGGCCAGGTCCCCCTCTAAGGGCATTCTCCTGATGACGTAGGCCCCATTTCTTGAAGGTGTTACCACTTCCCACTAAGGGACCAACCATACATGGGTATTTGGAGGACATTTAAGATTCAAGCTCTATCTGACTCTAAAAGGAGAATTTCACCAGGTTTTGCATAATGTTTATATAATTCAAATTGATTCTTGGTGTAAATTGAATAGTTCTAAAATATATGTAGCTTCAACAGTTTGTCATTCCAGATGCTGGTTGTGGAATACTGTATTAGAATCACATGAAAAAAAATTTAAAAAACCTTCCCACAATGTTCACAATATTCCTGGATTCTTATTAAACAGTTAAGTGGGTCCTGAAAAATCTTCAACTTCCTTAGGTGATTTTGAAATACAGTCAGCTGTCTGAGGCCAGGAAACTGTTAACTGCTCCCGCTCCATGTTTAATGCAGAATGTGACCAATGATGCCTGAGAACGATATTGTGTGTCCCTGGGCTCATCATGGTGCCAGGAATGTCCAGTTTCATGTGAGTAAGCATCATTGAAGGATGTGTCAATCACAGAACCATGTGTTTCCATGGGCTTGGTACTTAGGAAACATGGATACCACTTACCTGGGGGTGATACCTAGTTCTGAGATGTGGCATTTGATAATCTGATTTGTGTTTATCTTTCTCATACAGTTCTGTCTTCTATAGACATTGATGCGCGGTCTTACATTACTGACCTCTCCAAGTGGCATTCACTCAGGTGGATAGAAATATCAGCCACCATCCCTGTCCCTGAGAATTCCCTCTCCATTAAGCTAGGGAAGGATGGTGGGGTTCCTACCAATGCATGGGGGTAATTACCTGCCACAGTAGTGGGAAGTGGAAGGAATGTGGGTGAAATATGGATAATAGCATAAGATTCCTTCAAGGACTAGATGAATGATCATAACTGTTGCATCTTCCTTAATTCTCTACTCTATTTTAGGTGACTCTAGGATAATCATCTATTTAAGCAGATCTGGATTCCTCTAAGCAAATTCTGCTTGCAACAAGATTTTCTTCTTTTGGTCACCAGACAGTCCCCCAGATTAGTTAAATCCAGAAAGTCCTAAATTTGAGGCAACTTTTTACAGTGTAGTAGTTAGAATTTAGTGCAAGTGCCACATGATTTTTATTTTGTTTTATTTTTATTGTGCATGGGTGACCTTCTCCATGAGTCTTCGGCTACTCTCCCTTAGGTATGGAGCAGCCTGTGATAACAGGATGTGTCCTTCAACAGGGGGTGATGAACTTGCTGGAAGCCAAGGGACAGGAAGTCCCTTTTCTAACCAAGTCCTATTCTTAGTTCCACTGACCAAAACATCTCATAATAGGCACTCCATAAGACTTTCTCCCTCATGTCCACTGTTATCAGTGTATTTTAGGGGTTCAGTCACAGTCAGGATAGTAAATGATGTCCTTTATCTCTAAAGTTGTTCACATCATTTGCAGGTAGAGTAGAAAATGAAAATGCAGGGCCATTTGTTCAAAAGGGAAAGAGTGCCTCAGTCCTCAAGGGACTAGGGTTGTGGCTCAGCAGTAGAGTGCTTGCCTACCATGTGCAAGGCACTGGGTTCCATCCTCAGCACCACATGAAAGGAAGAAAGGAAGAAAGAAAGAAAGGTATAAAAAAAGATATTCAAATATAAATATAAACACTTTTATTTCTTCCAAAATCTCTTTCTCAACTTGTCATGGTATTTAAAATTTGCTTAGGGGAGGCCGCGGCTGGGAAAATGGCAGATGGGAAGGCGGGAGAGAAGCCTGAAAAGCCGCAGTGAGTTGCAGCCGCCAGAGTAATGGAGGGGAAAGTTCCAGTCGCAGCGCTGAGAAGCGATCAGCTGAAGAAGAAGCTGCAGACCTCTCAACAAAGCCTACAAAGATCTCCAAGTTTGGATTTGCCATAGGTAGTCAGACAACAAAGAAAGCATCAGCCGTATCCATCAAACTCGGATCAAGTAAGCCTAAAGAAACTGTTCCATCTCTTGCTCCAAAAACCCTTCCAGTAGCAGCAGCTTTTAATGAAGATGAAGATAGTGAACCAGAGGAAATGCCTCCAGGAGCAAAGATGAGGATGAAGAATACTGGAAGGGATACACCAACATCAGCTGGACCAAACTCTTTCAATAAAGGAAAGCAGGGGTTTTCTGATAACCAGAAGCCATGGGAATGAAACATAAAATCTCATCTTGGACATGTCCATGACCAAGACAATTAAATGATGTATTTTGAAATTGGGGTGTGGGGTGGGTGTAAAGTTAAAAGGAACAGTTTTCTTTTTTAAAGAATGGTATAAGACTATCTTTGGAGCCGCTTTTTTTTTTCTTTTTCTTTTTTGTTTTTGTTTTTAAGATTGAGTGGTACACTAATAAATGAAATTTATTAGTTTGAAATTAGAGGTAATTTATGTTTTACATACAGATTTCAAGACATTTGCTAATTTTGTAGTTTCATGTGATTCGTTTCCAAAGGTTACAGATAATAAAGAAATCAGAAATGGTACCTTTTTAAGAATTGCATATTTTTTTTTTAGGCACAACTATTAGCACATTAAGAAGGAAACAAAAAGTTACTATCTTTTTAAAACTGCAAGCAGTTACTCTCCTAACGTAACTCCCTCATTACCTAATCTGTCTGGCTCCCAGGAACAGCCTTATAGAGAGAAGAGAGTATTGTACTGAAAGGAAAATGTGACTGGATTATTGACTAATAATAAATTTAGATAAAATTAAAATACAACTTTTTTCCTTATGGGCATTTGTTTTGTTTCAAGTCATCATATACTAGGTATTAGCATTGCTATCAGTGTATACAAACGCTCAGCTCTTAAAAATGTTTTTATTTCTTTTTAAATTTTTATGTGAAGTATCAAGTATTTGAAATAGCCCACACACCTTAATGAGTCTTGTCTACCTTCATTAGTCTTCAAAGAACAACCATTTGCTACCAAAGTAAATCAGTATTCTGAATGTGATTCTCTTGGTTTTTGTTCATAACTAATTCCTGTAAGCATTTCCATTAGAACTTGAGGCAAATCATAAAGAAGCTGTTTCTTTTAAAATACAAACCACCACCAAAATTTAAATGTATATAATACTTAAGCATTTGGCTGGTTTTTATTTTTTAAAATGTATAAACACCAAAAAAAGGAGAAATTTAACATTGTATGAAGACAACATGAGAAGATGCACTTTCTGTGACTTTGTCTAATCATTTAAGTTACTAACTTGTTAAACCCAATTTAAATTGAGCTCACTGCAAGATTTCTTATTAGTACAATTCTATGGTTTATTTGAAAAAAATATATATATATACACACATATATATTACTGACCACTGACCAGTGTCTTTTCGAAAGCACATTTAAGGTACTAAAAATAGAAGGAAAGAAAATGCATCTTCAATCACATTTTATGAAATCTCCCACCACATATACTGTTAAGATTTGTGTATCATGAGGTGTTTGTTTTTTATTTTTGTATTGTATATGGACATTATTTTTTAATGTGACAATTAAACACATCTTTAAAAGAATAGTCACAGACAACAAAAATATGGTAATATGATTTCCTTGAAAACTCCTACAATGTTAAATTTGGAGGAAGCTTCAAACTATTTTATTGGTGGTAATTAACTCACTGAACTCTTTTTATTGGTAATAATTCCAGAGAAGCAGCCTGTATATTTTTCTAACTCTTGTTCACTTGCATTGAAGTTTAGAAAGAGCCCCAAGTAAAACAATGGAAATGTATATACAACTATTAGTTCTTAACATGATTTAATTACTTTTATGTAGGCAAACTATCCATTTTGTCCATTTTACTGTTTGTTAAAATAACATCCCTCTCCTATATATTCTTTTCTTGACCCAAATGAAATATTAACCTAAGGTCAAGATGAAGAGAGAGAAACAACTGAGATGAATGTCTTTACTAAAATACCAATAAATTTTGTCAAACTAAAAAAATAAAATAAAATAAAATTTGCTATGTGTACCATTCTCAGTAAAATTTTGAATTATTAGCACAGATTTTGCCATTCATCTTTACAATGTATAATGCCATAATTTTTAATATTTAAATTAAAAACATTTTTCATTGATAGATAACATTATATGATTTTATTGTGTATATCATAATGTTTGAAGTCTATACAAATTATGGAATGTTTAAGCCTAGCTAACAAATGCATTTTTGTGGTGAGAATATATAACATGCACTCTCTTTATGTTTTTCAAAAATATAATTAACCAAGGTCAAAAGGCAGAAAGAGTGAGGGGATTCATGAGACAGAGGCTTTATGGTGGTTTTCAAGAGAAGGAACTAGAAAGGCAGGACTAGAAGCTGAGTTTACCTACAATTATATAATTTTAATTGTTTTGGTGGGCCCTGAGCTATAAGGATATTCCCTAGTTGTCCAATACTTGTTCCTGGGATGGTTAGGGCAGACAAATATTGCCTCCCAGAGTGCAAAAAAAAAAAAAAAAGGGAGGTGATTTGGAGCATTGGCTCTGGTTTGGCTGCATTGCAGAACAAAGGCATGCTCATAGACAAGTTGTTTGCTGAATCTGGGAATTAGCTAACTATGGAAAGGACAACCCCTGGCTCACAAGGCCCCAAGATGTCAAAGCATCACAAAATATAGAAAATATAAACAAATATGATAAATGCAACTTACATAATAAAAATTCAAAACACTATTAGAAATTTCAAGATAACAACAGCAGAACATTCAATCTAGCACACTTCTGAGTGCAGGGCTGTGTGCAATTGCAATTGGTATGTCTGTGAAGCTGGTTAAGTCTCTTCCCTTGTGAATTCTTTCTAGGTTAATCTCTCCTCCCTCAGCACACTTTAGCCTCTCTTCACAGTGTAAGCAGAATTGATCAAACAGTACAGAGTCACATCTTCAGAATATCAGGGATCTCACAGGAGGGAAGTGGACAAAGCCCAGAGTGGTAGGGGTCTCCACAGGCAAGTCCAGGAGGGGAAAAGCATTAGAACTGTTGGGTCAGGATTTTTGAGCAGAACTTCAACTTCTGGGTAGAGGAGTGTCCAGGACATAGGACACACACCGAAACTTGAGGGAAAGAATTATACATGAAGAGGAGGGGCCTGGGCTTAAGACTGAGGTAGTATCTAGTGGAAAACATTGGGGTGGATCTGGGGGACAACTCAAGAGGGTCTGACTCAGCAATGCCTAGTTCTAGACAGCGCACTACAGACACTTAAATGCCTCCTGTCCCTGACAGTCAGGATTTGTCCTGAGCATTCACTGAATCAGTAGGTGGAAGTGTTCTGTTTCCTCTTAGCCAAGCCTGAGAACCAGGCCTGAACAAAAGGTTCATGCATGGATTTTTTTTTTCCAGAACCAAAATATTTTATTTTTTCTTATTATAGAAATCTGAATTTTAGACATGCTAGATGAGGAAACATGAAAAATCCAAGGAAGGTATAATGCTGCACATTCTGCATCTCTATTAACATTTGGGGATGAACACTTTAAGTATTTCATCTTTGCAAATTTTCCCCTTAACTTAAAAAACTGAGAGTCATTTATATTAGCTTAGAGATACTCTTTATTTTTTGAGCTTTCACAAATTAGTATTTCTTATATGATTATATGTGTTTCTCTTGGCTCCCCCCTCTCCTGAGACAGAACAAGGTCTGCTGTGTTATTTTGAATTCCCCAGAGCATTCTCAGCCATTCTCTCTTGGTCTCTCTGAAGTCTTCCTGAAATGATAAGTGTTGTTGACCAGTGGACTAGGTATAGGATATGCACATGGAGGAGGGTTGAAATTCATACTTCAATTGAAAGAAATATGCAATATAATAATACATTCAGTGTAATTAATTAAATACAAAATAATTTAAATGTTTTGTATATTATTAAAAATCAAATATATATTACATATTAAATACATACATATTAAATATTGTATATTTAACATTTCAAATATCTGATATTATACAGGCCCATCCCTTCTGTCCTTCTACATAATCCACAATTTGAGATCCATCAGCATCCAGAGGAAAAGAGACTGTGACCAAAGAAAAATCCCTCAAGATCTTGATAATTTGGAATAATGAACCAAAGTGAACCAAATCTAAAGAGAATTACCCAAAAGACATAAAGCCCCATATTTATATTTGAAAATCTAACAAACACCACAGAAGTAGCACATAATACTGGGATATCAGTGTGGCGACAAACATGGTGCATAGCAAAGGACTGGAAGAAAAGGGCTACTCCTGGCAGAGACGTCTGTAGGGGTGATGCTTTCACTCATCTGAAGCCTGTCATGTGGGAGAGGAGACTCTGGCTGATACAGAAGCCCATGGAAATAGGAACTTTTGGGTAACCGCAATGTGCTGTAGATTGGTATTTTCCTTTCAGTCTCCAATTCTTTTCACTCTCTATCCATTCATGTTCTCCTGCAATTTTATGTTTCCTTTTAGTTGTTTGCTTTGGGGCCATGAACATAGGACTTTGTTAGATAAACCCTATTTTAATCTGGCTCATTGTTCCAACTTGTCAGTGTCCTTTGGGATTCTGATTTGGCTAGTGAGCCCCTAAGACAACTTTTCTAGAGTCTCTCTCTCTCTCTCTCTCTCTCTCTCTCTCTCTCTCTATATATATATATATATATATATATTTATTTATTTATTTATTTAAATTATACATTTAAATTATATATAATATATATAATTATTATATTGTATTCCTCTATGTACAGGTGAGAAATGGAGGATTAAGAAGGCCATCTGCTAATAAAAAAAAGACAAAAAAAAAGAAGGATATCTGCTTCTAAAGACCTTGCAGTTAGGGTCTATCAGTACCAGGACTACCCCTGGGTCTTCTGGTTCTGAGGAAAATGTTCTTTACATTCTGCCATACTCACTGAAGACATGTATGAGCTGATGGTAGAACCTATAGGTAGAAATCCCAGAAGCAACATAATAAAGACCTACCTCTGAGCAGTGCTTTTGTAGACATTTTGCAATCAACTCTTCCTACAGCACTACAGTTGATATTATTGTTTTCATTTTACAGATGAGAGGCCTAGGAAAGTTAAGTATTTTTCTTCAAGGTCAGAGAACAGACTGGGTGCTGCATGCCAGTTGTCGCACAAAACAATCATGTGGAGAATATATCTTCCCTTCCTGGGGTTCTTTTAATGTTTTGGAGGATACTTTCTTAGAACACCTAGAAGGGTAGTTGAACAATCCATCAGGCATTATTAAAGTGGAAGGACCTCAAGTTCTAGTGGGTGAAGTACTAGAGACCTTTTTTCTTAAACTTTATTTTATTTACTTATTTTTTATGTGGTGCTGAGGGTTGAACCCAGTGCCTCACAAGTGCTAGGCAAGCACTCTACCACTGAGCCACAACCCCAGCCCATAGAGACTCTTAACGTATGAAAATTCCAAGATGAAGCTGATTTCCAAAGAGATTCAAAACAAGAAAACATGTAAGCAACATTTGGGATCTGATTGGAATTCTGAGCCTGGTTCTCTACATTTAGAAATAGAAAAGTAAAGAGAATTTTTAGTAAAAAAGAAAACAACATACTTTTGGGCATTATTTGTTCTGTTTAATTAGGCTCTTGGCTAACACAAACAAGATTTTAATTATTCTAAATGAAAAGCTTTGAAGAGATTTTAATGCAGAACAAAATCATCACCTTGCTTCAAGTATAAACCACGAAGTTCGTGGAGACTCTTTGAATTAGAACAATAGAATTTGAGATCTAGAGGGGTCCTTCAGATCCTGTCTAGTCCATGCTTCCCTCCTCTTTTTCTAAAGATGAAGAAATAAGGTTCTGAGGCATGAAATGGCTTTACCAAAGTCATCCATCTGGTTTGGACCACTCCTTAGTGCTTGCCTAAAGAATAGGTTTTCTGAACTCTTTACCCAGACCTCTCTCTGTTCTCCACCTCGTGATGTTCTGTTGTCTTCTGGCTGGAAAAGCTCACTAATAAGAACTTTCCAGGATGACTTAAGTTATTTTCATTGGAGACAATCAAGAACATTAAAAAAATTCAAATGTAAGAATGAAAAACATTACCTAAAATCTGACATAAATTATTTTATGATGATTCACTCAGAATAGCCACATCATGTGATGCCCTCATTGACATGAATAAGCAAGAATTAACAATAGTTAACTTGTGCTACCTCATCATCCAGTCAAAGTCCATGGACTTCTGAAATCATACTTCACTGTTAATTCAAAATGTCTTTGAACTTCACTTTCCTCACTACAAATTGAAGAGAATAAAATTTCCCTTCATTGTATTGAATGAAGATGAAATAACAGATGTACCAGGACCTAGCCTAATACCTGGCCTATATTTCACACAGAATAAATGTCATTTTTTTATTATTTTAGAATTTGCTCCTTCTTTAAATGCATCCTCTGAATAAACATCTGCTATCCCTGTGTTGTGTGCAGAAGATAAAGAAGTGAATGATAGCCATAATATCTGCATTCAAAGAGAATTTTTTATGGGAAATATTGACATTAAGCAGTTTAAATTGAATGTTATGAATAATTAGGTAAGAAAATTCAGGGTGCTAAAACAGGACAAAGGAGGAGGGCTAGTTTGGGGGATCAAGGAAGACCTCTGTGAGGTGGTAGTATCTAATTTAAATCCTAAAGAATGCATAAGACTTACCCAGATGAGAGGGAGAAAACAGAGAAGGGAAGTAACAATCATTTCAAACTAAGGGAGAGAGTGAGTGTGCAAGTACTGAAGGGAAAGTGTTTAAGACATGTAAAGTGAGGGGGAGAGTGGCAACTAGTGCAGCTGTAGAGATAGGCTGGGGAATATATCATCAGGGGCTCATAAGCCATGGAATGATTTTGAGAATTAATTTCAAGGGCATTGGAGAATCATTGGAGAGCCTCATGAGTTTCGGTGATGATTTTTATCATTAAAATTAGGAGTCTATAAATATTAGCTCCCTGGAAAGGTGTAGAGAAAGTTCACTACTCTAAAACGGGGACAGGATTGTTTTAGGAGATGCCTTCCTTTTGTTCATGGAATTCAGGGATGTCTTTCTGATGCAAAGTGGCAAGAAATTAGCCACTGTGCTCCACCACTAGAGGAAGCTAGTGGTCTTCCATGGCCATATAATTTTCTGTTGGCCCATTGTCTAATGACAACATGGTGGCACTGGCAGTTGGCTCAACATTTTGGCCATTTTCCAGGGACAAGGCCATTATGGCAGTTGGTGGTTGGTAAATTCAGCCCCTGCTCTCTGTGCCCAGCCATATGTCCAGACGCTACTGGCAGTCCTAGGCCTGGAGCCTCCAGCCAGCTCAGAACAAAGGCTTAGTCTAAAAGGCCTCTCCCCGTCACCATCGCAATCACTTGAGCATTTATGCTCAAAACAGCTCTCTTACAGGAAAACGTTTGTGTTCCTCTGGAATGTGAAGGAAGGTTCATGGTTTTTAAAATTCATGAATTGCGTGGAATGGAACGTTCCTTTTCTGAGTAAGGAAAGAAACAGAGAGGCTGTGTCTTAATGACACTCAAGCTATGGGTCATCTCAGGCAGGAAAAACCTAGTTAAACTAATGATTTGGCATGGTATGGACCCCTTTCTCTCCCATCTCAAGAAAAGGTTGTGATTCCGCTCCCCCCACCCTTTTCATTAGATTCACTTTAGAGTACTCAGTCTTGGGCAATCAAGAAATTCAGTATTTTTCTTTACTATTCTAAATTATTTGAAAATAATCATTCAGGCTGGAAATATGATCAAAGAAAAATCTATTGAAAAGACTCAGGTGTCCTGATTTGTTTTGGTTGGTTTAAATACACTTTTGAGAACAGATAGACCTGTGGAGAATTGTGGGATTGGTCTTTACTCATCCTGTTGCCCCTTTCATGTTCTTTCCTGCCTTCTTGAGCCCTTTTCTTCTGTTTTCAGGGTGCCCAAACTTAGAATCTGAGTTTGAAACAAAGAAGTTTGGTTAAATTAATTTTAATAAACTCCAATGTCTGAGCATAGGAACACCCACCACATACTCTAACTTCTTGACCCCGTAGGGTAGGGATGGGGGAATATTGCATTTTAAAAGATTTTGATAGCCCAACTGAATGGTGACATTTTAGTTACTTAAAAAAGGAAGTATAATGTGAAAATTTTTCACTATATGGTGAGGGAAAAAAATGCTTTGGTAGTTGGTGGAGTGGGGTCATTTGGAGCAAGGCTTCTTAACACCACAAGTGGGAAGTCATCTATGATACATTTTTCTGGAGTCTTAAATTTTGTCCAACCACGTGAATGAGTCAGGGTGATAAAATGCAACATGAGGTTTTTCAGTATGTTTGATGTGTTCTTTCTCATTCAGCATATGATATTTCTCATAGGCTTATGCCATCTCCTCTCTATTCCAACACCTGCTCCTCCCCACCCATAACATTTAGCAGCTTCTCTGTGAAGATCAGAACTGCTGTTTGGTGATACTGGTTGGGAAAGACATACCCAACACAGGACCCTCTAAAGAGGGAAATTGCTCTTGTAAAGACACTGTCTTGAAAAAGCATGGAATTTCTTCATAACTTAAAGATATCCCATTTCTTTTTCTCCAAAATGGAAATCCCCTTACATTCTTTTTTATTATTTTCAAAGCAATACATATCAGCATAAAGACATAAAATATGAGTGGAGTATAATAGGAAAAAATATAAAAGAAAATGAAACAATACTATGATCTCATCTTTTGAAAATAATCAATGTTAAAGTATTAACATTTTGGAACATAATATGTGAGATATTTTTCTTTGCATAAACACACATTTTTAATATAGAAATGAAGAAATATTGTACTATGGTTATTATTTTGTAATCTAATTTTATTTACATATTGTAAATATCATTTATAATATCATTTTAATTATTAGCATACAGTTTCTTTACTGAAAATACTACAATTTATTTAAGCAACTTAACCAATCTTCTTTTAATAGAACTGTTCACAGTTTAAATGGCCAAACATCATGGTCTGAGACTTGTGCTTACCCAAGATATACCAGACACTATCTCTGAAGAAGAAATTTGCAGTGGGAACAAAGGAAGACAGAGAATTGGGATATGACTGACTGTCATGTTTGGTAAGAGTTCTTTAGTAGATTCAGAAATGTCTTAAGATCAAACAAGGGCTGGGAATGTGGCTCAAGCGGTAGAGCGCTCTCCTGGCATGCGTGTGGCCCTGGGTTTGATCCTCAGCACCACATGCAAACAAAGATGTTGTGTCCACCGAAAACTAAAAAATAAATATTAAAAAAAAATTCTCTCTCTCTCTCTAAAAAAAAAAAAAAAAAGATCAAACAAGATTGATCAAGTGTTTCTGCCCTTAAAATGACAGCCTTAAATATTCCAAGCAGGTTTCAGCCAAATTTAATCTAGAAAGGCAAATTTATAACTTGGCCATTCATTTTACATAAATGATGTTTATTTTTAATAGTTAATTGATAAGTCTCTGTAGGGATTCTATGCAGCCTATTGTTGAACCAAGGTCACCAAAGGTAAGTTGAGGCCAAGGGTTTTGGACTCTAAAATGCTCTTTTGTAATATTGAACTAGGAGTCCTGTCCTGCTCCCTCATAATTGGGAATACTGCTGGAACCTAGCATGAAGAATTACGGCAAGTGATTGTAACCCAATTTATTGACCTCACCGCATCCAATACTAAACTGGTACTTCAGGTTAGCTAATGATGGTTACGTATTTATCTATATGTATTTTCCAAACAGAAGAATTAAAGGACATTTCTTTGGGTGGAACTAAGATAAGAATAGAAAACCAGTATCCTTAGAAATGTTGCTGAGTGCCCATTTGTTAAGGATGTGATAGAGGTGGAGAGAATACAGTTCTGGATTAAACAGGGCAGGAGAAGCTAATGGTTAAGGTTCCTTTCAATGTTAATCACTCAGATACTAGGAAACATGTCTTAGGACTCTTAGCACTGTAGTGCATATACACTTTCTATTCCAAAATCTGTGTTTAATTTATAAATACCTCAAATATGTTTGAGGAAGTTTAATGACTTTATTTTTTTAAACCAAATTAATTTTGATAATTTGTGCCTTAACATTTCCCAGTTTCTCTGTGTTAAAATAACCAAGTGACCTAAAATCAAGTTTGGTTGTTAATGATTATTGATTACTGATCCCTTGTAGTCTTGGTTGTTTCCTAGATCATGACTGTCTCTTGGGATTAAGACAGATTTCTAATTTATAGAATAAATAATGCATTGATGCCTACTTCTTTCCTCTCATTTCGCCTCTCTTTTCCTTTTCTCTCTTTTCACTTTCTCTCTTTCTTCCATTTCTGAATTACCAGTACAGTTATCCCTCCATTGCCATGGGCTCCACATCTGTGAATTCAACCAACCACAGATCTGAAATATTTGAAAACAAAATACCATCTGAACTGAAAATGTACAGACTTGTTTTCCTGTCACTATTTTCTAAACAACATGGTATAATACTTATTTACATTATATTTACTTTATATTAGGTATTATAAGTAATGATAATTTAAAGTAGAGAAGGATGTGCATAAGTTATATGCAATTACTATGCCATTCTCATCTTTGAGCATTACTTAGGAGCCCCAACATGTTTTTGATAACAAGAATAATGCCCAGATATTGCCTCTATGAGGTAAGATCCTTCTCCCATTGGAGTCGCTGATGGTGGCAAACACATGACCATGAGCAACTTTGAGGGAAATCCATCATAAAATCTCTGTTTTTGAGTGTTTGAAAAATAAGCTGCTGCTATAGGATTTTAATAAGACTGGCCCCATGCCGAGATGGAAAGCATGTGGTCATCAACTCCAAAGGGAGCCTCAGCTGAGAGGGCTCATTTGGGGATGAAAATTGTCTTCCTGTTTTCTTACTACATCAATGATGCAGCAATTTCTTTGATAATTTCCAGTTGTGCACAAGCCAGTCAGCAGAAAAATTAGGGTTTCCTTTTTTCCTAGCTGAAAGAATAGCCTTTCAAAAGAAAGGGAAAAAATAAAAAGAAAAAAGAAAAAAATCCATAGCAAACACACATTTAGCCCCCTCTCCCCTTGCGCTGGTTTTGGGGAAAAGAGAGTACATTTATAAAAAAAAAATGGCCTGTCTTAGGTTTTAACAGTTGCCTCTCCAGGCATGTATAGCATTAGAGGGGGAACCGATGGGCACTCTTTAGTGATTTGATATTGTGTAAGTAAATGTATTCCCCTTCAGTGACCATTCATCTCTTACTTGCTTGTGCTTTATAAGCTAGACAAGAGGATATCAGTTGATCATTGGAATTTCACTTAGATTTTTCTCATTAAACTGCTTGCACATTTTATTTCCTTTGGATGGGGAAAAGAGTGATAACATTCCAAACTTGCAAAAACAAAATAAAAACTTCAAAGAGTATAAGAATCTTCCCTTTACCATCAGGAAAGGAACTTCAAATTAGGCTGTAGATTTTCTACTGATGTGTAACCAAATTTAGGGTTTTAAGATGTAATAAAATCATCATGTTACAGCAAGGTCAGGAAATGTGGTAAGGAGCCTTCACTGACTTTGGATGCCAACTCTTCCCATTATGTTTGCAGGTTCAGAACAAGGTCAAGCCTGGACAGCTTATGGAGTAGCTAGGGTAGGAATGTGAGGATCTGGAAGCTTGGGTTTCTACTTAGAATCTATCCCAGCACTGAGCTTAGCCCAGCCTTGTAAATCTAAATCTCCTTCCCTGTAGAATCTTGCCAACATTAGAAAGGGAAAGGGAAAGGGACCGATCCTAAAGTCAATTTGTTTATGAGAACGGTTCTTTTCTTAGGTTGGCTTCCCTAGGATTGGGTGCTGAAGGAGTGAGGGAAGCAGGATTGGTCAGGAGTTGTTGAACTGTGATGAAATTGCAAGAGAGGTTTCAGTGGATGCCAAGGGGAAATACTGAACTGGGATGACCTGTCCATCAGAGAAGTTCTTTCTTAAGTCAGAGGGGTCAGGTCTTGCTGCTTTGCTGCACCCACTGGTAACTATTTGAGGGCTCCCAAAGGGTGGGGTGACAATGCTCTCTTTTGCAGAGAGCAATTCCCAAAGATAAAGAGTTGGGTTCTGTCAGTAGTAGCACCTCAGGAGTGAGTACTTCAGCCCTAAGGCAGGTACTGAAGATATTCATCAGCATTTAACAACTGTGCTGAGTTTCACTTGGCTCTTGCTTGACATTGCAAAGTGAGGCCTCCATCAGAAAGAAAATATCAAAACTAGGATAAAGGCATTGGGACAACATAAGGTCGAGGCATTTAGAGGTTGGCCATCAGAAATTGCTGTATTTCTTCTTGCCTTGTGCCTCCCATAACAGTCAGTCAGCTCATCTGCCTCTGTAGAGCCTTTCCCCAAATGAGTTAAGATGGCCTTTCACAGGACTCTTCATGGCATCTGTGCTTCAGCATAGCTTTCTGTGTCAGGAAAAGGCAACATAACCCAATTTTAACAACCTCGGTTTTGAAATAGAACAGTCCTTGATTCAAATCCCGGCTCTGACTCATGATACCTGTGTGGTCCTGAGCAAAGGACTTAACATCCCTCAACTTTGGTTTTTTTTTCAATTATAAGATAGAGCCAATAATATCGACCCCCAGGAGTGAAGGTGAAGAATAAACTGGTAAATGCAAAGGGCCTAAGGTGTGTTACCAGTTATTATTTGAATTACAGCAATTTTTGTATTACTAATAATATTTCTATTAGCATTCTCGACCATCAATCACAGCTGTCTGAGCTGGTGGGTTTGGATTTTCCAGGTGCAGGATGAGGTGGAGTTTGGCTGAGAGCATGATGAGCTCTCTGGGATGGATCCTGTTCTAATAACAGCCCAATGCAGCTAGTCACGTGTTCCTTTGTCGTGGCTCCTGTTAACACACGAGGTCATCCTGAGACACAGAGTGCTCTGATGTTAAACGGTATAAAAGCCAGAGGTGGGTCAGTCGATTAGGTGATGCTTTTAGTCTTTCTAAGCCTGCTGCTGCCTCAGGAGTCAACAGCACATTTTGCATAAAGCAAGTGCCCTTCTGGAGTATATACAGCAGAGGGAAGTGATGAATTCACTAGAAAGGGAATGCCATAGGTGGGCTTCAAGTTTTGTAAATTAAAATATTTTACAAATCCTGATATTCCTTTAAGATGCTTAAAATACATTATATGTAAATAAATTTATGTGTATATAAATGAATAACTTATAAATACATAAAACAAAGGTATATATAATACATAAATATAAATAAATACATAAATCAAACATATGTATATATATTCAACATTCATCTCAGCATGTAACAAACAAAGAATACATATATTGATGTCTGATTTTACTTAACATCAAGATTAATTATTTTTCAAGGTAAATATTGACTAAAGTGGAGACCAGGGCAGTGTGTACCTCTCAGTTCAATAATTCTTGATGTTAACTTCAACAGAAATCAATGTCTGCTTATTGTACTCCCAAGAGCCAAGCAGGCAACTCTACCATTTTAAATATATTTTAGTTCTAAAATTAAATCAAAATCTCTCTTGGATCTCGTGGGTACTAAGTATTCCTGAGTTCTTTCTACAAAATGTTAAATAAAACATTTATTGGGTCTGTTGACCCTGACACAGATCAGAAGACTCCATAGACGAGAAGGAATCACTATAAAGTGGTAAAAGGTAAACCACAACTACTCGAAGGTGTTAATCCAGAAAGATTTTAGCCTAGAGTTTCATTACAATAGAAATAACAATCAGGTGTGGGGAATAAGAAAGCTAGTAGAATGAACAGACATTATTATTTCATGTATGTATGTGACTGTATGACCAGTGTGATTCTACAACATGTATACTCAGAAAAATGAGAAATTATATCCCATCTATGTATGATATATCAAAGTATATAAGTGCATTCTACTGTCATGTATAACTAATTAAAACAAATAAAAAATTTTAAAAAAAGAAATAACAATCAGGAGTTTGTCTGTCCAGCTGTTTGCCATGGAGGAAGAAAAGAAAAGCAACTGTTTCTGACTGGCAGCAATTCCGAAAGTAGTTTGGATGAATCCACAGGTCAAAGCAAAAAAGGAAAGAGAAAAGGTCTGATGAGCCAAGTACCAGCTCCAGCCACTGTAGCAATGGAGCCAGGAAGGGGTTGTGAAACAGGAGTTCACTGGAAGATCCACATGTATGTGTCTCTGTGTGTTCACAGCCATTTCTTGGCATACCACAAAAACTGTAGCAATTGACTTAATTGGAAGGAGCCACTTTCAACTCCGGGATGGCAAACAGACCAAAATGAGGTATTATAACCTTCCTTTTGTGAAATATACAAATCTCTGTCTTTACAGACTGCCATAGTCTGACCAGTTGGGAATGTCAAGGACAGCACTAATAAGGAGTACTAAGGACTAAGGGACCCAGCTATCCTTTGAACCATAGCCAGGCTAGAGGGTTCGGAGTGGAGAAGTGGAAGCAGCAGCCGTGCAGATTGACCACATTGAGTTCTAGATGACTGTTACTAAAATGTTAAATATTACAGGAGGGTATTAGTTTGTTTTGTGTTGCTATAATATGGATACTGATAAAGAAAATAGGATTTTTTTTTTTTGGTAGCTCACAGTCCTGGAAGTTTAAGAACATGGCACTGGCATCCTAGCAAGGGCTCTCTGACTGCATCACAACATGGTGGAAAAGCAGAAAGGGAAATAAATGGCTACATACAGAAGGGCCAAGTGCATGGGGTGGCCTCACTTTATAACAACCAGCTCTTGACAGTGCTAATTCACTCCCAAAGACAACATTAATCCTTCTCAGGGGTGGTCCCCTAGGACCTATTTACATGTACTAGGCCCCACTTCTTAAAGTTTCTATTATCTCAACACTGCTACACTGGAGACCAAACTTCCAGCACATGAACCTTTAGGGGACACACTCAACCATATCCAAATGATAGCAGGGGTATTTTCCATGCCAATTTCATCTGTTCACTTTATAGGATAGTCTATGTGAATGTCAGAGTGTAACCTACACAGGAGTGTCTATTCCTGCAGAAACATTTTAGAATGACTATTTTACTGCATGAAGTGTGTCAGAACCACATGAATGTGATTCACAGAGTGGAAAATTTCCTATTTGAATGAGCAGACTATAAGGACTACAAAGCCAAGGCTTTCTTTTGGTTAGTGATATATCCCTAGAACCTAGAAGAATTTTGGCACATGATAGAGACACAAAAATATGTTTGAGGAATGAAGTAGGTAATATTTCATAACCCGTAGCATCAATAACAATTATACTATCAACAACAATTCCACTAACAAACTAGAGAATTTGACTGGACAGTGAGCACTTCATTAAATATCTTGTAAAGATATTTAGCACATTGCTTGGTATGTGATACTTATTGCATGAACAGGTGAACTTTTTATTAGACTAGATTTCTTTTTATTACAGAAATAAAACTTGGTCACGTGGGGGGAATCAAACATTTTTTAAAAGTGTATACAACAAAAAAGTATAAGTTCTTGTTACTCTACCATTCCCACTACTATTTACAAATTATGTGTCCTTAGAACATTTCTTTACACACACACACACTCACACACACACACAGAGTTATACATATACATAAATAAACACAAATGACATTCTGCTGTTCTGTCCTTGTCTCTTTCCTATCTAGGGCCTTTTATCAGATCATATAGATCTGTCTCATTTAAAAAAAAACACAAAGGCATAATACCTATAGAACTCTATCATGTTAATGTGGCATAACTTATTTAATCATCTTTTAGTGGTGGAGATTTGCATTGTTCTGAGTCCTTTGCCATTTTTAACAATTAGACAGCAAACATCTTCATCAGGCTTCAGAGGCATCATTGACATAGACTTAATGGAAATGGTGCCTCCTGGCAGGTGCAACACAGCAGTCCTGACCCTTATGCCTGGTACTTTGCTCCATGTCCAAGTATTTCTGCAGTATAAATTCCTAGAAGACTATTTGCTGGAACAAAGACTATGTTCAATAGTCTTCGATAGCAAAGACTATGTTCAATAGATATAAATTTTCATATCTAATCCCTGAAAAGTTGAATGATGTTAACATGAATCAATTAATCATCTGAGGCACTTCCTAAAGAAATAGAACTAATAGAAGAGATAGATAGATAGATAGATAGATAGATAGATAGATAATATAAGGAATTGGCTTGCATGATTCTGGAGTATGAAGAGTCCAGTATCTTCAGTTAGCAAGTAGAGACCCAGGAGAGCCTATAATGTAATCCAAGCTAAATCCAGGAGCTGATAGTATGACATCTAGCCCATGTCCAAATCCAAAGGCAAGAGAAGACCATTGTGATTTCCCAGACTGAAGATGGATAAAGAGAGGGAATTTTTCCTTACTCAGCATTCTTGCAAATTGGATTGCCCTCCCCATATTGGGAAGGGCAATCTACTCTACTCAGTTTCTTGATTCAAATGTTCATTTCTCTCAGAAACACCCTATTACATGTATCCAGAAAAATCTTTATTTAAGTATCTGGGTATCTGTGGCCTAGCCAAATTGATACAAAATTAACATAAAATTAACAATCCCACAGTTATTCCTCAAAGATTTTAGATGAGAACAGATGCCACCCTTTTTTTTTGGGGGGGGGGTTGCCAGAGATTGAACTCAGGGACACCCCTGGGATTACAGGCGTGTGCTACTGTGCCTGGTTCACTCATTTTTTGAATGCAAATTGGGACTAAAGCAGGACTTTTATTTCTGTCCTATTTATATAAATAAAATCACTGATATGTACTGATACTCAGTGATATGTACATGCTAGATTTCATTTTTAGGTTCTTGGTCTTAGGAAGCTAAAAGATTTAGTGCCAGCAAATATACTCCACCTTTTGAAATACTCATTATGCCAAGCCCAGCTGCTGGCATAATGCCTCTCCTTTGGAAGTCTGATTTAAACTTCCTTTCACGTGTGTGATCTTGCAAACACTGGTGGGCAGTTTACATCCAAAGGGCTTTGGGTTCAAACCCTTAGAGACTTCCTAACTGATGTTTCTCCACTTTGGGTTCATCAACAAATTCCACATTCGTCCTTGATGATTTTTACTGCCCTAATAGTCATCTACTTGCATTTGTAAATGAAACAAGTTGCCTTTGATCACATTCTTTGCAAAGTCTGCTGCACTCTGTTGCATCTGCCTTGTTCCCTTTGTCTTTTAAAAACAGTAGCTGCACTAGAGACAGCTTGACCTTACCGTGAGAAATAACATTTTATCATGAAACTTGGCAGAGCCTTCAATTTCCTCCCATCTAATATCTGTCAGTCATTCCCATTGTCCAGGAAACATTTTCTCCACTCTCCATGTGAAAGTTGTTATCTCTGGTAGCAGATACAACTTCTCTGGAGCCAGATCATCCCCATCCCACGGTTCAATCATGTTGCATGACTGGATCTCTGTGGAAAACCAATTGTGTTCTTTAAAGTGTGGCCGGAAAGTTAGCGATGCAATATAAAGACACTGAGTCCCCTGCACATACCATTAAGTTACTCTCCTCTCTCCCTAAATTGTGTGCCAATCTCTCTGCCCCTGTGGCTGAACCCAGTGGGCATAAAATAGAGGCTGAATTGAAAGAGTTACCTTATTATATTGCTGAACTAATAGGAATGTTAGGCTTTGTATAATTATAATCTTTCATTATAAGGACAAAATAGTCAAATCCCAGAGAGTTGACTTGGATTGAGTTGGCCAGGATCACCCAGCTCATTAGTGTTAGAATTATAGCTGGAGAGCACATTTTTTTAATTAACTAATTTTGCTGAAGTGCAATTTGCATGTCATAAAGTGCATAAAACTCAAGTGCCCAGCTGATACATCAAATCTGTATATGTATATAAATATAACCAACGTACACCAATCAAGATACAGGAAGAACATTTCATTGCCCTCACAAATTCTTTGTATATCCTTTTCTCAATGGAAATCATGTCTTTGATCCCTGATCCAGTTTTTTTGGTCACCATTCACCTTTTACTAATGTATATATAGGCTCATTATTGGTGAGGAGCCAGTGGCCAGAAATAGGATATCTGAATTCTCATTCCAGTTCTTGCTCAATTAACTACATGGCATTAGGCAAACAGATTCACCCAGTCAGTATCTCTAGCTATTATAGGATGGGGTATGAATAGAGGACCAGATGGTAAGGTGATAAAGCTTGCCTTTTGTTCCTCCTATCCCTCTGTTCTGAAACCCTTCTTATACCTCCTGGGCTGTGAGGACCTGTTAGTGCTGCCTAGTTCTCCCTTCATTCTCTATCTGTTCTTGGCATAGGTAGGGATCATTACAAAGTAAACTGAGTGGTCTCTTTTTTTGGAGGTGGTGGGGATAGAAGCCAGGTGATATAGCACAGTATTAGGCAAAGAATCAAAGCACAGGGGCACTCTACCACTGAGCTACACCCCCAGCCCTATTTTGTATTTTATTTAGAGACAGGGTGTCACTGAGTTGCTTAGAGCCTTGCTGTTGCTGAGACTGGCTTTGAACTCACTGTCCTCCTGCCTCAGCACCCCCCTGCACCCCCCCTTGCCAGCCGCTGGGATTACAGGCATGCTCCACCATCTGAGTAATCTCTTTTAAGTCAAGGTATTCAGAAGTTTTTTCCTGGAAGTGCTTATTCAATAGTCATAGTGACAACTATAGTCCATTGGGTATCTACAATATATCAGGAATGTGTTTATCATTCCATATACTTCACCTAAATGGGCCTTCCCTGCCTTACAGGGGGCAGGTAAGTTTGTTGTGTGTTAAGAAAGGACAATCTGAGGCTCAAGGAGGTTAAGGCACTTGTACAGGGTCACATAGCTGTTAAGTGGTAGTGTTTGCTTTGGGACTCAGATATGACCAGCTCCAAAGCCAGACATTTTCCAACTCTGCTACTGTGTCTAAGGGAACTTTTGAAGAAAACAGTGACTTAACCAAAAGCAATAATTCTTTGAAGGTGGAATTTAAGGTAGCATATCTTCTTAGAGGAAAAGTGACATTTGACCAGGGAACTCATGGGCCACTTGTGCATCTCCCAGTGCTGCCACTGGGTTGTTCACCTGGTGCCGAGAGCACAGTGTGGGGCTTGAGGAAGCCCTGTGAAGAGTGCACTAGTCCACTGTGTGCAACGGCACTTGTCTGTGTCTGGGATAATCCTGTGACCTGAATAAGATGGGGCATGTGGATTCTGGAAAACAAGCAGTTATCATAGGCATACAGCCGATAGAAGGAGATGTCTTTGGTCAGATCATCTGGGTGATGTCTTTGGTCAGAGTCTTCATGTTCACTATGGGATGCTGGGTCCTGCCACCACCTCCACCACAGCATGAAGAGAAGTGTCCCATTTTGAGACTGCAAACAAAATATTATTTACAAAGAAAATGCTCATGAAGTCTGACCTAAGAGAATACTTGGAGTTTCAGTTGGGGCATCTGATTTCATACATCTTTGTTTGACATTTGTCTTACTTGCAAATTTAGCATGAATACTTTTTTTAAAAAGTCTTCTTGGCTATTAAGAGTTTTCCTGAAGTGATACAAAGGAGACTGTGAGAAATGTAAGCAATTCAACAGCTCACGCACCAAATTAAATAGAGCACTCTATATAATTCATCAGATCATACTTCTCTGTGCATTAGAACACAGGCCCCAGGAGAAACAACTGAGAGCTATTGCATGGTGTGGTTTAGGGGGTCTGTCTGAAGACCATTTTGGTATCTTCTTGATTTTGGACACACTGAGAGACACTATTAGCCAAAGAATCAAAGCATAGTCCTCAGTTCAGTTGGCACACCAATACACATGCCACCCCTTGGCCAATGCCCAGAGGGAGTTCTGGAAATGCCTTAGTCATTTCTTTTTTTTAATGTATTTTTTTTTTAGTTGTTAATAGACCTTTATTTTATTTTGTATGCAGTGCTAAGAATTGAACTCAGTGCCTCACACATGCAAGGCGAGTGCTCTACCACTAAGCCACAATCCTTAGTCATTTCTGAGCTAGGCTGAGTCCAGGGACAAACCCAGCTCCTAAACTTTGGAAATCCTTAGGCTCAACAGACTTTATTAGTTTTGCTGCTAGCTAACTCCCTCACCTCCCTTTCTTATTTTAAAGAAAGTCACCTGAGGTCAGAGGGCAGAGGCTTCACAAAAGCAGATTATGTGGCAAGCAGTTTCAAGCAACAGAGGCTTTAAGGGGTTGCTGGGCTACTGATGTCTGCACCCATCTGCACCGGGCCTGTGGTTTTCGCCTGGCTAGTGGGGCACAGAAATCTGGTAACTTTTGCCTCAATAGTTTTAGCCTTTAATGGCACAGGAATGCCAAGACAGAGCATTTCTCAGAGTTTGGGAGGAGTAGAAATGTTGGGTCAAGTTGTGTTTCTCACACGGAAATCAAAAGACAAAGCTTAGTCTGGGAGTCTGGCTGCATACCCAGGCTGAAGTCACTTTCCAAAGAGCAAATTGACCTAATGGAGCCAGTGAACCAATGAACCACCACGGGCTGGAACTCTGATGGGACAAGAGAACTTCATTTCTCAGCTTGATGAGTGGCTACTTATGTCTGCTAAATGTGTAGAAGAAAGGGTTTATTTCATGCACCAAAGGATATGTGTTTCTTTTAAAGTTCATAAAATGTTTCCATGGTTCACCAAACTAAGAGTATTCATTTTTGTCCAATATCTGCGAATATTTATTTAGGATCAATTTATTATTTTGAACTCTTCACCAATGTGTTTCTCAGAGCCAGTGACACAAAGGCAGAGGGTTACCTGAACTGCCAAAGCTACTCCTTGCCTCTCGGGCTTGCTTGGTCCTGATCATTTCCCTTTTAATAAGTTCCTGCCCACAAAAGCCTGCAGCTATCAGAGGAATAAACTTCCCTGCATAGAGGTAGCCTGACCCAAGTGAGTTCACTTGGCTGTCCTTTAACACTGGGCATCAGGGAATGTCCTTAGTTTTACCCAAATATCCTTCTATGCCTTAGCCCTTCATGTTCTCATACCCTCATAGGCCAGGAGGGCCCAAGGTGAGTTGTGAGCCATTTTAAGTTTAGAGATGGATGATGGGGGGACCCTAGACAAAGAGCCCAATGTAGCTTTAGTAGTTACAGACCAACCTCAGGTTTCCCTCTTGCTCGTTACTGGGCCGTATCCCTGCATAACCTGGATAAATCAGTTAGCCACCCAAAAGAACACCACTGGATATTGCCTGAGCTTCACTGATGATAGCAAAGCTTGCTATAATTACTGGAATTTTTACTAAAAGGAGAAATAAAGTGGACCAGGACAAGCTTCCTCTGTAATAACAAAAATCTCCTTTTCCATCTCAATTGTGAGGCTAACTTCATGAACACCGTTCTGGCTTATGATCACACTCCATGAAGAGCAAGGGATTTTAGAAAATAATTTTGCTTATTTACTTTCTAACCAAGAACAGTTATTGACCCTCTAGGGGTTAAATCAGACTCTAGATCTAAAACATAACTCAAGTGGAGGCACTACTTGTTTTACTTTTTTTTTTCCAGATGCAGAATTCTGCCGCTTTTTTTTTTTTTTTTACAGAAAACTGCATTCATTTTCTCTGAAAAAGACTTCTTTGTACTCCAGTTTTCTAGCTTCAAGATAAAAGAGGCTCAGAAACTAATTTTTAAAAATCTAAGACCCATCACTAAGTAACAGAGAGTCCTTTGGGTACCATTTTATGCTCTCTAGTTCAAGGGACTGTAATATTTTTTTCAGAGCAAAATCTTCCATCATCATTTGATGCATGTCATTAGGAAATCCAAATTACATACTTTTTCCCCCTTTTGCCCATAAAAATTTCACTAATTCTAAGTAATTAAATGGAAAGTTCAGTTAGTATAAATTTTGAGCAATAAAGAATTGTTGGAGAAAGGCATTATTTGTGTTTTAAAGTATATATTCTACTTTTTTTTTTTTTGTAACAGGGATTGAACTCAGGGGTACTCAACCACTGAGCTACAACCCCAACCTATTTTGTCTTTTATTTAGAAACAGGGTGTCACTGAGTTGCTCAGTGCCTTGCTGTTTCTGAGGCTGGCTTTGAATTTAAAATCCTCCTGCCTCAGCCTCCCCAGCTGCTGGGATTACAGGTCTGTACCACTGTGAACAGCATATTCTACTATTTTATAATAAGCTCAAGCACTATACAATAATTTAAAATTATTTATGTAAATTAATTATGCAAAACATTTCTTCTTTTCCTCAAAATCTTTTAACTTTAGAATTAAAAAATACAGAACAAGTATATCTTGTGTAGTCAACCTATATATTCACTGCTCATTAACATTTTATTATATTTGCCTTTAGTCTTTATTTTTAATTTTAAAAATTTCAGATTAGATTAAAATCCTATATCTTTTCCATTTTGACTCATCCCCTTGCAAAAACAGGTAAATCTATGAATTTAGGGTGTATTTTTAAAATATTTTGAATACTATTTACATGCATTGCTATATATCAAAGGACAATTTATGCTCGTGTGTGGATGCATATATTTTGAATTGCATAAGGAACAGATTGTCCTACACACTTTTTTGTACATGCTGTCATAGATTTAACCATAAATATGTCTATTTAACCATAAATATGTACGTGCTTCTTTAGTTGTTTTGTATTGCTTATGGTATCTGAAATATTTGAAATGATTTACACTAGTTTGGTTTGGTTGTTTTATTTTTTCATTTTCCCCTCTGTTCTTGTCTTTTATCAAACTGATCATTTTTTAAAAAATTTCCTCTTCTAGTTTCAAAGTTATGCATTCTATTTTTAGACCTTCAGTAAGTACTTTTAAATTATTTGTTATATGTAATTTACATAACTTTTTAAAAATATATTTATTTTTCAGTTATAGGTGGACACAATATCTTTATTTTTATGTGGTGCTGAAGATTGAACCCAGTGCCTCATGCTTGCTAGGTGAGTGCTCTACCTCTGAGCCACAACCCAGCCCTTCCACATAACTTTTAAATAAATACAAAAAAAAAAAAACGAATTTATATCCTCCTTCTAAATATGCAAGGGATTTAGCACATTCTTATCTACTCCAAACAACTTTCTTCAGCCTCCCATGATGGGATTGTCTAATGTTTTAGTTCTACCTTGGTGGTTATTGTTAGTTAACACACTTTTTGCTAGCTTTCCCCCAGTTTTCTCACTATTGTTCTTTTTTGTCTTTTATTTTGATTAACATGTATTACACAGCACGCACAGATCAACTTTCCTTATCCATCCTTACATCTCAGTCCCTTATTCATCCCACTTCTCAGTACCTGGTAATAAATATTCTATTTCCAAGCCTACTGTTTTTAGCTACCTCTTATGAGAAAGAACATGCTGTACTTATCTTTCTATGTCTGGCTTATTTCTCTTAACATAATGTCCTCCAGTTCCCATTCATTTCACGCAAACAACAGGATTTCATTCTTCTTTATGGCTCAATTATATTCCATTGTGTATACAAGCCACATTTTCTTTAACCATTCATCTGTTGATGGGCACCTAGGCTGTTTCCATAACTTAGCTATTGTGAATAATGCCATTGTCCTTGAATTCTATTTTTCACTCTGGTTTCTTGTTCTTTCTTGCTAAACTGTCTTGCAGAAGTCCTTTTGGTGAGTGTCACACAACTCCTTGGGATATGGATATATAAAAATATATTCATATTACTTTCACTCTTGAATTGTCCTTTTATCTGGGAATAGAATTCTACTGTTGTCAGTTTTCCTCCCAAACATTTTGAAAATAGAATTCATCCTCTCTGGCATCTGTTGCTTCTGAGGAGAAGTTTGCTGTCAGTCTGAATGTATGATTTTTCATTTGGAGATATTTTACCATCTCTTTCTGTTGCCTTTAGGGTTTTCTCTTAGTATTCTGCCTTTTTACTACAACGTATTTGCATTTGGAATTGTTTTTATTTATTCTGCTCATGACTTGATGTAATTTTTATTTATTTATTTTTAATCTTAGTTATTTTTGGCGGGGGGGAGTGAGGATTTATCATCCATTATCTGTATACTACTCTGCTAGAATTTCTTCTAGAATATGATGAACTATCGCCTTTCTATCCTCCTTGCCTCTTAGTGTCGCATCCATATTATTAATTTTTTATTTTTCTGTGCTGTTTGCTGTTATTTTTTCAGTCAGTTTTCAATCCACTAATTCTCTTTCAGTTTTTGTTGTTTCAGTGAGTACCTTTTCATCTCTTGGATTTCTGCTCAGTTCTTTCTCAAATCCAGTTGTGACTGTTTCACGGTCTCCTACATTTAGATTAGGTATTTTCATTGTTTACATTTTAAAAATATTTTCAGATGTGTCATTTCCATCACCTCACATTACAGTGTGACTGGCAGAGCTTCCAGAAAGAGGTTGGAACATCTTTTTTTGTTTGTTTTTAAGACAGTAATCGGTTTTTATCATCCTGTTAGATTTTGTTTGAATATGCAACAGGAAGATAAACCTGAAGTTCAGGTTTCTCTGAGTGTAGAGAGGCTATCCCAGGCAGCCTTAAGGATGCTGTTCACTTTGTTGAGAGTGACACTCTAAGCCTACCACCTCAAGGCCTTGGGAATAGACAGCATCATCTGCCTATGGTCCTACAGGACCTGCTTCACTGAGTATAGTCAAACAGAGCACCATGCTTGGTTTAATGCTCTGCTGCTGTCACCATCTTGAAATTACTAATGATGTTTGAACAAAGATCCCTTGATCATTTTGAACTTGACCCTAAAAATTATGCAGCTGTTCCTGGGACTAGGAGAATGTCTGAGAAGATAGGAAGAGGAAGTAAAAGAAAAGCTGAACTATGTTGATCCCAGGGCATTGTGGGGTAGAAGAGACCAAGGCAGCAGAGACTATGAGTGAGACATGGATTCCAACTGCTCCTTGGCCCAGGAAGAAGGAGGATTTTACATGAGTTGAAAGGAATACCAAAGGTAGAGTCCTTTATTCTCCTTTGACATTTTAAATTCTGGAAAGATAATTCCTCCCCCACCACAGAGATAATAATCTGAAAGAAATTTAAAATAAAAGTGTTTAAAAACTTTTCAAAGACATTATAGTACAGTAAGATTTTAAATGTAATTACATCAAACTGAGGCAAACATAAAATGTAGTTTAAATAAATTTTGTATAAATTGATTTAATTTGCATCAGTAGTCCTCATCCTTATAGAGGTGGGAGGAAAAAAAAATCAAAATTTTAAGTCAAATTCAGTAAACCTGGCCTACTGCAATAGTTGAAACAGTTCCTTTATGTTTAATTTACAGTCTTTTTAATTAAACATGCTCAGTTCTTCACATTTCCACTCATGTCCCCTTTGCATGTGAGTGCCTGAGAGGATGTAGCAAACACAGTTACACAGTGCTGGAGGCAGGGAGTCTGCCATCACTACAGGGCCATGTGAGGGACTCAGGCTTCATTGGTCTCTATCACAATAGAACTCCTTGGTTGCCTAGTCCCTGCTTACTAGGTTGCATATCTTGGAAGCTATGTAACTTGCAACTTCACTCTCTCCATTTATCAAAGTCAGGTTTGGTCCACTGTTCCCAACCTGTCTCTTCCACATTTTCTAGGCCACTAGGCACGGGCTGTTCACCCATAGCCTCTGCAACAGATCATCTTGCTCTTGCAAGGACAGACCTGTGAAAGGGCCACTGACTCTCAGCTCAACAGCCTTCCAGATAAACTTCAGGCTAGAGACCCATTCAGGACACTCTGAAGGCTTTATGGTTTCATTTCCCCCTTACCATTGTGTGTTTAGTTTCCTTTTTTATTTCTGACATCTGGAGATTCCTCTTTTTTGCTGTCAAGCCTGACTTGAAATAATTTTCTCTATTTTATTCAGCATTTCTATGTGATTAGTGTGATATTTTGTCTGCCATCTTGTTTGGCATCTTATTTTTGCTAATAGTGTGTTTATAAAGCCCTGTTTTCTGGGGTGAAGGAAAGTACTTTAATGTATCCTCTAAGTAAATACAATTGGAATGAAGTTTTGGTATGATCCCCACCCCCCTTTTTTGTCATCTAGAATACAGGGACCTTTTTTCTCCCCTGTGCAATGAAAATTTTTATTCTCCTCCTCTATTCATCCATATAAGTCCTCAACTGCAATTAGATCCTGTGAGAGAGTATTGTATGCAATGTACATGCAGGACACAAATAAAATTATTCCAATTAATTATTTAGTAAGAAACTGCAGGAGCACTTACTTTATAAAGTATCAAGAAGAGGTAAATGCTTTGTCTTTATGAAAAAAACCATGTCTATCTGGAGAAATAAGATTGCATAAAATATTTAAATAACATTGAAAACCTTCAGTTTAGCAAATATTCATACTGGTGCATCCAACACTACCTATTGCCAATGTTTTGCCATCAACTTCAGTGGGACTCTTATGAAGAAAACTTGTCTTGAGTTGAAAGTTGAAGGATAAACTGGTATTACCCAGTCATCAAGAAGAATAAATTAATGATATTTGCAAGTAAATGGCTGGACCTGGAAACCATCATGCTAAATGAAATAAACCAGTCCCCAAAAACAAATGGTTAAATGTTTTTGATGATATGAAGAAGCTAACCCACAATAAGGGGCAAGAGGGGAAGAATAGATATTCAATAGATTAGACAAAGGAGAAGGAAGAGGGGATAGGAAAAGGAAAGACAATAGAATGAATCTGAAACAATTTTCTTATGTACTTGAGTGAACAGACAATAGTGAATCCCACCATCATGCACATTCATAAGAATTGGGTTCTCGGGGCTGAGGTTGTGGCTAAGTGGCAAAGTGCTCACCTAGCACGTGTGAGGCCCTGGGTTTGATCCTCAGAACCACACATAAATAAATAAAATAAAGCTATTGTGTCCAACTACAACTAAAAGATAAAAATATTTTAAAAAAAGAATTGGGTTCTAACCAGAATGATATATTCCATTCTTGTTCAATTTTATCAAAATGAATTCTACTGTTATGCATAACTAAAAGGAACCAATAATAAATGAATTAAATAAATATATAAAGGCTTAGAAGAGGAGCAGTTGTGTTCTCATATTATTTTAGCACTGGGTGTCACAGATATTTTCTTCCCTTAGTTTTTTTTTCCCAATTAGAAATAATGCTAATTGAATATTTTCTGACTATAGCTAGGCATGGTGGTGCATACCTGTAATCCCACCAGCTTAGGAGGTTGAGACAGGAAGAGAGTTCAAAGCCAGCATCAGCAAAAGCGAGGTGCTAAAAAATTCTGTGAGACCCTGTCTCTAAATAAAATACAAAATAGAGCTGGGGGATGTGGCTCAGTTGTTGAATGCCCTTGAGTTCAATCCCCAGGATGCCCCCCAATTTTTTTTCTGACTACAATGTAATACAAATTTACTGAAGAAAACATGAAAAATTTTGAAGAAATTATAATATCATCCATAATTTAAATCTCTAGAACCAACTGATAATCTTCAGATTTTAGAATTTCAATCTTTTCTATGCATCTCTGTTTTATAAAAGTGAAAATCAGAATCATACTGAATTTGTATTTTTAAATCTTTTTTCCTTGCTTTTTATCATAGGTGTTTTCCTTTTCAAATAAAGACTTTTCTAATGCATGGCTTAATGGCTGCATAATATTTATCATATTTGCATGATCAATATTATATTGTGGGACACTGGGGCAAAGATAGGTGAGTCTCCAGACTCCTTTTCATCTTCTTCCTTATGAGAAAACCCTGATTTCATTTCATTAGGAATTACATATGTCCAGGTAAAGGTTACATTTTCTAGTCTCCTTACAGTAGGTGTGTGTATTGACTAAATTTTGGTCAATGACATGTAAGCAGAACTGCTATTAGCAATAAAGGCTTTTTTATACGGTGCTGGGAATGGAACCCAGGGCCTCTGCATGCCAGGCAAGCACTCTATCACAACCTATATCCCCAGATCTTTTTATTGCTTTTATTTTGAGACAGGGTCTCACTGAGTTGCCCGGGCTGGCCTATATGTTGAGATCCTCCTGCCTCAGCCACCCAAGTAACTAGGATTCTAGGCATGTGCCATTGTGCCAGGCCTAAAGAAAGACTTTATAAAGGGACTAACTCAGTGAAGAGCTACTCTCTACTGTGAAGATAGCATATTAGCTCCAGATGGCCTACCTCTGGACTTGTAAGAAAGAAAGAAACATGTTTCTATTCTATTTAAGTGATGATTATCTTAAAGGTTTTCTTTTATTAGCTTAAAAATAGTGTTAAATTGACAGATAAAATTGGTTTATTTATAGTACACAACATGAAATAATATACATTGTAAAATAGCTAAATCTAGTTAATTAGCTTATGTTTTAGCTCACTAAGTTATCATTTTTATGATGATAACTTTTAAAAATCTACTTTCTTGGTATGTTTCAGGAATATAACATATTGTTACTAACTGTAGTTGCAGGTTGTACAATGGCTGCCTTGAATTTATTCCTGCTATCTAAGGTTTTGTATTCTTTGACCAACATTAAATGTTTTCTTACATGCAGACAAACCTAATTCTAACTGATAAAGATACTTTGGCTGATTCTAAGTTTTTGCTATCACAAACTGTGTGACAGTTAACATACTTGTTCAAACATTTCTATACATTTGTCTGAGAAATTTTAGAATGTTTCTAGAAATTGAATTATCCATTAAGTGGTTTATGAACTTTTCATTGTTTTTAAAAATATCTTGCCTAACTTGTAGAGGCATTTTTAGTGAGAACCCTCCTGGGCAATAACAAATGAGGTGCAAATACAATCCAGAATGTGTCTAAAGTTTCCCTCTGTTGTTCCTTTTCCTGTAATGGCTAATAAGCCACAGCCAAAATGATTAAACAACAACACAAACAGATAGCTATGTTTCAAGTCTACCAGGTAGTTATTCTTATTTCTTCCCCTGCACTCTGGATTTTTTGAGAGCTGATCATTGTTAGTGGATTATTTAAATCAGTAGTTCTCAAATTTAAGAACACACAAAGTCCATCTAAAACCTGTTGAAAAAATGGATTCCCAAGCTTCACCTCTAGGTATTCTGATCCAATTGTTCTGAAGTGGAACCTGGCAATATGCATCTTTGGAATCATACTACTTCGGGAACTACTGATCCAAAAACTTTGCAGACTTTTTCAGCTATTGCCTGAAATCCCATTCATTAGTAAATCTTATTGCCCCTCTGCTTATTAATCCTTCCAGAGGAGCTGACCACGGATGGGAATAGAGGTGCAACTGAGATTGGCAATTCTACTCTCCGTCTGTTGATTGACATCCTGTGGCTCTGGATGTAAAGTAATAGTCACACTTATGAATAATGGATATGATATTTTAGGAATTATTTAATGTATTTTTTATTCCCCTTAAATCAAGATGCCATATGGCTCCCCGTCCTTTTAATCAATGAGTTTCAATGCTTCAGGGGCAGGACAGTCACTGGCTAGAACACCAAAGCCATTGCTTAGCTTTGACTGTCAAACGAAGCTTTTTATGTATTGTATCCCCAGGGAAAATGTGCTGTTGAAAGCTAGCCTGCGTCAAGAGAGTAAAGGAATTTCTAAATTTCCAAAGCTCCCTTTATATATCATTTATTTCTAGTCTTATTGGATTCTCATTAGAAAACGAGGTTTGTAAAATCTCTACTTTTCATATTTCTTGCGGTTTTCTTGAAGCCAAGTACACGATCAATTTTTGTAATATGTCTTTCCTTCAATAGATGTCAAGTTCTTTAGCTATTAAAACAAGTAAGCTGATTGTAATATTCAGTTCCTCTATGTCTGTATTTATTTTTTGCCTCCTAGATCTTACTGATTTGAAAGGAGGGTATTAGAAACTCCCACTGTATTTTATTCATTCATTTTGAATATTGAATATTCTTTTTGAATTTAAATTTCATTTTTATCAAAGCGATATTCTTTCACAGTCAGATGCTTAAAACAACAAGAAAAAAACCACATAATCTCCTGTCTCCTTCCTTTCTCTAAATTTTCACTCCCCAGAGGCAACCTCTTTCAACTCTTTTTGCTTTATCTTCTGTTGGTTACCTTCATGTTTCAAAATTACATGTAACTTTGACTTTTAAATTTTAAGGATTATCTGTTAACTTCTACTTTGGAAAATGAGTCTGGGGAGAAATGGAGAAAAACACCTATATTCAATCTGCCACATTTATAGTCTTTAAGGAGGTGGAAATGAGGAACAAAGGTAAATGATAAAATACATGAACCTGGAGGTTAGTAAGTATTAGAAATAATGAGACGCACTGAAAAAAATATCGAGTACCGAGCTTGCATTCTAATGGGAGAGCCAGATAATAAACAAATATGGAAAATACATTTCAGTTGGTAAAAAAAAAAAATGCTATTGGAGGGATATAAGGAGGTAGATGGGATAGGGAGGTGGGGTTTAGAATGGGCTGTGATTTAACCAGGGTCATTTTAGACCTCCTGACTAAGAAGGCAGCATCTCAGCAAGTGCCTGAAATAGTTTTATGGAACCAGTGAAGAACAGAGTGAAAGAAGGGCAGAGGTAGGAAATGAGGTTGGGGAGGTAATGGCAGGCCCAGTGGAAGGAGGGGGTTTGAGTCATATTTCATAGAATCTTGTAAGCACTTGGTTCTTACTCTAAGTTAGAAACTTCTGGATTTTTTTTAATAAAGGAGTGATCACATAACACTAAAGAGGTCATATTGGCTGTTTTCTTGAGAATGGAATGTAGGGAGACAAGGGGTGGTATCTGGAGACAGTCAGGTGGTTAACGCTGAAATACAAGTGAGACAAGTCAGATTTGAACCAAAGTGTAGTGGTGAAGACAGTGAGAGAAGTGTGGATTCTGGATATATTTTGAAGGGAGAGTCAGTAAGGTTTGTTGATGGCTGGGTCTTGGCAACTTGAGAGGAAGAGCCTACATGGAATTTTTGCATGAGAAACTTGAGGGGAAGAATTGCTACTTCTTGCAATGGAGACAATTGCGGAAGGAGACTATTTTAGATGGGAAAATTCAGCTGCGGACATGTCAGGTTTGATATGCTTCTTGATCATCCAAGTGAAACTGTGGACTAGACCATTATTAGATATTTGATAAAGAGTTCATGGGAAAGGTTTAGACTTAAAATGAAATTTGGGAGCTTTTAGCATAAATGGTATTTAAGGTTAAATACTGCATGAGAACACCAAAGGAATACGTGGGTATAAAAGAGAAGACAAGAGAAACAAAGAGGTGTAAGAACTGAGCTCTGGATCACTCCACTTTCAGAGGTCGGAGGAAGAGTAGAGAAGAGTTGACAATGAAGTTAAAAGAAAACCAGAATCTCCAGGAAAAGAAGTAAAGAAAGTATTTTAAGGAGAAAATGCAACCAACTTTGTTGAATGTTGCTTGCACATTAAGTAGCATTAAAACTCAGAATTAACCCCTGGATTTGGCAAAGTGAAGATTATCAGTGGCCTTGAAAAGAGCAGTTTCAGTAGAATGGTAATGGGGTTGGGAGGAAGGATGGGGAACCACAGAGGGAATGGAAATGGTTGAGTACAGAAAACTCTAATTAGAAACTTTGCTGTAAAGGGGAGCAGAGAAGTGAGATGGTAGATGAAAGGGGATGGAAAAAGATAGAGGTTCAAGGTAGGACAAGAAATTGCAGTATCTATAAATGTGATGGGATTGAATCTGTAGAGAGGAAAAAGAGGCAATGTTGTAGGAGAGAAGGGAGACTTTCTGGCAATGAGATCTCACACTGAGGTAGAGGAGCTGTCCTTATTTAGGAGAATAGATGACTTGTGACAAATTCTCTCAATCTTAGTCAATATCAATATAAAAATGTCTGCTCTTAAGTCTATTCTAGAAAAGTAGGCAAATAGGCATGCTCTCCTTTTTTTTTTTTTGAACAAAAGCAGCCACAAACCTTTCAGCATTATATGCATTAGGGAGAACTCTAGTTTTTTGTTTTTGTTTTTATGTGGTGCTGAGGATCAGACCCAGAACCTTGCACATGCTAGGCAAGCGTTCTACTGCTGAGCCATAACCCAGCCCCAGAGAATTCCAGTTTTTTACTTTGACTCTATGGTGTACGAGTGATCCCCACCGCCACCCATTGGTTCTCTGGCTGCAACCTAGATGTCATCAAGGCCTGACTATGCTGTGTTCTGTGAATAGATGGTGCTGCCACTGTTTGAAGATGTCTTTATTCAGTGCAAGCCAAAGGCAGCTCAGGGAAAACTTGTATATCCAAGAGTGAATGGGAAATAAAAATGAAGTAGTTTTACCAAGAGCTTTATACAGTTTTCCAAGTTGTGTATTTCATCTAGTAACTCAATGGGAAGAAAAGGACAATAAAGACTCTTCCCTGTAGAATGCAAGACAACAGACTTGAGAAAACAGCTCATCCAGAACCATCTTATTCACATCTTCACATCTTTTTTTTTTTTTTTGTGAGTGTGCTACTGGGGATTAAACTCAGAAGAACTCAACCACTGAGCCACATCCCCAGCCCTATTTTGTATTTTATTTAGAAACAGGGTCTCACTGAGTTGCTTAGTACCTTGCTTTTGCTGAGGCTGGCTTTGAACTTGCAATCCTCCTGCCTCAGCCTCCTGAGCTGCTGGGATTATAGGTGTGTACCACCCCACCTAGCTCACATCTTCATTTTTACCAGGAGTTCAGCATGCCAGAAAGTTTTGCCTTAGAACTGGAGCTGGTGTGTGGTATCAGGATTTGGAAAAAAAATGCTATTATTTCTGTTGTCAATCCATTTGGCCACTATAACAAAATTCTATAAGCTGGGTATCTTATAAACCACAGAACACTATCTCTCACCGTTCTAGAGATGGAAAGTCCAAAATTAAGGCATGGGCAGATGTGGTGTCTGGTAAGAGCAAATTTCTGGTCCACTAGAAGGTACCTTACTATGTTCTTACATGGCTGAGGGGTTTTTCTAGGTCCTTTTTTAAAAGGGCAGAGCCCTCATACCTCATAACCTCCCAAAGTTCCCCATTGTTAAACACCCTCACATTAGGGATTAGGCTTCTACAGGTGAATTTTGTGAGGATACAAACATTTAGACCATTGTTCTTGTCTTTCTCCCCAAGTAATATAGTCCTGCCAAGTAAGTTACTGTAAGGACAAGAGATTACGTGTGTGTGTGTGTGTGTGTTTTCACATATATACACATACATATATATGTATATATACATCCATATACATATATCCATGTCTATACGTACATATACACATATGTATAAAGCAGCAGGCATATACTAGGTGCTTAAGAAGTTTTTAGGAGAAATGGTGAGAATAGCAGTGGTCGGAGACAGTAGTTTTCAAGTATTCTCTCAGAAGTCCATGGTTAAAAAACAACCATTGATTTTCAAATATGACTGTGCCTCAGGATATCCTATGAGGCTTCTTAAAAATACATACCCTGATCTCAGTCCTGGACATTTTGACTCACTAGCCCCAAGGCAGAGAGTGGGTACCTGTGTAGTTTACAAGTTCCAAGGGTGATACTTGTGTTTGTCAGGTTTCTGTTACTGTCACAAATACCTGTAATGACTTATGAAAAGAAAAGGTCTATTTTGGCTCATGGTTTTGGAGTCTTGGTCCATGATTGGTTGGCCTCGTTACTTTTGTTCCTGTGGCAAGGCAGAACAATGTGACAGAAGCACATGGTGGAAGAAGCCTGTTTGCCTCATGAGTGAGAGTGATAAAGAGGAAGAGGAAGGGGCTTGGGTCCCAACATCCCCTTCAAGGGATGATCAGAAGGGCTCCCCATAGGCACCATCTCCTAATAGCTCCACAGGCTGTGGACCAAGTCTTTAAAACCTGGGCCCTTGTGGGGCACTTATTCAAATCATAGCAATATGGATGTGTAAACCAATGGGTGCATATTAAAATATTAACTAGGTAGCTTACAAAATTGCAGGTGCAAAGACCACAACCTGGGCCAACTGAATCAGAATCTCTGCATGGGCAGGGATTGGTGTTTAAAGAACTCTCCAGGGGATTATAACATGCCCCTAAAGTTTGTAAGCTTTGGTTAGTATCATCATCATCATCATCCAAGGGACTTGGCAAAAATCCCAAATGACCAAGTCTCACTGTTGCCCTTCTGTTTGGGTGGAAGCTCAGGAATCTGCATCCTATCAAAACCCACAGGTCCTTATACAGTTTTAAGAATCACCAATAATTCTCAAACTTGGCTGCACGTTGGAATCACCTGTGATAATTTAGAAAGTACTGAAAGCTTGGTTCTACCCCTAAATATTCTGATTGAATTGAGATGCCCTGTGGCCTGCTCCTCAGATTTTTTAAAGCCCTCTAACATATAACAAAGCTTGAGAAGCAGCGTTACGGATCAGTAGTATCACCATTATCTTCCTGGAATTTGTAAAAATGCATACTCTTGGGCCTTACTCTAGACCTACTGAATCAGAATCACTGAGGGTGCGGCCCAGAAACCTGTCTTAACAAGCCCTCTAGGGGCTTCTGGTGTGCACTGAAGGCTGAGAACCAGCAGATTAGACTTTGCTAATTAGCACTGATCAATTAGCAAGGATTAATGGATCTGATTAGCTGGTTGACACTTTGAGTCAAGGGGCTCAGCCCAGTCAATTTCAATGAAGACAGTGGGGAAAGGCTCCCAGAATACAGCCCTGGATGAGAGGTGCCTAGTCCAAGGCTGTTTGCCGAGAGGTCAGCCTTGGGGGGTGTATGTGGCATATGACAAGTGAAGCCCTGAGGCCTACCTAGCACATTGGCCCTCTTCCTCCAAGGAAAGTTGTGCACTACAAAAGAAGAGGCCAACCCACCCTTTATTCAGGGCCACCCAAACACTTCAGACAGCTCTTCACAGGCCCTGGGGAGAACTTAACAGCAGTTTTCTGAGCCCCACACCAACAGATTATGGTTCTCTGGATGTTGGATGGGTGCCAGGGAACAGCATTTTAAACAGGCACCTACAGTACTGCTTTTGTAAGTGGTGTACAAACCAAACTCTGAAAAACGTTGCTTTATGGGCTGTTGTCTCAAGGCTTACGAGACAAACTTGGAAGGCCTTCAGACTTCAGCCCTGCTTCAGCTTCCAAAGATCAGGGCTATTCCATCAGTGTGGGGGTGGTAAACCCAATCAAGTGTGCATGGTAACTGTTCAAACTTTTCTTCCCATCTGGCTCCAAAGGGCAGTTTTTGATGCCAGGGAGAAGTTTCTTTTGTTCTAGGCTTCCCTGGTCCCATTATCACATTGCTGTCTGGCTCTGAAATGCTTCTGTGGTATCCCGGACCTTGCTTAGGAAATTTTGCTGTATGAAAAATCCAGTTTGCTTCATCAGACCCTAACTGGTCATGACTGAGGTAAATCACAGGCAGCCAAAAACAACAATCCAAGAAGCTCTTTACTGATAGAAATCCAAAATGCTGCACATAGTTGGCCTCTAGGCGGCGCCAGCCTTCTGGAAAACAAGGCTGTTTATGTAACAGATTGGCAATTTGAGCGGCTGTATAAATGCCATTCTTTAAAAATAAAGACGAAACTCTCAGTTAACTCAAACAGAAGCAAATTAAAAAGTAGAGTGAAACATCTACTTCACGAACACAATTCATCCGCTGTCTTTGGCTTCAAATTGATACCTTTTCTCCAAATGATAACTGGCACCCTCCCACTGGCTTTAGCTATGCAGTGACAAAACAACAGATCAATTCACTCACTTCAATGAATAAGAAAAATCCAGTCAGAGAGGACAGGCTTCATGTGACTCAGACACCTGGAGACTGAATTCTTTCTAAGCCACCCAATATCTAAGCCAAGCTGCTAAATCATGACTGATGTAGTTGAGTTTATCCCCAAAACACATTTAGGAAGTTTTGTACTGAGAGTCTCAACTGTTTTAAACTTGATTATCTTTCCTTGTGAACTCACCAGGAGGGTCCTTGAAATACCGATTTTCAACAGTTTTGAGGGTATGCCTATAACACATAAAGCCTTCTTGTTTTGAGGGCTTTGTGTCCCTGTGTGCTAATACAGGATCTCAACCTTAGCTTCAGAATGGAATCACGTGGGGAGATTTTAAAAATCCTATGGCTCAGGCAAAATCCCAAACCAATTAAGTAAGGATCGCTGGGGCTGGGACCTAGGTAACAGTGATCTGTGTTTTTTAAAGCTCTGTGGGCAACATAATGTGAAGCAATCCTTTGGTTCCTTTGGTTGGCAGCTCTTTTTGCTCTGGGGTTGATACCTTGCTCCCTGGAGCTGGGTGTAGGGACCAATCACCAGTTTTCATACTACTTTCCCCCAGTTCCTCTTTCTTCTTGCTTTTTGCCCCAAATGTCATGCAGACCTGATTCCTAACGGGTCCATCTCTAATATCTTACTGTTATGCCCAAACCTGTCTGAAATCCAGTGATAGTCACGTCTTGACCTTAAGTTTGGAGTCCTGCTATACCACCACTGAGTGGCAGATATCAGCAATACCTCATTAGCTGTCCAATATGCTATTCCCAAATGCCAGTTCAGAGGCTCCTAACCTGAATAAAAAATGACTTAGGGAGTTTGTTGTTTCTGTTAGGGTTTTTTTTTTTTTTTTTTTTTAACAAGAAAGGTATATATATATATATATGTGTGTGTGTGTGTGTGTGTGTGTGTGTGTGTGTGTGTGTCTGTGTGTATTTTTCAGATTTCACCTCTGCTTTGGCCTCAGAAAGTCAAGCCTTCTCCATCAAAAAAAAAAAAATGTGTTTTTGATTCAATCCCATAAAGTCCCATTCAATAGATCTGGGAAAAGACCTGAAAAGCTGTGTTTTACCAAGCTAAACTTGGGGAAAACTGATCTGGTCCAATGCCTCCAATACATAGCAGTAACAGAATCTCTAGCAGATGTGATTTAAAGGTTACTCAGGTAGTTAGGAGAAGAGATAAGATTAGAACCACACCTTCCATTCCTATGAAAAGAAACCATTTTGTGAATAAATCCAAATTTTGTTTTTAAATTTAAAAACAAACAAACATATTCAGTTAATTTTCTTGCCCACTGTAACAGTCAGACATCAAGGAGATAACAACCAGGAAAGTCATAGCTGGGTTCTAGTGTTTGTTTGGCCACACATTAGCTGTCTTGTATATATTATCCCTTTGGAATTGTTTGTTCACGTTGCCTATTTTTCTCATGTAACTTAGTGTTTTTCTCATCAGTTTATGTAAGTATTCATGTGTAATTGACAGATAATTTTGTAGATTCTCCTTACAGGTCCTTTTAACCAATCTGTAATGCAATTAGCATACACATTTATTTACTATCATAAAAGCTTTCTCTCTCACATGTTTTCCATGAGTGGTATCTTGGTGTAATGGCAAGGTTTGGAGTCAGATAGATCTGGTTCAAATCCTAACTTTGCCACCTCTGGTTTTTTAAATCTTGGTTTTGTTACTTAATCTTTCTGAATCTTTTTTCCTCTTTCATAAAATGGGAATTATTTCATCTAATTTGCAGAACTTGCATGAGGATTCCAAGAGATGGTGCCAATGTAAACACCCCAACATATATATTAACACCCACAGGGTCAGGTACCAGAAGTAGTAGCAATGATACCAAGGTATTGAGGGTCATAATCCAGAACTGGCACTCAGAATATTGATGACCTGGATGGTGTGTTGACTTTGGACTTGGAGAACAACTTCAATGTGCATCACACAAGCACCAAGTATATAATGGACAGCAGAGGACTTGACTACAGAGATGTGTAAAAGGATCTGGAGCCAAAGAGGAAGAAAGGTAGATTTTTACCTTAGGTGATCATAGATCTGCAACAACTATTTTAATTTCTCAGAACTGGATACAAACACCAAGGCTGAGATGAGGGAAGGATCACCTTGTCATCTTAAATCTGTTTCATGTGGGGAAGGGAATTGAGGGCAACTCAGAGGACAAGAGACCCAGGAAGACCAATGGTTTCTGAGATTTCTTGGAAGAATTGAAACCTTTAAGGCAGGCCCAAAAGGATCCCTATATTTTATTTAAGCTAAACCCATAAGCAATGTTGAAAGTGTCCACGTTTAACTCTGGGGTGTCTAGGATGCTGCAGGTGAGAGACCAGAGTTGACACCATCCTCAGGTTTGGTGGGTGGAGATGAATCCTAAAGGCCTTTTCTACAGGGAAGAACATGAAACAGATGTGACATTTCTTGTAATATGAGCAAAAACTCTTTGTTGAATATCATGCCAGATATTTTTATTTGCTAATTCTGACAATCCTATGAACAACTGAGGATTTGCTTTAATGGAAACATTTGGTTTTGCAGTCAATCAGTTTCACAGATTAATGGGCTTAGGGCTTTGTTGGGGAGCCTTAGATTATCACTAGAGGTATTTCTTAGGCTTCTAACTTGTTTCCATTATGGCACTAAGATGCCAGATTTTTTTTAAAAAAAAAAAAAGGTAGAAAGAATGAAGTGTTTCT
Organism: Marmota flaviventris; assembly: GCF_047511675.1. Lineage (NCBI taxonomy): Eukaryota > Metazoa > Chordata > Mammalia > Rodentia > Sciuridae > Marmota > Marmota flaviventris. Next base: position 40,100,953 of record NC_092510.1, on the reverse strand, counting down.
CTTCTGAGAACTGCTCTCATTTTATTTGTTCATCAAAGGTAGTGAACATGACTGGCTGTGGCTGGCCATGCTTTTGAAGGTCAGAAGTAGGAAAGAGCCATGGCCATCCCTCTCCTCCCCATAAAAGCCATGTCCTCTCCAATCTTATTATGGGGGATAGCTTCTCAGCCCTTACACATTCTGATGAGAGAACTTCTATTATCTTCATGGTATACATTGACATGTTCCAGATGCTGCAATATTTATTCAGTACTCATGTTTTTTGTATCTCTCTCATAGAAGCACCCATCCCCAGATGACTTTACAATCTGTTCTTCCCTGACCAGACTTCAATCTGATCTGACTTCTAAAAGGGAACTCCAAAACTGCTTGCCCCACCTCACATTGCCCCCCTCTCAGCTCCAAAGCAGCCAGAGAGGTTGTCACCCCTTTTCCTTATACCAGTGAGGAGTTCCTAAAATTAGAGGAGGGAAATGAAGTTGGAATTAGACAGGCAGTCAGTATAGATAGGTAAATTGAGTCAGGTCAGATCAAGGAGGCCAATTTTGAAATGAGTCCAGGAAGCTGGAGACTGTCTTCTGAAGGATTGAATTGTTAATTCCTTCAGAGCCCTTCCTTCACCCTTATCAAGAACCTGTTCCTGCTCCAACCTGTTGCTAAGGTAACCTGTCCCAGGAATTGGCCCTCCCTATAGGGAGTTATAAGGTTGTTAATTAATGTGTCCTGGGCTGCACCATCCTGCCCTTCCCCCTTCAGTCCACCTGTTTCTTACCTTTTGGCCAGCCCACTGAGCATTTCCTAGGCCTAGTCATGTAGGCAGGAAGGAGAAAGATATGGGAAAGAGGGCAGGAGAACAAAGGAAGCCTAGGATATATAAAAAGGGCAGAACACCCCACTTCTTGGGATACTAGGATACCAGATAGGGCCCCCTTCTCCCTCTCAGGAGAAGTCTTTGTTACCCCTTTTTAAGATAAACCCTGCTTTATATGCCTGCCTCGGCGTGCTTCTCTAATGTTCAAACTTCAGCATGTGAGGAAGCAGAACTTGTCACTGATAATCGGTGATATGACCCCTTGCAAGTGGCCTTAGTGTCTTTGTGCATAAGAATGAATGCTGCCTTTCCTAAAAGCAGTGGTGTGGATTGAGGACTGAGAGTGAAAGGAGAGGGAAGGCAAGGCCGTGTGGAGACCGGTGGCTGAACAGGCCCCTTGCTCACTGGGCTGCGGCTGACTGTTTGGTGTTCACCTAGGTAACCTGTTGCCAGCAGGACAACAATAACTTCCCTATGACAACATTGAAGCAAGGTCCCTAGCATTGCAACAGGGCCAGAAAAGTCCACTCTAGAGTGGACCCGCTGTTTAATGAGCATGCATTTGCACTGCAATAATTTCCAGAACGGTGGAGAGGGCAGAGGGCATTCTGCAGCTTACCAGCTTCTCCAGCAACCAACTCCTTGACAACACCACCTTTTCTGTCCACCCACATATGTCAGAGCTGCTGATTTTTACTATTGCCTGTTTCAAGGAGTTTGTTGCTTTCATTTTTGTTTGTATATGGTCTGAATGATATATCCAGAAAGATTGAGAAACAGATTTAGAACCTGCCTGGTATGTCCACTGTCCAGATGGTCTTTCATTGTCCCTGGACGCAGTTTCTTCATCTGTGGAAGAATCAGTTCTCATTTCTCAAAGTTGAATGAATTTGCATGAGATCACACTTTTTTTTGCCTATCACACTTCCTATTGTCTTGAGATTCATATTTAAATCCCCTGAATTATGAAACTAGTATATTGTCTGCCTCATGAAGGGGTCACTTTTCTTCAAAATGCTTAAGCCTCTAACAAGAACCCTGTCCTTCCCTCTCCCCGCATAGGCTGTCAGAGCAGACACAGTGGCAGTATTCAAGGTAGAATTTGAGGAATCCAAGAAATTCCCAAAGCAAAATGGGTTTTCCTTCTTACAAAGCATATTTTTGCAGTTTTATACTAATATATAATTTCTCTTTGGAGGATATCACCAATCATCACTTGGAGATTATTGGGAATCAAATAGGTGAAACAGGATAGTTGTCATCTGGCTGCTTCAAGTTATGTCTAGATCAGCCTTTCTCTATGTTCTAAAGAAAGCTAGTATCACCACTTAAAGAAAAGTGCTGAGAGCCAAATTCACCTAGCATTCATTGGGTTAAATCTAGGAGTACAGAACTCTTTTCTGGACACCGGTTCAGTGGGTCAACTTTGGGAAACTATCCCAAAGCACTGTGGAAATGTCATTAAGCAAGATCTTGTTCTGTCCTTCTTAACAGCTCAGAAGACTCTAGAAATCTCTCCCTGTCCTTTAATATTAGATTAATTTCAGATTCTTAAGCAAATTAAAGCAAAAAAAAGTTAAGACTTATTTTTTTTTAAATATTTATTGTTTAGTTATTGGCAGACACAACATCTTCGTTTGTATGTGGTGCTGAGGATCGAACCCGGGCCGCACGCATGCCAGTCGAGCGTGCTACCGCTTGAGCCACATCCCCAGCCCAAGACTTATTTTTTTATGTTGTAAAATGGGAATAATGATTCCTATTTCATAAGATTACTTTGAAGATTGTAGGAGAGTAGATTAAATAAAGCAGTTGTCACAGAGTAGACAGTAAATGTGTAAGAATTAACAAGGAGCTGAAAAACACTGATGTTGAATCAGAGTGTCCTGGTAGTCACAATAAATATTATAGACAGAGAACAATAGATTGCTAATGCCAGAAAAAATATTGATACCTTATATGCATAAGTTTCAGAACACGTGGTGTCTGGCACCTAGTAGTTGATCCAACATTATTTACGGAAAGGATGTAGGAATAGATGAACACCCAAGTCTACATATGTACAGAATGCTTCTATGTCAGTAGGAATCACATGGGGCTGACTCCTGCATTGGTTAAAATGGCTCAAGGGTTGCAGAAGTTTCTTTCTATCTCATCTGATAGTCCCTACTCCAAGAAGTCATGCAGAAAGCTGGGTGGGCTGAACCATTCTCCTCAACAGAGATCTTCCATCTCTGGGTGCAAGACTGCTACTATAGTCATTTCTTCCAGCCAATAGCACAGGGGAGGGAGGGAGGCAAGAGTAAGTGATTTTGTTAAGAAGATTCTATGGAGCAGAACTTGTTGCATGGTCATGCTCAGCTATACGACAGGCAAAGATGATAGTTCCTAGCTGGGTAGCCATCTGCTCAGCTAAAACTGGGTGGGGGTTGGGGGTAAGGTTTATATCACTAAGAACATGATATTAGATAGAAAGCCAGTTAGCAGTTTTTGTCTAAACAAAAACCTAGCTCAATTCTATACCTGGATCTAGGTAAGAAAAGTGCTCTCTGTGAATGTCAACCATTTTGCGGGGCTGGAGTGTCAACCCTATGTTAATGACCTGAAGTTTTTCCTTCCATTTCGGGAGTTCTACTTCAAGACATTTAGACAGGCTGAGGTGGCTTTGTAAGACTTCAACCCTGATAGTGAAGGAGATGAGAATCCAATGCATATGAAGAGTTTTTAGAGGAATTCACTATGCTTAACCTGGAAAAAGGAAGATTTAGGGACAGCAAGATACCTTCCTTTAGAGACAGGACACCCAAGTTGAAGAACTAGGATTATTCTGCATGACTTCAAAAGATCAACGATTGGGGCTCCAACTGCAGTCCTCCAGCTTTCAGAACCACTTCATAGCCTAGCCAATGTGAATTTCCTTTTGCTGCTTCAATGAATCATATTTTCTTTCACTTCTGGACCTTTGTGCATGTCTTCTGTTTGTCTGGAACACTCCTTCCCAATTTCTTTCTTTCTAGAGCTTCATCTAACTATTTCCTACTTTTCTTTAGGTCTCACCTTAGATGTTTGAAACTTTGTTCAACATTCAAGTCTGTGATCAGTGCCTGTCTTTCATGTTCCCCTGGTACCCCAGGTTTTCTCATCATAACCCATCGGATATATCATATATGTAATGAAGTGGGGTGCACCACCGACCACTCCCACTCAAGTGGAGAGTGAAGATTTCCCTGCAACTCCATCACATCTCTGGTTTTCAATAATTCTACCCTATTTCAAGGGACCAATGTGTCCTCCACTGTTGAAAGGGAGAGTGAAGGAAGTTTCAAAATGGTAGTTAGATGGTATACTGAGTCAACTAGAGTCCCTCTCCAAATTCGTAGGCACCTAGAACCTTACACTAGGGTCTTATTTTGGAAACAGGGTATTTGCTGATACAATTTGTTAAGATGGAGTCATACTGGATAAGACTGGTCCCCAAACCAATTATTGATGTCCTGATCAGAAAAGGAGAGAACACAGAGACATGCACAGAGAAAGTGAAGATGGAGGCAGAGATCATAGTTATCCTGGCCACAAGCCAAGAATGTCTGGGGCCTCCAGAAGCTGAAAGAATGAAGTTTTCATCTCTAGAGCTTTCAAATGAAGCATAACCCTACTGAAACCATTATTTCAGACTTATAGCCTCTAGAACTGTAAGAAAATTAATTTCTATTGTTTTAATTCACCCATTTTGTGCTAATTTGTCAGAAACCTTGGGAAATGAATATAGAGGGTTCAGGGCCAGATGGGCATCCTTTCTACTGAATAGTCTGAGCATGATATGCCTGTAGCCATCAATAGAATCTTAACCGTAAAGCAATGGGCAGACCAGCTAACATGATCCTTCAGCAGAAGTGACATACATGTGACCTCAAATGGCAACAGGTGATCTGCTTGGATTCAGGAGTCAGGAGGATCCATCCTTTGTGTGAAGTCAGCACTTGTCTTCTTTTGCCCTTCCCTGGGGGAACTAATTTATTGGTGGACCAAGGGTTTGGACAGAATCACTATGTATCTGTCTACATGGGTAAGAAGGTGGCAGGCAAAATGGCAGGTTGAGGCTCCATGGATTCCATCCAGTGTTCTATTCTGCTGTGTCTCTGGGTCTCACACAAATAGGTGCGAACACCTTTGCCTGTTGCTAGCTAGTGGGTGAAATGTTTCTGGTATCAACTGGAAGTCCATGTAGAGTTGTGGCCATGTTATCGTGCAGTGGGGTCATGGCATAATCCAGCTGCCTTTTAGTTCCTAGGGGAGTTCTTGAGCTCCTGCCCTTTTAAACTGAAAATGTTGAGCCAATCTCAGGTTTCTAGCAGCTTCTAATAGGATAGGTCCCAGCATCCAAAGCTGTCCTGTCAGGGGACCACACAACCCGAAGACCCTGTCCACTGGGCTACGCAAGCATTGATAACAGTGATGAATGCAGAGAGAGAAAACAGCCACACCACATGTCTCCATCTTTAGTCAAGTGCCTATGGAGACCTTTGCCTCCCTACTGTCCTTTTGCTTGTACCCTTCTGCAGGCCGGGGTTCAGTACACACTTTCAGTGGGTCTTAACGTGAGTAGCTGAACATGAGATGCTGGACTCCACTTGGGTCAGGCATACTGGTCATTGATCACAGCTGTCAGGTACACCTCAAGGAAAATGACAAGTAAGAGGAAATTGGGCTCAGGCCAGGAGAGGTGCTTCTTGTCAGGGTGCTGCTCTTGCCAAACAAGGTATTGCTTATGCACAGCTCCGGGAGCACCATTCCCATTGGCTGTAAAGTGAGTGGTGCCCCCAGGGGTGTGGCATCTTAGGACTCTGTTTGGTGAGTTTGAAGGTCTCCTCCTTCCAGCTTTTTATTTATGACCCCTCCTCATCTCATATATCACACAATTCATCTTGTCTGAATCTGCCTAGGCTCTCCATTTCCTCCGGCACTTTCCTACCCGCTTCCACCATCCCTCTCTTAGACCACTACAGTAGCTTTCTAACTGGTCTCCCCACACCTCTCATGACCCTCCTTTCCAAAACACAAAGCTTATCACAATATCCCAGCTTCCTGCTGTCTCCCCTCTCCCCCACAAACACCGAGCTGGTGATTCTTCTTTACTGCAAGGCGAAAGTTCACAGGTTTGAACATGGCACCAGGTCCTGATGTTGTCAGGAGACCTGCCAGAATCATCTGGCTCTCTTTGTTCCTTTAGACTCACTACTCTGGCCTTGTTGTTCAGGTCCTCAAAGCCTCCCATTCCCTCTTCCTAGGACAATGGATACTCTCCCTTCTCACCTCCACCCTCATTTTGTCATTAACCATCACTTGTTATTTTTTTAAATTTTATTTTATTGATTTTTTTTCTTAGTTATATATAACAGTAGAATCCATGGGGGGCGGTACTGGGGATTGAACTCAGGGGCACTCAACCACTAAGCCACATTCCCAGCCCTATTTTGTATTTTATTTAGAGACAGAGTCTCACTGAGTTGCTTAATGTCTCATTTTTGCTGAGGCTGGCTTTGTTTGAACTCATGATCTTCCTGCCTCAGCTTCCAGAGCCACTGGAATTACAGGTGTATGCCACCATGCCTGGAGAGGAATCCATCTTGATAAAATTATACAAGCATAGGATATATCTTATTCTGTTTTGGTGGGGTTCATTTAGGTAATTTCATAGGAAAATTATGTTAGATTTATTCTACTATCTTTTCTATTCCTATCTGCCCTCCCTTCCTTTTGTTCCCCTTTGTCTAATCTACTGAACTTCTTTTCTTCCCATCCCCACTTTATTGTGGGTTAGCTTTCACGTATCAGTGAAAACATTCAACCTTTTTTTGGAGGGGGATTGGCTTATTTCACTTAGCATGATATTCTCCAGATCCATTCATTTACTAGCAAATGTCATAAGGTCTTCTTCTTTATGGCAAATATTCCATTGTGTTTCTATAACACAATTTCTTTATCCATCGTCTGTTTATGGGCATCTAGATTGGTCCCATAGTTTAGTTCTTATGAATTGTGCTGCTATAAACATTGATGTGGCTGTGTCATTGTAGTATGCTGATTTAAATCTTTTGGATATATGCCAAGGAATAGGATAACTGAGTCAAATGGTGGTTTTATTCCTAGTTTTTCAAGGAATCTCCATACTGCTCTCCAGAGGGGTTGCACCAATTTGCAGTCCCACCAGCAGTATAAGTGTTTCCCTTACCCCACATCCTCACTGAACAAGACCCTTAAAGCAAAAGAAATAAAATGAAAAATCAATAAATGGGATGGCTTCAAACTAAAAAGTTTCTCCACAGCAAAAGAAACAATCAAGAACATGAAGAGAGAGCCTATACAATGGGAGAAAATCTTTGCCAACTGCACCTCAGATAGGACATTAGTTTCCGGGATATACAAAGATCACAAAAAACTTAACACCAGCTGGGTGCAGTAGCACATGCCTGTGATCCCAGTGGCTCAGAAGGCTGAGGCAGGAGGATTGTGAGTTGAAAACCAGCTTTAGAAACATAGTAAGGCTCTAAGCAACTTAGCGAGACCCTGTCTTTAAATAAGATATAAAAAGGGATGGCATTGTGGCTCAGTGGTTAAATACTCCTGGGCTTAATCCCTGGTACAAAAAAAAAAAAAAAAGCTTAACACACACACACACAATAACCCAATTAACAAATGGGCAAAGGAAATAAATAGACCCTTCTCAAAAGAAGAAATACAAATGAACAACAAATATATGAAAAATGTTCAACATCTCTAGCCATTAGAGAAATGCAAATTAAAATGACACTGAGATGCTATTTCACTCCAGTCAGAATGGTAGTTATTAAGAATACAAGTCACTCATTCTTACTCTGAGTGTCATTTCCTCATCTGACCTCCTTGATACAAATTACATTGTAACTTCAATTTATGTGATTATTTGTGTAATGACTGTCTCCCCCATGTGGCTCTAAGATATATCTATCGGTGCTATACCCCCAGTGTCAGAACAGAAACTCAATAAATTTTTTTGATGTTAAAGGTAGCACTTTGTCCTTTGGTGAGCATAAGGGAAACCTCACTGCTATGTGAGGACAGACAAGCCCACAGTGACAGATTCTTTTCAACACCAGCCTTGAGTACTTGTCCTTCAAGTCCATCCATGTTGAAGCATGTGTCAGAATTCCTTTTCCTTTTAAGACTGAATAATATTCCTTTGAATATATATACAACACATTTTGTTTCTCTGTTCATCCATTGATGGAGAGGGAGATGGAGATTTTGGGTTTCCACCATTTGACTATTGTGACTAATACTAAAGTGAACATTGGCATACAACTATCTGTTATTTTAGTGACATGCTATCATTGTGAGATCAAAGGGTATGTCCATTATTTGGTATAACCGAGTCTTGAACTGAATAATTACTTCCTTTTGACAAGTATCTGCAAACTCTTTCATCTAACTGGCCCCAAATTAGACATTCTTCCCTCTGAGAAATTTAGCAAGCGTAGGGGAAATCCATTCCCTAAGGAGCTTATACTTCCATGAAGAAATAGACTGGAATTTTGAATGCTGTGTTTTGTCTTCAAACTTAGAATGAAGAAAAGAGGGAGATTTATGTGGAACTGAGTGGCAAAGAAGAGATACTAGCTTCCTACTGCTGCTACAACAAATTACCACACACTTAATGCCATAAAACAATACAAATTTATCTTCCTATACTTTTGGAAACCAGAGGTCTAAAATCAGTTTCATGAAGCTAAAGTCAAAATATCAGCAGAGGTGTTTCCTTCTGGAGGCTCTGAAGGGAGAATTATTTCCTTGCATGCATTTTTTAGTCCTTCTCATAGCCTCCTGCATTTCTTGGCTTGTGGACCCTTCCTCCATGTTCAGAGTACATAGGTCCAGTATCAGTTTTCATTATCACACTGCTTTCTCCTCTGCCTCTTGCTTATAAAGACCACTGTGCTTACATTAGGCCCACCTGGGAGATCCAGGATGATCTTCCACCCCAGGATTTTTAACTTGATTGAATCTGAAAAAAAAAATCCCCATTTTCCATTTAAGGTAATATATTCATAGGTTCCAGAAATTAAGATTTAGTATATTTCAAGGAGTACAGGTAGGGGCATTATTTGAGAGTTCTTGGAGAAGAATGTGAACTGGTTTTAAAAATGGGCAGGCAGCACAGAGTAGGCGAATGGGGTCGACATTCTAGAGAGCAGGTAGCTGTGTGCTGTGTCTTTCCCAACTAGACAGTAGGTTTGCTGCATCCCCTTTCTCTTCTGTCTGGCTTAGCAAACTGGTACTTAAGGCCCACTGTGAGCCTAGACTCTCCTGGTTGCCCCTGCTTGATAATTCTGTATTCTGCAAGTGCCCAGTATTTTTCATCTCTAGGCTGTACCTGGATCCCCGAAAACATGACAGCTAAAGAATATTCCTGGGTCTGTGACAAAGTTACTGCTTATCAACATTCATTAAGCTCTGTGAGTGTTGGGCACTGTGTCAGATTCTGTGGACACATAATTGAATTAGTCCTACACTCAGGGCATCTTTTTGTTTTATTTATTTATTTATTTTTTATTTATGGTGCAGAGGATTAAACCCAGGGGTGCTTAACCACTGAGCTACATTTTTTTTAATTTTCTATTTTGAGACAAGGTCTTGCTAAGTTGCTCAGAGCCTCGCTAAATTGCTAAGGCTAACTTTGAACTTGTGATCCTTCTGCCTCAGCCTCCCCAGCCCCTAGGATTACAGGCATGAGCAAATGTACGTGGCTCATTTTCTTTTCATTTATATTAAACTTCATACCATGAACTGAACTACTTTTAAAGTTGAAAAAATAAACACATGATATTTATCTTAAAATGATAATTTAAAAAGTCAACTCTGGCCAGGACTCTGGATAGTCTCAAGGGCACATTGGCTGTTGCAGTGCTGGGAAAGATTAAAGAAGGTAGAGGAGGCATCTTGGTGGTTAGCAAAAAGATGAATGCTTTGCAGGAAAGGGAAGGATCTTGGGAAGAATGGAGAGAAACTAGAAGGTTAAGTAGGGATGGGGTTTGAGGGAAATGAGCTAACTTAAAGATGAACTTTATGTTTTCTGTGAGCCTTTATTTCTTTCATGATTGCCCAACTGTTATGCCCTAGCACATTTCTCAGAGTTCTAGTCACCACATTAGGGGGTCCTCTACCCTTTAAAGTGGTTTCAAGGGGAACTTGTCACTCATCAAGAACATACAAACAGCTCCAAAATAGGTCTTATGATAGCCTCAAAAGTAAAACACAAAGGAGGAAAAATGTGTTTAGGTTTGCAGTTTGGAAAAACCAGTGTTATGCATTTCAAGGTAGAGAGTGTGCTGAAGCTATGGGCTATGTAGACAAACCAGTTGAGTTCAAAAACTAGCTTGAGGACTTACCAGCTGTGTGACCTGGACACATTATTTAATTCTGTGGTTTCATCTGTAAAATAAGGACAGAAGTAATACCTCAGCTTTCGGCTGCTATTGAGAATTAAAGTATTTGACATGTTATTCAACACATACGAAGTTCTCAGTAAATATTCAGTGTCACTTGGTACAAAAAGATGCTACCTAAGATTATAGGGGTGTATCCTTTAATCTTTAAAACAAGGTAAGAGAAAATGGTGACTGATATTAATCTCTTTTTAGAAACTTGAAACAAATTACCCAATGCCAAAACAAATCAAGTGACTTACAGAAAATGGTGCAAAACAAATCAAATGATTTACAGAAAATGGTGCTTACTGAGTCATTGGCAGGCTTCCTGCTTCCTTGCATTTTCCTTAGTGATTTATCTGAATCCTGGAATATGTGTTCAGATTGACCTCAGTCTCTTTATAAGAAGATATTTCAGAATACAGATTTGCTGCCAAACTTGTGTGTAAAAGGAGTGAGGACAACTTGAAACCATTAAGGAAGAATTATCAATCATAATAATAAACCTACCATTGCCCCTTATAATTGACTAAGAGCTTTTTATCTCATGTGGTTCTCAAAAAATATAAAATCCTGTGTGGTATCAGGGCAGGTGTTATTATTAATTCCATTTTATTGATGGAAATACTGAGGTTGAAAGAAATTCAATAACATCCAAGAGGACACCAAAATAAGTGGCAAAACTCATAACTCCACATCTCTGCCTTTAGAGACAGTCAGCATGCTGGGCTATTAGCATTGCAAAGAAATGATTTTAAAAATTTGCACACCCAGTTTTATGTAGCCAAATGATTGCTCTTTTTCTTAATAGCCCCTTTTGGGTACCGTGTGCTATTTTGAAAATGTGACTATTGTGCAAGCATTTTTAGAACTCTTTTCAAACTCTCTCCTCTCTTGTGTACACATGTACATATCTCATTACTTTCTTAACATCCTGGCCCCCACTGTCCCAGATATTCAACAGACTTGGTTCCTAGTGACTTTTTCAAAATTCAGATCTGGCCTTTCATGATGATAACTGAAATCAATGAAAACACTTGAAATCACAAGGTCTAATGATACATCCAAAAGGGTTTGAACCAGCGTAGCTGTGTTGAAAAGTAATAGAATATATGTCACTTCCTCAGGGGACTGTTTTGAAGGGCATCCCTTATTTGGATGTGAAGATTCTAGTAGATTTCTTTAAACACGAGTATCATATTACTTTATGGCTATGGTTTTAGGAAGTCACTAAACAACTTTCTTCCCCACCCACGTTCAGCATGGGTTGAGAAACGAAACTCAAAGGTGGCAGATGGAGATCAGAGTGTGAGCTTGATCACTCAAAGGCTCTTGGGGAACTGACTTGAGCAGGCTGTGGCCAAAAAAGCCTCCAGCTAAGGTCCAAGTTAGAGAGCTCCACTTACCGGTTACAGGCAGCACCAGATCACACCCTCTCCTCCTCCTGCTCCTCCTCCAGGGCCAAGCTACTTCCCTAAGCTCCCCACACAGAGGCAGACCTGACTCTGGAATCCAGTAGGTAGGCAGATGGGAGAGAGGTAGAGGTGAAGAGGGCAGGGGAGGGCAGGAGACAGGTGGATGGAGAAGAGGGACAGAAGGAAAAAAGGAGGAGGAGGTTGGGCTACGATGTTCGCTTTCTTCTTCCAAACTCACTAATCTGCTAAATCACTCCTGCTCCCTCACAAGGGAAAAGTGAGTAAGAGTCCAGGGGTGAGAGCCAAAGTTATGCCAGGGAAACATGGGGGCTGTGGAAAGGGGGATCCCCCTCCAGCATTTCCAGGTGTTTATCCACTCCTGTATAACAGGTGAAGGAACTTGAGTAGGTAATTTCCCAAGGTCACTCCCTAGGTAGTGGTGGAAAGGATTTGAACTTGGGTCTAACTACAAAATCTACTTACGCTCCAGTACACCAGGAAGAACACTTGACTGCACAGATGAGCACTGTGTGAGACAGTGAGTGAAGAAGGGCTTCCATCTGGGGAGTTTTGAGAGATGCATCAATTGAAGTGAGGGTTTAGGTAGGATTTAAATACTCAGAGATGAAGAAAGGGCTCTCTGAGGAGAGGGCGCAGCAGAGACAATGCAATCATCAAGCATGGTTGAAGGAAGAGAAGTGATGCAGCTTTTCCAAATAGAAGTTAGGTGTGTAGGAGTTACACAGAGTTGGGATGGCATATTGGGAGAATGAACCAAAAAAATGAGCAGTCATCAGGAGTGGTAGTGCAAGCCTGTGGGAGGGTCGCTAGTTTGAGGCGTGCTTCAGCAACTTAGTGAGATCCTAAGTAGCTTAGCAAGACCCTGTCTCAAAAAAAAAAAAAGAAAAAGAAAGAAAAGAAAAGCTTTGGGTATGTAGCTCATTAGTTAAGCAACCTGAGTTCAATCCCCAGTACCTCCCCAACCCCAAGATGAACAGTAATGTATGAAGGGCCAGAAAAAGATGAGAATCAGACCTAATGTCTGATTCCAAAGATCTAAGGGAAAACATTCTGAGCTTGAGTGACTGAATGATAATGGTATTAAAAATGTAAGAAAATAGGAAGAGAGGCTGATCTTGTAGTCACTTACCTCCAAACGTGTTCAGCAGGTATAAATGCTTATTTTCATGACTCATTCATTTGTTCATTCAGGCAACAACTTTTATTGAGCCCTTATGGTGTGCTGAGAGCTGAGAGGATTTAGTAGCAACCAAATATGGACACAGTGCCTGCTCTTGAGGAGCTTACAGTCAAGTGGGTGAGACAAAGCCCAAATGACCACTTAAATTCTGTCCTGTGGGGAAGGGAAGAACAGTTCAGTGGATTAGACAAAAGAGAATTAAGGGAAGGGAGAGGGATGGGAATGGGAAAGACAATAGAATGAATTGGACATAACTTTCCTATGTTCATATATGAACACATGACCAGTGTAGCTCCACATCATGTTGAACCACAAGAATGGGAAGTTATACTCCATGTATGCATGATATGTCAAAATACATTCTACTGTCATGTTTAAGTAAAAAGAACAAGAACAACAACAAAAATCTCATTCCTGATTTATATTGTGGTGTTAGTTACAAAAGATACATGCATGACACTTTGAAAGTCTATAATAAGTAAGGATCATGACCTACTTATGAAGGTCAGGCAACAGCTCTGGAAGAAGTGCTACCTGAGCTGAGTTAGGAAGGGTAAGTAGGAGTTAATTAGGGCTAAGAAGACAAACTATTGCAGGCAGGGGACAGCGCCATAATAGAGTATTACACAGCAGTAAAAATGAATGTACCCCTGCTCCCCACAACTAAACAAATGAATATTGATAATATAGTGTTGGATGAAAAGTTCTAGAGGTTATATATCCTCACAATATCCTTTTTATAAGTTTAGAAATAAGAAAAATGAAACAATGAATGATAGAAAATAAAACAAAAAGGCAATACAAAATAAACAAAATGTAGAGGTGTTAGCTACTTTCAGAGGAGGAGTGATGGAGAGGGAACATGAAGTTGATAGAGGGGATTGTAAATTACTGGCAATATTGTGAATAAAAGGATAGAAAAATTCATTGTATTATTTAAAATACATAAATAAAGTGGGCTGTGCTTTTGTCTAATTTAATGGCATGACATAAACCAAGAATTATGTTTAATCAAATTATGGGAACCTGAGGTATTTACTGTTTAAAGGAGGTATTATTCTGAGTTTGGGGGATGTAAAAAATATCAGCATGGTTGGAATAGAAAAGCTGAGATGGGCTGGGTTTAGCTGTGCATGCCTGTAATTCCAGCTACTAGGGAGGCTGAGGCAGGAGGATGGCAAGTTTGAGGTCACACTGGCAACTGAGACCCTGTCTCAAAAATAAAAAATAAAAAGGGCTGAGGATGTAACTCAGGATGTAACTGGGTTCCATCCCCAGCACTGAGGGAAAAAAAGAGAAGAAGAAGAAGAAAGAAATGAAGGAAGGGAGGGAGGGAGGAAGGAAGAAAGAAAAACTGAGATGGGGGACTGAGGTGGTAAAGCTGCCTGGGCTCTGGACCATGCGAAGCCTTGCAGATGTTTTCTAACCATTTTCTCTTTAGCTCAATTATGGGAGCCACTGAAACATTTTAAAGCAACAGATAGTCTTTAAAACTTGCATTTAAAAAAAAATCATTTTGCCTTAAATGTAGTGGCCAAATTAAGGAGAGGCCTGAATGAATGGAACCATGAAGGAAACATAGTCTAGACATGAGATGGTGGGAGCTGAGAAAGGTGTGGAGGAAGCAAACGTGGTGGTGATGGTGCCTGTAGTAATAGGGGTGCTGGTGGAGATTGTGTTGGTGGGGGTGTACATGGTGACCGCCGTGTTGGTGATGATAGAGATGATGGTGGAGTTTGGTGCTGGAAATAGAAAGATAAATGAGACCACTTGAGGATATTTAGAAAGTTAAATCTGTGGAATTTCTTCCTTCCTCCCTCTCTCCCTCTCTCCCTTCCTTTCTCTCTCTCTCTCTCTCTCTCTCTCTCTCTCTCCCCCCCCCCCCGCCTTCCTCCCTTCCTTTCTCTTTTTCTCTCCCTCCCTCCCTCCCTCCCTTTCTTTCTTTCTTGGATTGAACCCAGGGGTGCTTAACCCCTGAGCACATCCCCGGCCTTTTTATATTTTATGACATGGTCTTGCTAGTTACTTAGAGCCTCACAAAGTTGCTGAGGTTGGCTTGGAACTCACACACAATTCTCCTGCCTCAGCCTCCTAAGCTGCTGGGATTATAGACATATACCACTGCACCCAAAAAATCTATGAAATTTAGAGATATATTTGATATATGTGTTGTCTGACAAACCCAAATTTATGGTTTGTCAATAAAGTAGGATGTGATGGGAGGGGGAAAGGAAGAGATCAGTTTAGGGTATGCTGAATTTGAAATGCTTTTTCAGGTCCTGCCTCTTTGCCAACTCATTTCTGAAATGTTGATCTCTCTTTCTTTCTATTCTTTTTCACCTAGAAGACAGCTCATGAACTCGAATTCTGTCTGAAGCTAGGCAGGTAGTGAGTGAGTGAAGCATGCTGGGTTAGGGAGACATTCAGAATGGTGGGACTTCAGTGACCTGCAGAGAATACCACACATTAAAAACTGTGGCTGCAATCCTGATGAGCCCGTTGGGAGATTCAAGTGTTGACAGGTCCCAATTTTTCAAACATGGTTAAAAAATTGTGAATTTTTTCTTTCTTATTTTGGAGTTGGGATTGAATCCGGGGGAGCTTTACCACTGAGCTAGATCCCTAGTCTTTTATTTATTTGTTTGTTTGTTTGTTTATTTATTTATTTTTGAGGCAAGGTCTTGCTACATTGCTAAGGGTCTTAGCTAAATTGCTGATGCTAGCCTTTAACTTGTGATCCTCCTGCGCTGCTAGGATTACAGGTGTGCACCAACATGATTGGCTAAAATCATGATTTTTATGTTTCTTATTTAGCAACTAATCAATTACTACATCTACCCACATACTTACATATACTATAAGGGACAAACAAAACATATATGTGACCCAGGGGTATCAGATCAGACTTTTGGTCTTAAATCATTCCTTAGCGTTTGTTTTTTCATTATATTACTGATTAAATATATTTCAATAACATTTTTGTGATAGAATTTTTCTGATAATACAGCACTATTGATAAGTGCTAGCATTTGTATTTTTACTAAAATATACCATATAATCAATTTTAAAACATCATTTACAAATTTTTATTTAAAAAATGTCAAATCCTCAGAAAAGTGGCAAGAATAGAATAATAAACTCCCATATACCTTCACGCAGATTCACCAATAGTTAACATTATGCCATAGTTGGGTTTTTTTCCTGCACCCCTTATCTGAACAACTTGAGAGTAAGCTGCACGTACCATGATCAGTAGTGCTCCAACGTGCATTCTCCAAATTCAGTGGCATTCTCTCATGTAAATAGCATACAATGATCAAATTCAGGATCAATACAATACTGTTATGTAATATACAGTTAATATTCAATCTTGTAATTTTTTTTTCCTTTCCCAAAGCAGGATCCAGCCAGGGTCACTCACTGTATTCAGCTGACTTGTATATTTAGCCTCCTCTTTCTGGAATGGTTCCGACATCCACATGTTTGAAGAGTAGGAGCCAGCTCTTTCATAGAGGGCTCCTCAATTTGAGCTTGCTTAATTGTTTCCTCATGATTAGATTCAGGTTGTGTCCTTAGCACCTCCCCCCAGGAGGCACAGGGTGTCACTTTGATCAGCCAGAGAGGGTGGTGTTCCCCAGATTCCCCACTGTGCAGGGACTTCCCCTCTTTGCAACCAGCAATTAATCTCTGGGAAGATAGTTTGAAATTTTGAAATATCCTGTTCAGCAAAAACATCTTTTACCTAATAATTTTAGCTACCATTGAAGATTCTCATCTGAATTTTTATTACTATGGAGGTTACAAGTTTATGGTTTTTAAAAACTAATATTTCTTCTATATTTATTAACGTGTCACCATAAAGAAGAGCTTTCTCTCCTTTCTTTATTTATTTTCGTATCTGTGTGGATACCTCGGCTTCTTTTGTAGCCAGTGTTTTATAGTTTATCACTGTTATTTTGATGCTAAGATTGCCCATAGTTTGCCAGTGGGAACCCCCTTCCAGCTCCCTCCTGTGTTCTTTAGACGTGACCCTGCATATTTTTGAGGATTTACTTTCTGTCACAAGATGTTTATTTCTCACTTTGTACTTCTTCTGCCCTAGTCCTGCAACAGCCATTTACCTAAGGAGCCTGCTTGCTTCTAGAGGAGAACTCATTTAGAAATTAAACTCTGGGCCTTAAATGTGCTCATGATCACTGGGGTGTCATTGATACTAGGTGCTTTCAGTGAACAGAACTAGGACATATGTATTTTTTTTTAATTTGTGGGTTCAAAAATTCTAATCAAACACTAATGGTTTCTTCTTGCTTTCTCCAATCCTACTGTTGTGTCCTCTTCTCTCAGAGGGAGTACCCTGGCTCCCAAGGACACCAATGTATTTACTCATGGAAAACATGAATTTTAAAGCTGGAGTGCTTTCCCGCTTTTATTCCCTCTCTCTCAGTTGTCAAGATAATTTATTTTGATCTATGTCAATTTCTACATTTTTTTTCCTAACACATTTTCTCACATTATAAACATGTTCAGGTTTTTCTAAGCATATCTCTGCAGAGATTTTACCATGTAGAAGTGCTATATAATATTATTTATCATCAATCATACAGGAAACAATTCCCTTGCTTTGAGTGAGACTGAAATGGGGGTTGTTGATAACAACTTCCATCTGCTTGGCAGCTTATAGTTTACAAAGTACTCCTTTACTGTGTACTACTTCATTCACTCTTAATGGTATGAATTCTTTGGGTTTCAGAGAGATTGAACAATAGATAGCTCAGAGCTTCGTGAATGTTTCATAAAGCAGGGACTCAATACCTGCTGAGTTTAAAAAAAACACATTTAGAATCTGTGATGGGTGAAAACAGGCATTCTATAAAAGTATAAATAATCCTAAGCAATAGGTAATCTATACTTCTTTATATTCATTTCATTATTTTTGCCACTTTTATTTCAGAGAAATTTTTGTGTTTTCTTTAGATTGATATTTTGAAAAGACATCTGCTTTCTAAGGACACACCAAATGACAAATGCCTTCAAAGAAGTGTTTCTCCCATGTGGTGGCATGAGGGATCTCTGAGGGGGATGTGAATGTGGCTGTACCCCACAGCAATTAAATCAGATTTTTTAGAGTAGGCAGGTTAGTACTTTAAAAACTGTCCAGGACATCCCACTGAGCAGCCACCATATGGGGGAGGGAAGGCTGAGCTAAAAACTGGTGGGGGCCGCTTGGGTCACAGTAACACAGGGAGTTGATCTGCACCTCATTCCAGCTTAAAGATTGGTACTAGAATTATACAAAAATGTATTCTGAACTTAGCAGTTGATGGGAATTCTTTTTCTTTCTTAGGCAATATGATGTTAAAAATCTTACTCTCTTCATTTTATGATTTATATGATTTTCACATTTAAATGTCTCTGAAATCATGTTATGACCTTAAATTAAGGTGTGTGTGTGTGTGTGTGTGTGTGTGTGTGTGTGTGTGAACATTCTTAAGCTGTGCTTAGAGCTGGGTTCTTAAAGTTCAGTGTGCATCAGAAATACCCGGAGTTCTTGTCTCAAATATGGACTGTCAGGCTGGTTTCAGGTATTTTTTGGAAGGGCCACAGTAACAAGCAAAATCATGAGGTGATTCTGATTCACCTGGTCCTTGGACTTCTCTTTGAACAATGATTTTTCAAGAATGGTCCCTTCTTTTCTCTGCCTGCAGCATCGCATGGGCATCACATGGAGACTTAGAAATGCAAATTCTCCAGCCCTGCCTAAGCCAGACAACATCAGAAACTCTGGAAGTGGGAACCAGCAAAAGACATGTTCACAAGGGAATTCTGGGAATTCTGAAGTGGGATGCAGTTTGAGAATCACTATTGTGAGAAACTACTAGTATTTCCATACTTCTTTGGTGATAAGAATCACCTAGGATATTTTTTTTTAAACACAGAATCTGGATCTCATCCCAGACCTATAGAATTAAAATTCCAAGGAGGAAAAATCCCAAGGGAAGACATGCATAATTTGTACTAACAAGTGTCCCACATGATTCTTATTTTCAGACAAATCTAGGAAACTTGGAGATGGAAAAACCAATAATTTCCCTATCTGCAGTTTACCTCAATAGAGTCTATCTTTGGCTTTTGTAGTCATCATCACATTTTAATTTTCTAATAGCCTTATGAAGTAGATATGATGACCAAACCCATTTTACAGATGCGGAAACTGAGGTTCAGACAACTATAGTCATACAGATAGTAAACCAGAGAGCTGGGACTCAAATCAGGAAGTTTTCATAAAAACCTTTGTTCTTAAACTGTTCCACTCAGAATTCTAAGGTAATACTATGCAAATCATTATGACGCTGTAGTGCAACCTGCAGTTACTGGCTAAGAGTAATGTCTTGGTTCAACATTTGTCAACTTCCAACTCTGATCCCAACCTAGCTTTTCAGATTCTCTCCCCCACTCTTCTCAGCATGAATTTTCCCCTCTATTGAGGCTGTTTTACTCCTCACCCTTGACCACGCTCACCTCCACTGTAGCGTTTATTGCACTTGCCTGATGGGATCCCTCCATCAACCCCCAGGCCTCTAACCTGCTTACTTATCTATTAACTGGCTTGCTTACTACTTGACCCTACTTCTCCCCTCAAAAGGACTATCCTTCCTCTTCTTCCCCAAACCTGGCCCTGCCTCAAGTATCCCTTCTGTGGAGCCTCCTTTACCAACCACACCACGCCTCTGGGAACTCACCCTTCTTAGGCCTACTGTGCCACTTTCTCCCTATACCCTCTATCAGGTCCATAACGCAGAGTGCTTTGCTTAAGCATCTCAGTCTTTCATCTAGACTAAGTTCCTTGAAGGTGCTGTTCTGCCCCCAGTGAGCAGTAGATATTGCTAAAATGTTTTCTGATGATAAAGTCAAATCTACTTAAAGGCCTACAGAATACAAAGGTGCATTTTAAAGCAACGCAAGTCATGGGTCCTAGGAGACTCTGTGAAGGGGCTATGTGAGCCATCATTGGATTTGCAAAGGTAGCTAGATTATTCTTTAGGAATTTGTTTGTGGGAATCCTAACTTCTCTTCTAAACCCAGAATAACATGGGGGCATCTTTTTTGGTGGGAACAGAATGACAGTGGCTTTTGGAGCAGTGCTGGTGGTATGGCATTTCCCTTTGGAAAGGGGAATGGTTTTAATATTTAAAAGAAAATTTTCCATTGTAGTCATCATTCCAGATGAGAATGTGTTTTCTTTTAAAAATATAATGGCTAATACCTATTCTGGTTCCCTTCCAAAGTTTGGAGTAGCAGAGTTCTTCCTGTGTCAGGCAATAGCATCCTCAGAGGGAACATGGAATGTGTGGTCTGAAAGGCCCGCATTCTAGAAGTCTGTACCTGGAACAACAGGTCCAGGTACCTCTGAGCCCAGGTCAAGCCTAATGCTGAGGAAAGGGCGCCACCTACTGACCAGACAAAGTCAGACTTTTCCCTTCCAGGAACTTGCCATTTAGTTTGGCTAAGAGCATGTGTCCCAGAAAGGCTGGCTGGCCCCAGAGACCCAGAAACTTTGTCTGCAGTTGCTACTGTGTTTCCTGGGAAGTTCTCCAGGACCTAGCCACTCAAAGTGATTGTCTTCTATGAGAATCTCTCTTGGGTGAGCTTTCTCCTTGAGGAAAATTATCAACAGCTTTGGTACAGATAATGATAGAACTCATATTTGACTGAATGTTGTGTAAAGTTATGGTTCCATCACATGAATTTCCAAGACAATTTTGTTAGTAAAGGTGGAGAAGGAAGAGGATGAAGTTTGGGAAATAAATGCTTTAGAAGGGTTGAATCAGTTTAATGCTTTTAAAAGACAGAGGCCCATTTCATTTAAAAATAAAACCTTATTCTCTAGCACATTAGTATCAGGAGAGTTTATTCTGTATAGAAAAGTGTCATGCACATTTGGTAGAGTTTTAAAATGCTGACTGAAATCCATGGCAATGAGATACTAACCACATGGGCACCAGAGTCCCAGGCAAACCATTTAGAGTCTTGTGGAGGCAACAGAGTAGTAATCCTTTGTCTTCCCAACATCACGGTTTGAAAAGTGCACTAGAGGTGGACAAGCTCCACCAGGGCGATGCATGCTGATATGCAACTTCCTAATCAACTGAAATCCAAAATTACATTCTTTCTTTTCTTGGTTGGAGTTATACTCAAAGAAAAGAGAGTTTTCATTGAGTCAATATGCAGGAGCATGAAAGACAGTGGAAGGACCATGAGGGAGGAGAGGGAAATCTTCCTTCTGTAGCCTTTTGGCAAATGGCTTTTGGGGCTTCCCAGTTTCACTTTCAGCAGCACTTTCTCCAGGGGGAATTCCAATCCTCTGAATCCTGATAAACAAGTGCACGTTTCACATAATTCTCTCATTGAGATTTTTTAAAAATGTTTTTAACTTTATTTATTTATTTGTATGTGGTGCTGAGGATCAAACCCAGTCCCTCACACATGCTAAGCAAGCGCTTTACAACTGAGCCACAACCCCAGCCCTCCCATTGAGATTTGCTCTCTAGTTTTGCTTAAACTAGAACTAGAGGAAGGGAGCACTGCTTAGCCCAAAGGAACCACAAAACACTCATTGGGTTCCAGGCATAGGGTGATGCCTTCCACAGACATGTTCACTGATTTTCCCTATAGCCTTACGATCATGTAAAAGTAGGTTAGATCAGGGACAGAGGTTAGGATCTAGGCAGTTCTCCAGAGCCAGGAGTGAGTGCACTGAAATGGGACCCCAGAGTTCAGTACTCTGGTCTCTTTGAGACTCAGGACCTCCAGTGGTGGATTTTCAGAAATGCTAATGCAACATCCTAGAACTAGAGAAGATAGGAAACACTATAAGAGGCTATCCTGTACTGTGGTTGACAGAAGTTTCCTTCTTTTCTTTCATTTTTATTGAAGAACAAATAGCTTCATCAAAATTCTACCTTAAATAGAAAAGCAACATTGACCTGCTGTCTTGAACATCTGTTTGTGTGTGTGCAAATGCTACATACCTCTTTCTTTGCATGGAGTAGGGAGTTGAACAAAGGCTAGGGACATCGAGGAAATGGAAAGCAGTGAGTGGCAGGCAGCTACACAGTGCCGGGACATGGAGCTTGATACAAAGACATCTAGACTCAGAGTCAAAGTCCTTGATCTGCATTCTGATTCTGCCATTAACAGCAACAACAACAACAACAACAGTTAACATTTCAGTGCTAAAATGTATGAAGTACATTCTAAACATGTGTTAATTCGCTTGATCCTCATGACCATCCTATAAGTGCTATTATTATTCCCATTTTACTGATGAGAAATTTGAGGCACACAAAGGTTAAGTTGCTTGTCTCAGGTCACACTAGCAAATAAGTAGTAGAAAGTTGATTTAAACTCAAGCAGACTGGCTAACAATATTGTGTCAGTTAACCTTTCTGGCTTTTAGTTTTTGTCATTTATACATTCACGTTTTTAACAAATATCGAGGTTCAAGCCTGTGTGTGACCTTACAGATCAGATAGAGGTGGAAAAGACCTATGCACACAGGGACCATGTCTCTAGACACACATTCACTGCAAAATGCCATGGAGGGAGGGAGTCCTCATGCAGTTGAGACTCTCAGGGAAGGCTGCTGGAGTTGCTGGTATTGAATTTGAGCTTAAGGTGGGAGACTGGTCCCAAAAGGGCGTCTCAGCAGAGATAAAACTCAACATGAGTTTGGGGGGCTCTAGTTGTTAGACTGTTTTGATTCAAGAACAGGATATTGGACAGGGGATACTTCCAGAAGGAAAGATAAAAGTTCAAGGTTGAGGAATTACAACCAGAACTTTTAATATGATAGTAGTCTGTAAGCCAAATTCTTATGGGAAGAGTCTAGAGGACAGAAAATCCATGAAGAGGCCAGAGAAATGGTCTCACTAGGAAATTTGAGGATCTTAGTCTGGGAGGTAGAACAAGGGCTCAGGGACTGAACAATGCGAAGGGAAAGCAGAAGGATGAGGATAAGATGGAGTAGATGAGGTGGTACAGTGAGCAGAATGGCTAAGTGAGAGGACAGCAAAGGAAGCCAGTCATTGCTGACTTTTTCAAACTGATATTCCTGTGGGCTGTGCAGGTGACCCACATGGCCAGAGTGGTTGAATTTGTGTAGCTCAGAGTAATGACCAGTGGTTGAATTTGTGTAGCTCAGAGTAATGACCATTAGAGAAATAGGATAATAGCCATAATAGGATACTGTCCCAAGAATTCTTTTTGTTCCCTCTGCCCCCCCCAATGTTATCTCCAATCCCCAGAAGAGTACTGCTGTGCAGGCATGTGGCTTTTGTTTTAAAGAGGCAGTATAGCACCGTGCTAGCAAGGCAGGTTCTAAAGTCAGACTAAAGTAAGTAGAGGAGCTACTGTTGTATATCTTGGGCAAGAAATTTAATCTTTCTGAACCTTAGTATATGCATGTGTAAAATGAGGACATTACCCATCTCATCATGTTCTTTTGAGGCCCAAGTGAATTAGCATTTGTAAAGTGCCTGGCCTGAGTAAGAGCAGAGGAAATGTTAGCTGTTCCTATTGATGACTAAGCTCCAGAGCAGAGAGATGAAATGCTCTGGCCAAGGACACACAGCCAGCAGGGCTAGGATTCAAACACAGGTCTACAGGCTCCAATGCCTCCTTCAGTTCCCTGTGCCATGCTGAAGTAAAGTAGGGATCTTGAGGGAGGTGAGAGGTCTGTGGGAGCAGTATGTTCATGTGGTGGGAAGAGAGTATGGCCTAGGAGAAGGAACAAGGAAAAATTAGGAGGAGGAGCAGGAATAAAGAACTTTAAAAGTCTTTTCTGGGGGCTGGGATTGTGGCTCAGTAATAGAATGCTTGCTTAGCACATGTGAGGCACTGAGTTCCATCCTGAGCACTACCTTAAAAAAATTAAATAAAATAAAGTTATTTTTTAAATCCTTTCTGTTTTCCTGACTGCTTAAATAAAACAGGCTTATTCTAAAAAAGAAACATATCTTGGAACTAAATTCCTGTACCTAACCACCTCCCCTGCTCCCTGTCAGACTATTCCTGCTGACAGACTTTAAAAGCAAAAACCTATGGACATTAGAGTATCATTGAAGTCAGGGGAGGTGACTCAAAAGGCAGAGAGGTAGTTGATGAGTCTGGCTGCAGGAAAAGGAAGTTTTTAGAAGGGCAGGAGTTGGGTGTTACAGATCTGAAGGAGAGGTTCAGAGTAGATCTGCTTTGAGAGGAGAGGGCAGTGGGCACAGACAGCTGCAAAACACGCAGGCTGAATGAACACTTGCAGGGTTAGAAAACATTTTGTGTGTGATGGACCTTATTGGGAATCCAGTGAAGCTTATGAACTACTTCTTAGAATGAAGTTTTAATGCCTAAAATAAAATACACAGGATTATGAAAGGTAAACTCTTCTATCCACAGACCTCTTGGAATTATAAAACTCCTTTAAGGACAAAATTTTGTCTTTAAGATCGGATACTTTGGTGAAGACTGAATGCTTGGAAACTCCCCATTGCCTCCCTCACTAACTCCTCTGCACCCAGAATGCAGAATGGGTTCAAATCTCCAGTTCCAGACCATGATTTTAAACAAAGACTTACCTTTCAGTGATTTGGGCACCCTAAAATGTGGAGAAGTTGTGTGAATCATCGACATCACCTCCCCATTTATTTTATTTTATTTTATTTTTCCAGAAGTATGTTGGCAGAGTGGAAAAGTGCTTTGGAGACTGTGTGTGCTGATCAAGTCCTCTTTGTGTTCCAAAAAATAATTCCACCAAGACCCAAAGGCGGGTAATCCTGGGTGATTGACTCATTACAGGAGGCACTTGGTATGTTCCACATGTTTGCAAGATGGCTGGTATGTTTCCTTATGGGGCTGGATTTGTTCCTCTCATGTGTGCGTCTTCACACACACACAATTTGGCTGTGGAGGCAGGGGTGGGGTGGGGTGGGCAAAGCAAATGAGATTTGGCACTGAGACTCATGGGCATATTTGGAATTTAAGTTTGCAAATGAAATTCAGAAAATCAGCAGTGACTCTTCTTGGACCAGGTGGAGGCAGGAGGAAGGCGGGCAGCCTGCATAGATTGGTAGATTTAAGATACACATTGGAGCACATATATGGGACAAATGACTTTCTGAAACTTCTTTATCACTTATTGAATAGGAAACTAGCTGAACTTGCCTAAGAAGTCTATTAGTCCAGTATAGGAGAAGGTTTCCATGAAATAAACCCATTTACTGTTCAATTATGATTTTATATTTTTCCAGGCTACATTGAGTATGTCAATAATGGGCCTTCTACCCCATTTTCCATAACTAGATGTGAAATTATCATACCAACTTCATCTATTGTTGGAAGTACTATTTTGGGTTGGCCCTATGTAATGTGAAATGAAGAGAAAAAGTGTGTAGTAGAATCTCGATATGGAAATCCAGACTTAAAAACATTCTCTGATGGTTTGGCATCCTTGGGATAAATTGGTCATAGTTTTCAACAACTCAGATCAAAGCCAAATGCTGTTTGCATTCAGACAGTGATTCAGGGACCATGTCTTATTTGGTTTCTTTGAAAATAAAGCACAGACATTTTTTCATACCTTTGAGAGAATCTTTTGGCTGCCAAATTTGTGCATTGTAAATTTTATTGTACCCTAATACAAAGTTCTACTTCTTTTCTCAAATGTCTCTTTCAAAATTATCCCAGCATCTCTAAGCTGACTAGCTTGTTGCAATGATGGTATCCTGATGTAATGTGAAGAAGAAAAAGAAAAAAAAATAGGCCAACTGGTAAAGATAAAAAATAAATGAGAGTAAATAAAACACATATGGAACTTCTACTTTCAGAGTTGAAATGTATATGAGTGTGTATGCAAATCAGCCATCCAAATAGAAATCTAGACTGGGCCAGACTTAGGCACAATTATGGAGTAGCAAAGTTTGCTTTCCATGGCTTTCGGTTCCCCTGACCTGGTATTTTTCTATGACCTTCACTCTTCTTTTTCAGTACCTGCTTCAGATCTGCCCCCACATCACTCATTTCCTCTTACTTCTTTTCTGTCCCCTCCTTGAAACCCATGTGTTTTGCATCCCTTTTCTGTGGGTTTTGCTTTTAAGTGGCAATTATTTAAATACTGTTCTTAAAAAATATTACCTCATAGTCAATTCTTGACTTTAATGAACAGATTGTATATTTTGGAAATTATTTTCTAATTTTGCTTTGTTCTCTTAACAGACTTTACCAAGTGGCAGAGAGCAGTGGCTTTGGTATTGTGGGAATCATAGAAAAATGCAGTACTAAAGGTTACTCAGTGTGACAATAGAGGAACAATTTGGGGAGGGTGTGTGCTGATTTCACTTTATCTAACAAATGCTTTTATTACACATTCTGGATGGCAGGCACATTTCTAAGCACTTAGCAAATATTGATTCATTTAGTTTTCAAAACAACACTTAAGACAAATAGTGCTTCTATATTCATTCTGCTTTACAGACCGAGGAACAGGCCCAAGAAGGTTAAAGGACTTTCCGGAGGTCAACCAGCTATTAAATGTGGAGCCAGGACTGAGTACCAGCCATTTGGTTCCAGGGTCTGAGTTCTTAAATCATCTCAACTCAGCCTATTCAGCTGCCAAGTACGGGTCACAGACCAGGGCTCTTGAGGTCAGGAGCCATTCCAGGTGAGCTAAAGATGACAGTGGTTCTTCACCCAGGCTGCCCATTAGAGTCACCTGAAAAGCTTTTCCACAGTACTGATGCCCAGTCTCCATCCAGGCCGCTTAGATCCGAATCTCTCACGGGGAGGCCTCTGCCAATTACATGACTGGCTGTTCCAAACAGCAACCAGCCCTGAGAACCACGATGGCAGGGGAGAGGATCCTCAAGGGTGTGCAGAGCTCAGAGAGGAGCGCGGAGAAGGTCTTCCAGTGGGAGATGGAGTGGGCAGAGGACAGCTGCCCCCTTTATTCTCTTTCCCTCTTCTCTCCCACCACCAGGCTTCTGGATCTCCCTCCACCCTTGCCTTCTTTCTCCTTGTCATTCCTTCCTTCTCTTTGATCCTTTGCCTCCTGTCTTCTGTCAACCCCTTACCTCCTCCTTCCTGCATTTCCTTTTTCTCCTGCCCTGCCTCTTCCTTCCAGTCCTGGAAAGGGTCATTGCCCTTAGCATGGCCCTTCCTTCCAACAGACAGTGAGCATTGGCAGGACTGAGGCTCTCAGATCAGTCATGATGCCCATTCACAAAGCTCCTGAAGAAAAGGAGGACTGGGATGGAAATACCCATTTCCCAAACAGTGTAATTATCTTAAATTCTGTTAGGAGACTCAGAATATATGGTGTCTGACTTTGGGAGTAAGAGGAGAGAGGGAAACTTGTGAGGTGCATTAGGTTTTTATGGCTGTGCTAACAAAACATCATAAACATACTATCTTAACCTAAAGGCATATCTTATAGTTCTATAGGATACGAGTGTGATATGGGTCTCACTGAGCTCAGGTCAATTGTTGGCAGTGCTATGTTCTTTTCTGGAGTCTCTAGGAAGGAGTGAGTCTTGGGGCTTCTCCAGCTTTAGAGACTGCCCACATTCCTTGGTTAATGGTCCTTTTCTGTACCTTCAACGCCAAGTAGCATCTCCATGGCTCCACTTCTGTGACCCTCAAATCACTTTCTCTGACTCTCTTCTTCTGCTTTCCTTATCTACTTTTAGGAAGTCTCATGGTGGTACTGGGCTCACCTTGATAATCCTGGAGAGCCTCCCTATTTTGAGGTCCACTAATGAGCAACCTTAATTCTATTTGCAACCATAAGTCCCTTTAATCCTGCTACCTAATATATTCCCAGGTTACCAAGGATACATTTTTTGCTCCCTACCATAATGGAGGGGGTGAAAGTAGAGATCATTCAGCAAAGACAGAACAGCAGGTACCAAGACTTGGAGGCTTGGGAGAGCATGCAAGGCCAGCATTAGTCCATTTCCCTTTGCTACAACGGAATGCAACAGACTGGGTAATTTGTAATAAAAATAAAGGTTTGTTTAGCTCATAGTTGTAGAGGTCTAACATGCAGGGGCCACATTTAGTGAGGGTCTTGATGCTGGGGAGAGCTCTCTGCAGAGCATCCCATGGGACAACAGAGCAAGCTTGTTAGCTCAGGTCTCTTTCCTTCTTAAAACATCACCACTGCCACCATGGAGCCCCACACTCATGACATCATTGAATCCTAATTAACTCCCCCCAAATCCCACTTCTCCTTGCTGTTACAAGGGTAATTAATTCTCAAAGTGAATTTTGGAGAGGGCAAACATTCAAACCTGAAGCAGCAGGCTTTGAGGAACCATGAATTCAGTATCACCTGGTGGTGTCCTATAACAGGTCATTACATTCTCACCTATATATTTTGTTCCTAAATTTTACATATAATTATGTTTGCCACATATTTCATCAAAACGTCTTACAATAAGCCAATCCTCTGCGGAGGCGGTACAGAGTTTCCACAAGGAACCCATGTTCTGGAGCCAGTGGGGGCTGGTTCTAGTCTCCCCTCTGACACTGTTTAGCACCCTACCTGTGAGAATTCGGTGAGATCAAGAATCTCAAGTACTTTGCTCTGTCCTGGCACATAATGGGCTGCTAATGAATGTGAGCTGTTATCAGTGCTATAGCTAAACTGCAGTCTTAAGCTGACCGCTTGTAACCCAATGCACTCACTTTCTCCTTCATGTCCACTTCTTGCTAGAAGGAAAAAGAAAGCAATGACAGGAAGAACATTTCTGACCTATGCAACCTGCTGAGATAACATCATTGTTATCAAATTCAAATGGTCTAGCTGCTGGGCCCTAAATTCAATCTAGAATCTAAGGACTTTCTGCCTGCTGATTACGCCAACTGTCCCAAATGATATCTATAGCTAGAGTTTTAAATGCCATTTAGTTACAAAACAGGACAGAAAAGCATGGGGGTGTGCAGGATGTTCAAGTATGAAATGAAACTTTTGAAGTTTGGATTCATATCAACGGCAAGAACCATACAAATTACAGGACTCACCTGGACAGGCACTTTCACACAGTTCCTTTTCTATTTCTTAAGGTCATTCCAGGAAAAACTGAGAGGCTCTGTTTTATCTGGGAATGAAACAACAGGAATAGATAGGAATTTGGGAATGCACATATTTCCTATTAGGTTCTGCATTCTGGGGCAACATTTGTTAAACAGTAACTGGGAATATGCAGAAATGTCCTGGCTTTTCAAGGCAGTTGTCTGACAACCAAATGGATAAGCCATT
Organism: Marmota flaviventris; assembly: GCF_047511675.1. Taxonomy (NCBI): domain Eukaryota; kingdom Metazoa; phylum Chordata; class Mammalia; order Rodentia; family Sciuridae; genus Marmota; species Marmota flaviventris. Next base: position 40,071,759 of record NC_092510.1, on the reverse strand, counting down.
CTATCTCACCCCCAAAGGTTGACCAGCTGGTCTGCAAAGGGGCATTGTGTAATTACTGGGGAAGTGGAATGTCTCTTGCTTAATATTATATTGTCCAAATGGTAGAAGGGTCCTGAAGGGAGCAAGAGCTATAACTTGATTAAAATAATAACAACCAGGCTAAATAATGTCACAAAACTCTGTAACTATTTATTAGGTATTGAATCCTTGAAGTTTGTCTTGCTTATCTTTACACCTTTGGGGTGCCTTGAATACCTTAGGTTCTTCTATAAGTTGTTGTCAGCTGTTTATTTAAAAGACAAACAGAAATTTACTGATTCTCACAAGTAAGTCAAGAGGTCCGATGGAGATCAGGTGGGTTTCATTAGGGCCCTGTTTTCTGCAAACTTCTTCATCTTGCCTTCCATTGTCAGCCTTTTCTGCAGACAGAGAAAGGCAGCTTCACTTTTGTCTCTGTACAACACACAGAGGAGGAAAGGCCAGCTCACCAGAATCTATCAAAAAACTTTTGTCCCCACCTCTCATTAGTCCATATTTGGTCACATGTCTTTTCTTCAGCCAATTGTTGTGTCTAGGAGAATGCCCTGCATGGACTGGCTTCAACCCAGATTTATGAGCTATTCACTTTGAGGAGGAAAGCGGGGTTTCTCTTAAAATTATGGAGTACATTCTTGGAACTGCGGCTGGGATTGGGGTCAGTTTTTCCCGAAGCTCTTGGGCTATGCCTGGGACACCATCAGCATAGTGGAGAAGAACAAATTCTTCTGTCAGAAAACCCCTGGTTGCACATGTGTGTTAGCCAGTGACACAAATCCCATTCAATCTTTTCAGTATCTCTCCTAGTAGACTTGAGGTCCCCAGTGATTCAGGAAACAATTGCCAGTTTCTGGGTCAGTGGTAGAGTTGAGATTTTCAGGTTTTCTGAGTCTAGAACCCACCCTCTTTCCAACATGCCACCCTGAATGTATGAACAAATAGGTCTGGTGGAAGCATGCTTTCCTGCCCTGAAAGAGTAATAGAGTGATGGATAATATGGTGACCTTTTTCTGTTTGAAGTGGGGCCACTGCCACAGGTGCTGGGTGACATTGGGAAGACATTTCACCTCTCTGCCTCTGTTTTCTCATCTGTAAAATGGAAGCTGTGTTAGATGCTACCTCATTGGACCATTGTGAGAATTAAGTAAGGTAATGAGGATAATGAACTTGGAGCAGTGCCCAGAGCACAAAGGAGGTCAACACTCTTGCCAAGGGCAGATCTGCCTTGGGGGTAACTGGTCATTTGAACAATGGACAACAAAATTATACCCTTCCCTGTGCCACATCCTTAAAAAAGAACAGAAGCGTGTATACACACGAAAAACTCCCAAGACCTTTAGCATTATGGGAATTTTGGACTTGTTGAAAATTTCCAAGTTTATTCAAATCCTCTTACAGATAAGTCAGGAAGGAATCTGAAAAGTCCCCAAATCATTTTCCCCCAAGCTTAATTCTATCCAATACTAATTTGTTCTTCTCCACTATGCTGATGGTGTCCCAGTCTGTCCTGCCTTCTTCGTTTCCTCTCATTGTTTTCTTTCTGTGCCCTCATTTTCAATTTTCCTTCTCCCATGATTTAATATGTATTCTTCTTTTGGGGGTAGAATTCAAGATAACCATGGAAATGACCCGGTTCATGTGAAGGAGCTAATGGGTGTCAGACAGGGAGGGTGTTAGACTGGGGAAGGGGAGGGAGCAGTTTTCTCCTAACCCTAAGCATCACATAGAGACTTTGAATTTTCTTTATCAAGAAAAACAAAGACAAAACCACGAAGAGCCTGGGAGCACAGAGAGAGAGGACAGATGTTTAGAATCTTGGAGTATTGGAATGATTACCTATGCACACAAAGACTTGTTGTTAGTGCTATTCACTATCTCTGAAAGTGGAAAAACTATTCGTTCACTTCATCATTAATGAATCCATTCATTCAGATAACATTAATTATTTACTAGTGCCCAGTTCTACTTACTGCTAGGCCATGAAAGGCTTATGAAGAAAAGTAAGTTATAGCTATTAGAGGACATTTATAGAAGGCAGTTATGGATAAGATAACCAACCAAGTAATTGATTTTACAACACCATGTATAAGTGGCCAGTATAGATGTTAAGTAGTGAAAGCATAACTAGCTTCCTGTGAAATACCATATACATCTGTGGATCCCTATTTCATGTGGTAAGCTCTTTGACATATTACTAAGATAGTAATATCCCAATGACCACTTGGTTGGATTTTAGAAGCGTTTCAGTTAGGTTTATATAAAATGGAAAGAAAAAAAACTTTACCAATCAGAAGAGATAGAGAAATGTTGAAGGGAGTGAAGTATTTCACATTTTGGTCAGTTGCATTTGAAGTGATACATTTTAGACTTTGATTTAATTTTGACCTTAGAAAAGAAAAAAAGTAATGATACTATAGATGTGGTGAGTATTAATAAAAATTTTTAAAAATTCAGTTGATCACTGATGGGTAAACAAGAGAGTCTGGGCCAACTATACTTGTGGCAAATTAGTAGAAACATCAACTTAAGTTTCATTAAGGTGTCAAACACTGATAACATAATGTGAAATTTGCCTCATTCCACTATTTGTACTACTCCCTCAGGAAGTAAAATGGAAAATTTCCGTCTTACACATTTAGTTCCCCTCTTTAATTTGGCAAACACTGATTTTTCCACTGCACTTCTCCCTAACTGGAATCTTGCCAGCTGGTGTGTGAGTGTGTGTGAGTGTGTGTGTGTATATATGTGTGTGTGTGTGTCTGTGTGTGTGTTAATAACTAGGCATGCTATCATTGGTGCTATTAACTTGACTTATGTGCATTTTGGGATTGAAATTTGTTCCTCTCTGTAAACACTCTGAATGAGTAGGAATCTGACCATAGTTCTTAGCACGTTTGTAAATGGTTGCTGTGAGATCACTCAGATTGACCCAATAATTTGCCTGAAGTGTGGCTGTCAGAATGTTCCTTCCAGGAGCAATCCATTGCTTCAGCTATCAGATAGCGAATGTTCCAATTTTGACTCTAACTTTGTATGAGCAACTACACAGGATCTGTGACACCTGAGCCTTTTATGATGCTGATCCCATTATCTGGACTAGTCTGCTTTGCTTATTGCTTTTTTTTTTTACCTGTTCTTTGAGGTCCAGGTCATTACATACTATATTGTAGGAATTATTCCTGCTGCTCCCACACACTCTGCATGCTTATGCTCATCCGACGTTGATTAAAAGATAAATATTAAATATAAATATTGTACTTTATACACCCTCAATATTCTTTGCAAATATTCAGGGCAGATATACCATTATTTTGTAGGATAGCAATGTTGAAAGACCTTGAGGCTTCTAGACTGGCAAACTTGACTCTGTCTCTGATTTTTTTTAAAAAATATATATTTTTTAGTTGTAGACAGACATAATATATTTATTTATTTGTATGTGGTGCTGAGGATCAAACCCAGTGCCTCACACGTGCTAGGCAAGCGCTCTACTACTGATCTACAACCCCAGCCCTCTGATTCTTCTTAACTGTTTACTGAGCTTCAACATACTTGCTTCTAGATGAAGCCTTACTAATGGCCATACAGTTACTTGGAGGAAAGATAAGAGTATATATACAAAGAGCTCCCATTCCTTGAGGGTTTGCTATAACCCAGACACTGGGCAAAAGGTTTCATGTAACATTCTCATGTACACTGCTTACAAGTGTTGATTACTTGGACAGAGTAGGTACTCACTGAATATTTCTCAAATGAATGAGAACTGGACTTGAGCTGGCAGCAGGGCTCTGTCTGCTGAGTCAGCTGCCCTGAGTCAGTGGTTGAGACATGCACAACTTGGGTCTCTAGAGAGGGAAGATACTGACTGGGCTGCAGTTCCCACCTATCTGGCAGAAAGACTGCAAGGACACGATTCCTAAGCATGATGGAGAGCTCACAGGGAGGGGAGAGTATAATTTATGAATGATATGACTTCCTTTCCCACTGTCTCTATTACCCCCCCCACCCCCTGCTGACCAATTCAGTCCAGAAGAAGTACAGATCTCATTCTGAGTCACTCTTGTGTTGTATTGGTAGCACTACATTTTTATTAAATCTCATGGAATATAATAAATTTGTAGACCTAAGTTCTTGGCAAAACAAACAAACAAACAAACAAACAAAAAATCAAAACAAAACAACCCCCCCCCAAAAAAGGGGTGGGGGTGGAATCCAACCAACCAGAACACTGTACTTATTTACTGGTAAATGTTTTCAGAATGTTAAAAGTTCATGAAAGCCTCGCTTAAATAAAATGCCATTACTACCCCTAGGCTTATGTAAATTAAGAGAATTTTGGGGATCTCCAGGTTGATGACTCATAATTTTCCCAGTGTTTTAATCCAGGAGTCACTCATTAAAGTAGGGTGTTGCACTATATTTTGTCTCTTCCAACTATGCTATCCCAAGTGGGAAGTTTGGGAAGCTTCTTGAAATCCCTGAGATACCATTTCTTGCATCAAAATCATTGTATTTGAAATTATATTTAGAGGATGTTGGAAAGGATTATTTTGTTTTTTAGCATCCATCCAGGCTTGTCTTGTTCCTGGGGATCAGCTGAACAGCACAAGAATCTGATGAATAGAATTTCCCATGATGCATCAAAGGGTCAATGTTCCCATCTTGCTCTGCTCCTAAAGGCTGGAGTTAATGAGGAGGAGTTTTTATGTGAATGTCAGGCATGTTGCAATAACTAGCCACAATGGAATAGTCATGGCAATTTCCACCACTTGGTTTCTTTGTTTTTGTGATGTTGCTGCATGCTTCATTTTATGAGTATTTTCTTATGTGTGGTTGAACCCATCAATTGCCATCTTGGGTTTGGGTATTTGTATTTAAAAGATGAAGAACAGAGGGAGAAATTGGAAAGTTGACAGAATGACATATCACAAATACTTATTAGTTTATTTTCTTCCTTCTACTTCTGCTGACAGATATTCTGATGATTAATATTCTGATGAGTTTGTGTCCTAAGGGAAGGGAAAAGAGAATCATAATAAGACATATGAAAAAGTATTACAAAAACTGGACTTCTTTGGAGGATGTTACTATTGTAGATTAAAACCAAGTCTAGTAATATTCCTGCTGCAATAAGGTATATGAAAATTGCTAACAATCTTTTTGGTTTGGCTTTCTTGGGTAACTAACTAATTTGTGTCCTTGAGGGCTGCTATCTTGATCATAGCATCTACTACTTGAATGCTAACCTATATTTAAATCAGAGAAGAACAGACTCTAAGGACTAGTGGCATTCTAAAAGTGTCTGTGGCCTCTTCGTTCATTTAATTCACAAGTTTGAATAATACTCTCACTACAGAAAGGCTTAGATGGAAGACGATACTGTGTGCAATACATACGCTGATTCCTAATATAGAAAGCTTTGTGTCTGTGACAATACATGTGGGGATCCATTAAAAGCAGGCCTTCTGAGGACAACCTGTGGATTAAGTCTAATAAAAAGGCTGGAGATGGGGGTCACAGTTTAGGCATGCTATGAAGCTGAAGACGTAGAAAATCTAAGGAGAAAGCTACCACTGCACAGATGCACCACTATACAGATGCAAGCCTGTGTTCTGTTTGAGCCTCTTGCCACATTTCCATCATATTCCTCTCTTCCTTGTCTTATACTTTGAAAAGATACCACAGACTTCTTTTCTGCCTCACCCATTCAATTCTGAAATTGTCATGTGCACCCAATCACATTTATTTTGCTATTTTTCACTTTTTAGCTTCTAATCTATTTTATTACCGACTATATATTTCTCTTGTTCGTTATGATTTGATATCAAATCACTTTTTTTATGTTAAAAAAGTGCAACAAATAAGGCCAGGAAGAAGGCGAAGTGTCTTCATGCTGTTCTGAAGTTCTTGGACTCGCTGGCGCAAGGGAAGAAGAGAGACTGAGGAAGGAGAAAGAGACAGAGAAAGGAGAGAGAGAAGAAAAGAGAACAGAAGAGAGGGGAGGAGAGGAGAGGAGAGACAGAAACGCGTCTAAAGGGAGACACAAGCTCGGCCTTCGAATTGGCCAGCCTGGTGACCAGCAAGCCCGCCCCCGTCCCACCCCCTCCCCCTCTGGCGCTCACACTCAGGAAGCAGCTGGCTACAGGCCGGCCCTCACAGCCGCACACATCCACAATCCTCGCCCAGCAGCCTCCCTCCCTCCCTCCCTCTTCCCCTCTCCCTGCAGTCGCGTCCGCAGTGCGCCTCCCGGGCAGCCCAGAGCGCGGCGCGCACGGGCACCAGCACCCGAACTGCCACCGCCGCCCCTCCCAGCACCCCGAGTACGCGGCGGGCGGTCCTCCAGGCTCGCACCGTGGCTCCCCCAACACGACCCGCCGGCATCAATAGCCAGCATCCCGGGTCTGGCCCCTACACTCACATCCCCTGGCCCAGGGGGAGGATGAGCAGGACAGGCGAAGCACAAAGTCTCAACTCAACTTTTTAAAAACATTATTTGCGTGTGTATGCGTGTAGCAGGGAGAATGAGCTGATGCCGAGGGTCCAGCCACCCGCCTTCTGCCTTCTCCTCCCCCTGCCGCCACTGCCCTCTCAGACGCGCGCGCACACACGGCACTTGGGCCGGGTTTCAGCGCTCCGTCCCCTGGCTTGGATGGGAGTTTTCATTTCCGAAGGAGGCAGAACCCGTGCAGCGCGTTGAAGGGCTGGAGCCCCAAGTTACTTCTCGCCAGCGCTCGCCTCCCGCTGTCATTCGCACCAGCTGGCCTGGGGAAGGGACCCGCACGCCGAGCTTTGTTGTGGAAATCCTGGTTACCTGGTAAGTGGATGCCATAGGAACTTTGTTCGCTGGTGAGAGACTAGGAGAAACAAGGCGCTAGAGAATGTGGGGGAGTGAAAGCTCAGAGACGCAAACTAGTGATTAGAAATAGTTTTCCACGCTGAGCCGGTGGCATTCCCGGGTTTAAGGATACGCGCACCCCACCCCCCAGATTTGTAGGTCTTTTAGGGATCTACACCTACTGAGACTGATAGTAACACTCAAGTAGGAATCAAACTGTGTTCTTTCAGTTAGTTGCCTAAGAGCCAAGTGTAGAAGACAGGAAATCCACAAGGTGTTAAAGTTTCGCTAATTAGGAAGAGTTTTTGTGTTTTCTGTTAAACTCCAAGTTCTAGAGGGCTACATAATAAGGGCAAGTTACAGGACGCACGGGAACTGTGCACGCCACCCTGTCCCCATTGAAGGGAAACTTTGGCGAAGTGAGAATTGATGGGGTGACGTGAGGTCTTTCGCGCACACACCGGGCTGTGGTTGCCTTTTCAAGTTCCACGTGCTTTTGGAGCTCCACGAAGGTTGTTTTCCAGCTTGTGCATCACCCAAGTGTGTGTCCCCATTGTTTCTGGAGGTCCTCAGTTTGGGGGTACATATACTAGTCCCTGGGACCGGTCCAGTTACCCGCAGCCTCCAGGTCTGTAACTATAACCTCCCACGCTGCAAAAGCGCAGACACATTCAGACAAGAACACTCCCCGCCGGGTTCGTCACCTCGCGTTTACATTTTTATGGGACCGGACAAAATGTCAGCTCTGTTTGGAAAATGTCTCAGTCTCGAGGACTTTGTCCTGCATACGAGTGCAGTCCCTATAAATGACCCTGTGTGTATTTTGAAGTCGGCCGGGCCGCTCTCTGGAAAGCGTGAGTGAGCCAGCAGGGTTCTGTCCTAGACACACACCTTGCCCGGAGCGACAATTCCAAGTTACTCACTGGAGCTGACAAGTCACCTCGGGGACAAGGAAGTCACCCAAGTGTCTGGAAATCTTGGCCCCTTTGGATTTGTCATCCAATGGATGATTCAATTAGGTACCTGGGGGGAGAAACTTTGGGGAAAGCTTTTTCTGGTTCCGTAAGTCGAGCCCTTAGGCTCCTTAGAGGTGTTTAGGAGTCGAGAAGCGAAAGGACACCCCAGGATGGGCGCACTTGCACGGCGGGGGAGGGTGGCGCTCAACGCTGGCTTGCGGGATTTGTGCTCCTGAGTGCGGCGAGCCCGGCAGTGGCTCCTGCGGTTCCAGGCTCTGGCCCGGCCGGGCAGTGCGAAGGTACCCACCGCTCGGGTTTCCTAGCTGGCAGCCCGCGGTGGAGCCCTTTCAGTCCCCGTCTTACTCGGGACTGGGTTGCACAACAGGAAGCCGGCACGAGTTTGTTTTGTTTTGCTGCGTTCGCTCGCTCGCGGACGCAGCCGAGGGTAGGGGCGGAGGCGGCGGGGGAGTGACAGGGTCGCGGCAAAGCGCGCCCCAGAGGCCTCGCGCCTCCGCCTCCAGACCCGCCCCTCACTCCGCGCCAAGGAACCCAGGGGCTTGGGCCTAGGACCCTGACCCGCCAAGTTACAGGGGTAAGGAACCAAGGAGGGCTGCCCTTCTGTCTGGCTCCACGCAGCTCTCCACTATCTCTCTGGCCCCCAGCACCTAAACCTGTCTTCCCTGCTCGGTGTGCCTCGCCCTCCCTGCCAGGCTTCCTTGGCATCAGCTTGGCCCCCATTTCTGGAACACTTAAATCCGGGCACAGGGTAAGGGGGTTACTTCCGGAGTCGCAATGAGCAGCGTCCATAAGGACTGAACTCCTGCAATTATGGCCCCCTTTTACCGAGAGAAGGGCTCTACACCCTCTCCCCAATTCCTTAGGGCCATCTTTTAACGGAACATCAGCAACTACTGAGAGTTGGGGCCCCAGGGCCCTAGAGTTGGTGATCAAAGGGAAGTTCTGCAGCTCCCCCCAGTGGACCAATTCCCCTGAGGTTACAGGACCTGGAATCTCAAGTCCTAGACTGTTAAAGCTAGAGGGGAACTTAGTGATCACCTACTGAAGAGGAAAGCTAGACTCAGAATTTTAGAGGTTTTGCCAAAGACCTCATTGCCATTCGTCGCAGACCCAGGACAAACATGTAAGGTTCCCAGTTCCCAGTTCAGAGAGCATTTCTTGGCCTGAAGGTGAACTCAAGACAAATGCAAAGTCTCTTCTGTCCCCTCTGAAAGCTTTGATGAGTCATGATTTCTGCCTTGGGAAGTAGCCAGACGTCCCTCTGTCTGTCTCCTTCCCTGCTGAATCTCCCCTTAAAAACTAAACTGGGGAACAATTTCTTTTATTTTTGGTACAAAATTTATTTGTGTTGATTTAAATCTTCCTTTTCCTCCTTTTCTCCTCCAAGTTTGCTTCCAGTGAGGCACCTGTGTAAAGCAGGTGTGACATGCAAAAGTTTGCAGAAAAACAATGAAGGCGGTTCCTGGAAACTCTGAAGCCATCTAGAGACAGAGTATGTGGTATTATATATTATTTTTGCAGTTGAGAACATGCTGAAGTTTTAAGATTATCCTTAAATGTACTATGGTTTTAATATATTTTCACTAGTTGTCTGTTCAGCCAGACCAGCCCCAACTTTACCTGTGAAAGGAAGGGCAGGGACATTTCTTTTCCATTATTTCTAAAACATTCTTCCTTACCAGTAATTTGTTAATTTATTTCCTTTCTTGATGGAAGGATTCAGCCCTTCTTGAGTATGAATATTTACTTCCAGCTGCTGCTGTGATAACTCCATTTCTCCTTGGTTTACTATAGGCTGTTTTAGGAGAGCATCTTTTTTTTTTTTTTTTCTGATTCCACCCAAATTTCTTAATAGTAGTCAGGTTAACAGAGATTGACTATCTAGGGTTGTTGGTTTGCTTGGGACGAAGTGATCACTATCCAAGTAGGAAACAAATTCTTTTTCTCTTTGGATGGATTCCAGGTCTACCTAGTGGATGAAATTCCTACTGGGCCAAAATATGTGGGGTGGGAGAGGTTAAATAAAATCAAATTCGTGTTTTGTATCAGCCCTGCTTTCGTTGTTCTATGGCTGAGAGTAGTCTTTCCATGGTTTCAGAAGAGAGCTCAGTGTTCTTTTTTTCCTTTGTGTTTTTTCCTGCTAGTAAATTAAGCCTGAGGTCATTCTTTCTAGCTGTGCCTCTCTTATTGTAGTTATTGATCTTTGGAGTTGGAATGTTAATTTGCAATTCTCCCAGATGACAGAGGGAGTACTTTTGAAGGAGATAATTCAGGAAGCAGCATCCTATGCACATTCTCATCCCTGGAGAAGTCATTTCCTGTGTTTCTGTAATTATTTTCTGTAGAGGATGTCATATTGTAAATAAGGTGGAACTACAAGGCTTTACTCTTTAACTCTTTATGTTTGGTTGGTTTATAGACTCAATATGTATTGGAGAAGAAGAAAGGGCATGTAGGAAGTTTGCTCAGTAAAACAAGCACTGTTATTCAGTGAGGATGAGTCATAGCAAAATCTTTAAAATGACATTAACAGGTAGTTGAATTAAAAGATGCCCAAGTTCCGGGTGTTCCTAGTGTCCCGCTTACTTTAGACAGAATTGACACAAAAGTCAGTTTTTTTTTTTTAATTGAAAGAAAATATCTGTTCAGGAGAATTCACCTACCTTAAGCTTAACAATTTTTCACAAACTGAGTACACCTGTGTAACTAGTATGTGGATCAAGAAACAGCATTACCAACACACCAGAAATATTCTCATATGCCATTCCAGTTGCTGTCTTCCTCTAAGGTAACCACTGCTCTCACTTCTAACATGTCTGTTATCCTGTTTGTTTTTTTAAATCTATGTAAATGGAATAATCCATTATGAACTCTTGGGTCTGACTTCTTTCACTTGACAGAAACTTTTAGTAGGTCAAATAATTGGAACTCCCCTTGAGAGATGATGGAATAGTTGGACTTGCAGAAATTAGTTGGTCAGGCACTACTTAATATAATAGAATTAAGGAAAACACTAATGAAACAAGCTATATTTTAAATATTGACAGCCTGGTTACGGAATCTGAACAAATACTAGTGACATGTCTGGTGGGACCCCAGTCCTGTATATATGAACAGGAAAACACTGAGGAGTTCCCTCTACCTCAGCAATCCAGAAGTAGTCCGTACTGCTTATAATTTGAATATCATAGATATTATTTTAAAATTTAAAATGGTATTGCCAGTTATTTCACTTCATATATTCAGGCATTTTCTAGGTGAGGGCCATCAACCCCACAGTAAAAGAAGCCTGAGCTTAGTAGTGAACTATTTGTTTTGTATCTTTTAGCTAAGATTTTTCATTATTCACCAATATGCCAAGATAAAGGCAAGAATGATGTGCCTACCCCAAAAGGTATATTGTAAGATTTCTCTTTCTTTCTGGGGATTGAACCCAGGGTCTCATGTATGTTAGGCAAGTACTCTATCACTGAGCCACAACACCAGCCCCATGTCATAGGATTTCTATGTTGCTTTTCCTATTAGAGAAAGGAATAGATGAGGAATAGACTGAGAAACATGCAGCTGTAATTAAACTGGGTCTATAAGCTACAAAGCATGAGGTTCATGACTGTATGGTCATATCTCATTTATATTGCATTTATTTAGGCAATAAATAATAAATATAGGTTATAATTGTTCAACTCATACCATATTTCTGTGTAGATGGTCAGTACAATATTAATAATTTGGATATGATAAATATGTAAATGTAGTATTAAAAGACATGTTAAAAGTAGTCTGAAAACATAAATATATAGATATAGTATAAAACAATCTATGAAAATGTAAGAGCTTGGAAGAGTTCAATGGTAAATTAGAATAACTTCGAATATTAATGAAATTAGAATTTAGACAGAGAGATGTAACATAGGCAAATAACTATAATGCAATGTAGAGAGGTATGAATGTTAAAAGAGGTTTATAAAGTAAAATACTTAACATTTATTGGGTCGTTTTATATAAGTCTCAGGCATTCTGCTAAGCATGTGACATGTATTTTCTCATTTATTATTCTCTAATATTACAATCTATTCATAGAAGTGTAATTATCCCTATTTTACCTAAGATCAGAGATGTGGAGACTAAGAAAGTATCAGGGAGGGCTTAAGTGTGTATTTGGAGGGTGAACAGGATCTGGCGTTTGGGTAAAAGAGAACAAAAAGGAGAAAGGAGGGGAAAGACTATTGGGGTAGACTCTAAGGCAAGATGTATGATGGACAGAAATAAGGATCCACATATTCCACTTTGGGAACAAAATCAGAGATTTGTCTCTAAAGCTTGAAATCATGAAGGCTCTTCATAAATGAGGGTGGACTTGAGATGAAGAAAGCTATTGGGGCTGTTCTTGTCTGACATGATCTTTTCTAGGCTAAGAACATAAAGGCTGCAGATTCCTTTTGGGGGCAACAAGCCCTGGTGAACTACAGATGGGCAGATAGGATCATGGTGCAAGATCTGACCCTGTCCTAGGTTCCTTAATAGAGAGATCAGACTTTCTGAATATCAGTTGTTTATGCAGTTCTGAGCCAGATCTGTGAAGTTTCATTTCTAGGCCTACTGAATATTGTACATAGAGAACCAACCAGATGCCAGGGCTGTGTATGAATTTTGTTATTCTTCTGTGTGAAGAAACGGATTAATGTTTTCCCAACCTTTACAGCATGACCAATAGATTCCACTTCTGTCTGTAACTTGGCTGAGTCATTCACAGAGGTTCAAAAAATTTTTTTTAATAAATATGTTGTCATGTTGGTTAAAAGCCTAGTCATTGTTGTGGACATTCATACTTCTACACTGATGTCAGTGCACATAATTTAACTTGTATAAAACTTCTGTCTACCAACAGCTAAAAATAGTTACATTGGTTGTCTTTAAGCAATAAATACACTGAAGGAAAGATATCACTCAGTTACATGTGTGATAGGAATGCTTTAATATGCTTGAATATTTAGTTTAGGGAATGATTAATTTTATTTTTACAATCTTCCATAGGTAGATGTTTTTACCCTTTTGAGAGGATTGTGATTTTTAGCTGTGAAAATAGCTATTTATGTGGACTCAATAGTAGGTTACACAGAACAAATGACAAAGAATGCTCTTTTTATTTTGTCATATTTTACTACCTGTGTACATCTTTGTGTGAGGATTTTCTTTTTAAAGAAAAATTCTCCAGCTAGTTACTTTGCTTTTATATTTTTGAAGAAGCCTTTGTGTTGGAAACCATGGCCATGTGGTACTCACTCTCTGCAATTCAGGTAATTAATTCAGTGGTGACATCATAGGGAATGTGTTCATTTTTCCATTTCAAATATTTCATCTCAGGATCTGATGGTTAACTCATATTAAGAACACATTTTTAAAAACTCAGTTCTCAAAGACAGTTATGTGTTAATTTAAACTTTTTTCTCTTTTGCATTTTAAGAACAGGGTTTTATACAGGGGAGACGGGTCATCTACTCTCTGCAGTGAGAAAGATCTAAAACTGCTATTCATTTTGATGTTGATTCTGTTAGCCCGTCAATCAATTATTACTTATTGAACACAATTGATCAATTTGATATTTATCAAGAGGCACAATGATAGCAATGGTAGAAATGTGGCTTTACATTATTTAATTTTTATATCTTATAAAGCTAAAAGATAAAACTTTTAGATCTTTCCCTCAATACATCCCTATTTTGGTATTTATTTTTTGTCAATTGTTCAACTCATTCTATACCTGAAACTGTTCTTTCTAGCTATTTGTGTAGGCAACGAGTTCAAATGTTTGTATTACAGTGGCTATTATTCTGTTTTGACTGTGGCCCACCATAAAATGCAAATTTTATCATAACCCAGAGCACACTGTCTGCATACAGATATGAAGACATGTATACTCATAAACAACTGAAATAAAACCATACTTGATCATTAATATACATTGGAATATTATGTTAACTTATATTTTATTCTAGTTGGTTCTATTTCATTAAAAAATGCTTTCCCTGTTGAATAATTGATTCGTGGACCACCAGTGGATTGCAATCCAGTTTGAAAAACACTGCTGCAGAGAGAGCACTTTGTTAAAAGATTGGTCTAGGAGCTTAGAATATAGTCATACCTAGACAGGGCCAAGGTGTTGTTATCTTTCTGAATTTATTTGTTTAGCCTAAAAATCTTTTTGGTTCAAGTTCATTCTCATTTTGAATGATTTCTTTTGGTTGACCAAGGGAAATCCCTAATCATCCCCCTCTCCTTTGCCATTTTTGGTAGGGCCACAGCTTTCTAGACCTTTCTGTACTCATTGATGAGTTAATGACTGAGGCAAAGTAAGTGAAACACTTCCAAGTAATTACTATTAAAATGAATGACATTTAGTAAACTAGGAGGATATGAGAGTTATATAGGTGTACTGAAGTGTGGAAAGTGGATTCTAAGAGAGGTTATTGAACTTTTTAAATTGCCCTCCAGCAGTATTTTTCTGATGGTTCTGAATTTCTTCCAGCAGTCTGTAATCACTATCATTGTGTTGAAGATTCTCAATGCTCCTTCTGAGTTTTAAGTTGGGATGGACTGATTGGAATAAATTTCAGAATTTGACTCAGTCATTTCTCTTCTTCTTTTTCTTCCCCTTCCTTTCTTCTTTCCTGTTTTGTCATATCCAAATTTGCTACCTTTCTTTTTTTTTTTTTGTGGTGGTGGAGGTTGAACCCAGGGCCTCATGCATACTAGACAAGCACTAGTATGCAAGCTACACCTCCAGTCCGTACTACTTATAATTTTAATATCATAGATATTATTTTAAAATTTAAAATGGTATTGCCAGTTATTTCACTTCATATATTCAGGAAAGGTTTTCAGTTTTGAGGACATTTTATAAAATATAAAAATAAAAAAAATGAAAATAACATGTATCGCTTATCAGCTAAGGGTTAGAATCCACAAATAAATGAAAGTCAGGATTTCTGTTAGGTGATATCCATAACATTCATTTTCTTTTCTGAAGGGTGTTTGGAAGAATGGTCTAGAATCTCCGGAGGAAACATTAATTTGTCTTACTTTTAGTTAGTGTAACTAAGAGTGAAACTTCTTTGATTTCATCTTATTGGCAATTGTATTGCTTGAGTAACATCTGTACATCTTGGTGCTCAGAATAAATGTGTCAGTATTTTTATAATTACCAACATTAGACCTTGGGAGCACTCGAGTTAAAAGGTCTATACATTCTAGTTATTAGTTATAAGCTCCTTGCATTTCTGCTCCACACCTCAATCATAAGGAGTTTAGCTCTGTTTTTGTGTAACTTCTTTTGTCAGTTCTGTGAATTTTTCTGTTTCACTGGATAAAGTTATGAGTCCCTAGAAATGATGACTATACCTTGTTGTGGGTTACTTTATTATAACATGGGACCCTCCACTTTCAATTTAGAGAAATGATATTGTACACATCCAATACATTTCCTCCACAATATCCTCCAGCTCCACAGGCACATGTTTGCACTTTCCTCTTGTTAAAATTGCAGACAAGAATAATTTTGATTTATTGGTGACATCTAATATAGCTGTGTTTATATTGTTGCCAATAAAATGACTTACATGATTGGTTTTTGTTTATACAATCTTTTCTGAGGAGTCAGTCACCTGTGTTAGGACAAGGTACATTCTGCTTATTAAAATGAACTCCTGGGATCTAAGAACATTCAGCTCTATCTGTCCTTGATTGAATTGCAGAATGTGCTTCACACTGTAGCTGTGCATGAGAATAACTTACATTATCTATCAATAGGCTTTCATTTCTATATTCTTCTGGCTACAAAAGCTGTAATAAGAGAAACCCACAGGAATATCACCGGCCTATTAACGATCAAGGCAGCTGAGTTGAAAAGGCTGTGTTAATGAAATTATACAATCATTAATCCAAAGGGGGGAAAAGGAAGAATCAATAAGAACTCTATTTGAGATGGTTTAGAAATAAACACATATATACAGACTCAGGAGAAGTTTCTTTCGTGACCAGTATTTTATGCTTCATTATCAGGTTTTCTGTGCAGAGTAAGAAATACTTGTGGCATAAGGAATGGAAAATGTAACAGAGGCTAAATGTAGCCTAAGGAAATGAAATGATGTATGAAAATTAATAATTAACTGGCTCATCAGATGAATTATGACTCTAGATGAGCCTATTAATGATATTTACTAAGAAAGGGCCTTTGGCTGTAAATAGACATTATGGAACTTGTGTTTTTGGAATTTTCTCAAATGGATGAGTTAATATTGCTTCCGTTTGTTTAATTTCTTAATCCACGAGGAACAGTGCCTGGAACCTTGGGTAGAATGTAGAGTTATGATTTTATATTTTGATTAAAGTCATGCTTTTCCAGAAAAATAGTGCAATTTTAAATGGTTTTGTGCCTTAGTTTCCTTAGGGGTTAAGTCATTTCCTCCCTGACCTGATTTACAGGAGTATGTTTTAAGAGTTTGAAAATGGTCAAGAGGAAAGATTTATTAACTCTCGTGTTGACTCATTAGCTGAACGAACATTTTTGTCCTGCAATCCAATGGAGTATAAAAACATAAATGTGTCAATACACCAGATCTAAAATGCCCTGAATTTATACCTTTTCTTTTTCTCCTTTTTTTTTTTTTCTGTTGGGTGGTGGCCTGGGGTAGAGTAGTTGGATGGAGGACAAAAGGAGAAAATGCTGAGGAATTTGATCAAGTTTTTAAATAGAGACTCTTCCCATGGAATTCTACCAGTTAGGTGTTTTTACAAATTAGTTGTGGTTTTATTTTCTTTGCAATGAGTGGACTCAGTTTTCCTGGTTAGTGTTGTCTTTCTGCATGCTGCTGGCAGGAGAACCTTCCTGTCTGCTCTTGCTTTGATGGAGCTGGTCGACACTGACATTACTTTTGCTTCCATGTCTCCCCAGTCACCCTAGATTTAAGGGCCATGGGTGCAGCAGAATCTACATATGTATTCTTGATTACAGTCAGTGGATATTTTTGTTAATCTTTCATACCCCAATTATCTGGAATAACAAAAAGTCAAGAGACCCCATGATCATAGTCAACCTTTGGGGATGAAACCTCTAAGTCCAGACACATTACAAATGGCTTGCCAGAAATGAAACTCAGGCCTCTTGACTGTTTGAGTGCTCTTTTTAAATTTGACTCTACAAGCATATGTCCTTAAATATGAGCAATTTCTTCCTTTTTGGTTACCATGTAAACTTAAAATTTTGTCCTGTTCTTATGGCTTAGCTAAGAAGTATACAACATATTATAATAAGAATAAACAAAATTTATATTTGCATTCTGGTATCTAATGCTTGAAAAAAAATCTGTTGGCATATTAATAAGAAGATGAGAACTTTAGGTATATTTTCACATGTAGTTTAGTTTTGTCTTGAGGTCTTGTTCAGCTCACATGCCATTGACCTGTTGCTTTTTCTTCTTGGTATTAGTTACTTTACTTTTTAGCTGCTGCCTTTTCAGTAATAAAATTTAAGTACATTTTGTTGTTGTTTTTAACTTTCAACCTAAAGCTATTTAAAACAGGAGTGCAGTTTATAAAAAAAAGAAAATCATTGCAAGTCAGACAGGTGTGAGTGCCTGATACTTAATTAAGTTCTCAGCACTTTAATTATTTTCCCTTCTTGCAGACTCACCTTTTTAATGATCGAACCTAATGCTAAGTATTTACTTAGGTGTTTTTATCCAAATTTTTGATGAGAATTCCTGCTTGTGTATGATCTTCTTGCCAAAAATGACTCCCTTATTTTTAAAAACCTGAAAATGGCCACAGTCTGCAAATCTGCAGACACTTGTCACTTGGATCCTGGTCTTAGTGACTCATATTTCCAGTCATGTTGAACAATTCTTCATTTTCAAAAAAATTGCCAATGTGACATTTTTCATTGCCTTTTCTTTCCTTTTTATTGGGTGGATACAAAAATAAGTGATTTCTTTTGTAGGGCTCAGAGCGCTCAGAAAACATTATTTTATCAATGAGTGGAGAATAGTTTTATCTGGCAAAGCATGAAGATATTAAATGACTCTTGCTCATGATCAACCAATAAATGGATCAACAGACTGGCTGGGAATACACTCGGATTCTTCTACAGGGACACAACAAAAAAGGCACTGGAATCTTTCCAGTGTTAAAAAAAAAATTACAACCTGTCCAATATCAGGGTCTATTTCTTAATTTTCCATAAATGAATCATTTAGTTTGGATAACTTGAACTTGTTGGCCATTCATGGGGACTGAAGGGCAGGGGAGGGCAGGAGTGAGACTGGTCTTGGAGGAGTACTTTTGAGTGTTTCCTAGGACTGGATGGAAAGGCAGTGTTGAATGTGAGAGACCAATGGAATTCTTAGCAAAATATAGAATTGGTGAAAATGAGGAAACATTCCAAGTTTTATTTTGTTAATTATTTTTTAAGTTCTTCAATATAGGCACATATGGTAAATTTTGCAGAAGGTATATGGAACACTTGAATTGAAACTTAAATATATTTGACTTTCTGGAAACTATAAAAGAAAAAAAAAATCACTAGAAGTTTTCCTTCCTTGCTATTCTTTCCTTGATGACTTAAGGAGTCATTTGTTTTGAAGTGGAGTTGAAAATGTTTGTTTCAGACCTTGAGGAGATCTCACAGACAAAAGTGAGAATCATCCAGTTGAGAACATCTGAATGTTTCTTCTTTATACAGTGTCCTTATTTCTTGTGTTTGTCCAACTTTGGCTTTTTTTCCATGACTATCTTGTCAGTATAAAAGACATATTATGAATGTGTCTATTAAACATTTAGAGTAGTGGCATTACCATAGCACTGGGCCACCTCATTGCATACACACTATTCAAGAGAGGGAAGGGCTTTCCTTGATGATTTAGAACAATGGAGAACTGATAGTATCACATATGGATAGATGATGGTGTCCTGTGCTAATGTCAGTCCTTCTCTTGGTTCCTGCATAGGAAACGTCATAAGACTATGGACAACGTCCAGTATATCTTGCACTGTAAACATACTGGATATCTTACTGTTAGAAGGACTGTTCTTTCCTTATGCTTTCTATAAGGCATTTTGCACAGTCTTCTTTTTTCTAGGACTTCAGTGGAAGGTTGGAGTATTGTGTTGGTTTTATTTCTGTTCTTATAATGTAGGATCCATATAGAACCAAAATTCTAATGCTTCTGTGAATGTTTGAATATAAGGATTTATGAAACCTTTGCAATATTCTCAGGCCCAGAATTTAATCTTTTGTAAATTGAGAGATTGTGAAAAGATTGCTCTTAGACTGAAGATCAGAGGTGGTGTAATATCCCTATTATCTAGTATAGAGGCCTTGTCTGCTTTGTGTTTGTTTACCAGGAACTTTGTAGCATTTGTCTCATAGCTCAGGAAGGTGATGCTTTTGGATTTTCTAAAAACCACTGTACAAAAGTGAACTAGTATGGACATATCCTTCAGACAGCAAGATAAGTTTCATTTTTCAAGCTGGCACCAGGTGATTGGTCATAGTTGCCAAGCACTGTACTGAGAAGGGCTCCGTGGCAAACAAAACAAGGTAGTGATCCATAGTCCATACCTACCATGAATACAGAAGGGGATAATACCTGCCAATGAGCCATGTATTTGATGACTTCATTCTACAAAAAAGGTCATTTTGCTAAGAGGGCTTCTTTTCTTCCTGATATGAATGCTTCAGAGGTAAAAATGCTACAGAGGTTAAAAACTCTTCACTGTACTTTATTTTTATTTTTACTTTAAAAAATGCCCGCATTTATTTTTTTAAACAGGCTTATAACCCACACCATGGATAACTTATTGGACTTTGCCTGAAAGGAGTCATTAGTGCCATTGGATATTTGACCATCCTGGCCACAGGTTTTTCAGAATGAATGGAAGGTCATGCGGCATGAGTCTCCACCGGACATCAGGAACCCCACAGGGGCCTGGGATGGTCAGTGGCCAACATATTCCTCCCATCCGAGCCCACTCGGGGACTCCTGGCCCCTCGTCCTGTGGCAGCACACCAAGCCCTGCTATTGGAAGCCTTGTTAACAGCCTCCACCTCAAGATGCCCTCAGGAGGAGGGATGGCTCCTCAGAACACCCTGACTGAGAGCTCTATCCACCTGCCTGCCCTGAGCCCCAGGAGACAAGTGCTGACCAATGGGAAGCCACGATTCCAGGTCACCCAGGCTGGAGGCATGTCAGGGTCACACACTTTAAAGCCAAAGCAGCAAGAGTTTGGAAACCCTTTTTCTCCAAATCCTGGGAAAGGTAGGATTGTCTTTCTGGGATCTTTGAAAAAATGGAAAGTTTTTCTCCCCCAGTCTCTTTCCTGCTAGAAAATTAAGAAGATAGATAATTCAATCTCAGGGTCAAAGTTCATGGTCTCATAATGATATCTAAGCTTGCTGGGTAAAGGGGTGTGTGTCTGTTGGGGGTAGATGCTGGGTACATGTGTGGTATACCTCATTGAACTGTGAAATAGAGTGGAAAGTAGAATAGAAAGATTCAAAATATGGAGATAGGTTGGGTGGTGGTGGCAGAAGGGCCAGAGAAAGATTAGAAAGATCCTGTCCTCTGATACTTGTAGCAGTGCCCTGGCTCACTGGCGGCTCTATTCTACAGGCCATGGGTGATGAAACGGGCGACTGGACTGCAATTTATGTTAGTGTTAGAAGTGCTAGAAGAAAGGTGGTGTTTGGAAGGAGAAGGATTAAAAAAGGAGGAATATTTTAACAGCCAATAAATGAAGAATCAGTAACTGTAAATGATAAGAAAAATTATTTTAAGAGCAAAACCTATAATTTTGAGTATATAGCTAGTAACAGGAAGAAAGCAAGCTGGAAGAGAATAGTGAAAAGATGTGTTTGGTACTTGTGGAGAACTAGAAAATGATTAATTTGAAATGCAGAGAGCGAATGTACTTTTAACTTAATAGTGTTTGAATTACCATATATTTTAAATTACAGAATAATTGTTGGAGAATAGCAAATTATTTGAATGACACACTCTTTCTAGAAATTGATGTTGACTTAATGAAGTTACATTGCAGATTGTACGTATATTTAGGATAAAAAGAGAAAGACCATGTATCCCATGTAAAATTCAGCTTTGCTATGTAAAATAACACAATTATATATTCCTTAAGGTATTTTAGCATTTAGTCGTAAATGTTTTTATTAAAAGTACTCACATCATCAAATAGAATTAAGAGCCTCATTCTGAACAGCCACTCACTCAGTTAATTAAGGTGAATAATGATTTATATCAGGCAAGTAGCCAAAGAGTTGCTTGTCTTAGTGTCTGTATATTTCTACACAGACACTAAGAAAAGCACATAACCAAATACACATGTAGTTTTTTATTTTCTTCTTTTCATTTTTTAAAAATTTATTTATATTTGGTCTAGATTTGGTTTTGAGTTGTTTTATTTCTTAGTGGTACTGATTTTTAGTATAGGAAAAAGTTTCTCTGGGGGCTATATCCACAATAACTCTGTCATTGTTAGGTTGCTATGTTCATTGCATGGCAAGTTAATTCCTTAATATCAAACTGCAGCGTTTGGGTTTTCAGGGGCTGAGGCCCAGTAAAATCTTTCAGCTCATGCTTGACTAGTGAACTGTAACTTGCTTTCATAGGTACTTGTGTTTATAAACCTGACTGACAATAATAATGGTGATAATATTAATAACTTGAATTTATTAAAGTATAACTTAGCATGTGTCAGGCAGCATGTAGAGTGCTTTCCAGTACATAGTCTGAGTTATTCCTCACAACAGCCCTCAGTTGTATACTATGGCTGATCTACCGATAAGGGCACTAGGTCTGGAAAGAATAAATAACTTCAAGGGCACCAGCCAGCAAGGAGTTTGGGAATATTGCTTTGATGGTGACCAGACATGGCTATAATTATAATCATGGTGAAAAAAATGCTTCAGATACTTAAGTGATAGTGAACTCTCAGGGTCAATACACCTTGGAATGCATATAAAAAAATAGTGCTGCTTCCTGCTTCTCTTCCTGTGAGCTTTGTGGCTCCTTGCTCAGCTTGCTAGCTTATAGTACATGTTTTGGACTGAAATGGTAGGGGTGTGCATGGGCACAGGTAAGGAATTGAAGATACTCTGTTATTCTTCTTCCTGTTTTTTCAGCTTGGATACCATCAGTGGTCTGGATGATGCCAGAAATAGCTGAATGTGTCCTTTTTGAATCTTGGTTGACAATTTCAAAATTAAGTCAGTACTGATTATCTGGGACTGTTTGAACTTCATCAGGTCATTTGTTCAGCAAATAATTATTGAGCATATATTTTGGATGAGCCACTGTTCTGGAAATACAACAACCGATAAAACCTAGTCCTTGCCCTCAGGCTGGTGGAGGATTCAGGCAAATATATGTACAGTTAAAACAGAGTAAGGGTTCTGAAAGAGTGTATGGCAACTGTTGAGAGAGATTTCTGGTCTGTGCTTAATAGGAGGATCTAGGAGGAGAGTAATATATTTAGGTAGACACCTACAGAGTGAGGAGCCAGTCTTGGAATTGTACATTGTATGTCCTCTGTGTATGTGTGTGTGTGTGTGTGTGCACATGTATACGTATGTGACACATGTATGAGTGGAGGGGGCTGTCTAGAAATTGTTCTGGGCTGGGAGAAAAGCACATTCAAAACCTGGGGCATTTCATGAACTTTTACCTAGTTCTATAGTGTACAGAGACTGGTAAGAGATGAGTCTGGAGAGGAATAAGTAGAAGGCAAGTGAAGGATTATGAATGACATGCCAAGGAGTTTGGCTGTTATCTCCTAGGACACTGGTGGAACATGTGACTCTGTGGGACTATTAATTGGGGCTTTCCAGAAAAACAAAAATAATAGAATGTATATTTATATCCATGTGTGTATATATACATATGTGTGTATATACTTACATACATTTATATAAATAAAAAGATAAATTGATTAAATTTATCAAAAAGATAAATTTATATATATAAATGTATATAAGTGAATATAGAGAGATTTATTATAAGGAATTGGCTTACAGGATTATAGAAGCTGGCAAGTCCCTAAATCTTCAGGGTAGATTGGCAAACTGAGATCCAGGAGAACAGATAGTTATTCTAGTCTGAGTCTGAAGGCCTAAGAACTAGGAGAGCTGATAGTGTAGTCCTTGGTCTAGCATGCCCAAGACCAGGAAGAGCCAGTGTTTCAGTTTGAGTCCAAAGGCAAGAAAAAGGTGATGTTGGATAAGACAGTGCATCCTGTGAGCTGGAAGAGTGGTTGTACTAACTTTTAGGAAGGTAGTGGAGCTGTGTACAATTTCATCCACCTAAAGATTGTCACACAGATGCGCATCTGACTTGAAGGAGAGAATCACCAAGGAAGCCTTATGAGAAGTATTCATCTGGCAGGAATGTTTATAGTACTTAAGGAATAAAATCTGCTCCACTGGAATGCAAATAACAATAGTTTTAACATCATATAGTGTGTTCTCAAATAGTGCATTAAGGTCACTGGTGTAGTACAGAGAACTTGAGCATAAAAAGCATTTTATATTTTGAAAGGAATATAAGATGCATGACATCTTTTGAATACCAGGCAAATTACTAGCTTGAGGAGATTGATAGTTTCAGTAGTAAATTTTACTGTGTTCCTTACATAAGCTATTTCTTAAGTAAAATTAATACTTTGTTTCTGAATACTTTATAAAGTTTAATCTTGCCTTATGTTATTTTGTATTATGTTCTATTAGAGTATATTTTATTCTCTTCATCAGCCACCTTTATTTCTTTCCTTTTGGTGAGGTTTTATCTTTGCAAAGATACATTTTCCATAGTAGCAATTATAAAAAAAAAAAATAGCAAGTACTTTGTACACCATCTTCATGGTAGCATTATCCACGTAGCCAAAAGATATACTCAAGGATCCATTACTGGATTAAAGGATAAGTATAATATGGTATAAACATGCAATGGAATATTAATCTTTAAAGGGAAGGAAATTCTGACACATGCTACAACACAGAAAACCCTTGAATTAAATTATGCTAATTTAAATATCCACATCAAAAAAGAGCAGATAGTGTGTGCTTTATTTTATAGGAAGTTCTTAGAAGAATCAAATTCATAGAGTCAGAAGGTGCTTGCATAAGGGCTTGGGGAAGGGGGAATGAGGGGTAAGTGTTTGATGGCTACCAAGTTTCAGTTGGGAGAATAAGAAAATTCTGGCAATGGATGGATAATGGTGATAGTTATACAACAATGTGAATGTATTAACCTGATCTGTACAGTTTTCACAGGACTCCCATACAGTTCTCCCACTTTAATTAGCCCATCATCACATTAAGCTATTTCTTAAGTAAAATTAATTGTTTCTGTATAGTTTTTAAAGTTTGATCTTGCCTTACATTATTTTGTGTTATGTTCTATTGTAGTATATTTTATTCTACTTTTCAGCCACCTCTTTTTCTTTCAAGTGCATGGTTAGAATGGTAAATTTTCATGTTTTGTATATTTTACCACAATTTAAAAAGTAGCAAGTATTAAGTGACAATCAGTATGAGCAGGAAATGATGAGGATGGCGATGTCCAATCTTACTCCAAGGTGTTGGTAGTGTAGAGTGCACAATTGGAACACATATCTCATTAGCAATTGTAATTATTTAGGAATAAAACAATAACATTACTTTTAATTTATGTGTATTACTTTTTTCAAACAGTTGTTAGTACATAAAGGCCATTAAGTGTCGACACCTAGCTACTTAATACATGCAGTTGATAGGTGTTTCTTTTGGCCTAGGGGCACTGTGAAAAAAATTCCCAAGACACTAAGAGCATTTGGGAACCTTTGTTATAGGAGGTGATTTTTCTCATACAAAGAGAAGGCTGGGGTGGGTGCTTGTTGTGAATGGTTGGCAGCTCCGCTGTGTCAGGTCCGGGATCACAGAGTTTTCCAGTCTTGGTTGCACAGTGGCTGCCTTGCTCCAGCCCTGCCTGGTGCTGAGAGCCATAGCCAAGTAGGAATGACGCATGGCAATTTCCTTGTCAGCCTACCCAATGTTGCTTAGAGGGAGGACTCTCCATTGTGGAAATGGGCTTGCCTTGGACCCAGGTCATTTGCAGTGACATTGCATAAATGTTTGAGAAAGGCGACCCAGCTCAAGGACCAGGGTGGATCTGGGTTTAGGGTTGATCCTGCTGGGAATAGGGCGTATCCTGCTGCCTCAGGCGCCCGCTCCTCAGGGGCCCGCTCCTTGAGTTCCCCTGGAGTTCTGGCGGGGTTCTGAGAGTATTTGGGACGCAGAGCCCGGTGGAGGGAAAATTTTCCCAGAACGTGCGTGTAGAGTGCCGGTGAGAGTTCGGGAATAAAGAGTTGCTGTTTGAATCTACAAGGCGGTGTGGTGGCCCGGTTATTTTGTGCCCAGCCAGACTGCGGCACCTGGAGTCTGCATTCTGAGAAGAGCAAAGGAGGAAGGAAGAAGGACAAAGGCCAAAAGACAAAAGGACAGTTCTTCCCTAATCTGTCCCCTTCAAACATTTTGCTCAGGACACCCATCCAGCTCTCCCCTCTTTAATTAGCTGTTCATTACACAAGCCATTTCTTAAGTAAAATTTTTCTGAGTACTTTATAAAGTGTAATCTTGCCTTATGTTATTTTGTATTATGTTCTATTGAAGTATATTTTATTCTATTTATCAGCCGCCTTTATTTCTTTCAAGTGCATTGAACCCCTTGAAAGTAAATCGTAGACACTGTAACACCCCCCTGGCCCAACACCCCCTGATTCCTAGGCAGGCATCCTTCAGGTTGTATAACCAAAAAATATTCATCATAACCAAGGAATTTAACTGATACAATAGTGTTATTTACATAAAGTTCAAATATAGTCCATATCAAATTAATTTTATATTATTTTATTCCATTTATTGTTTAGAAACTATTTTCTTTTTCCACTTGGTCATCTAAATGTTCTTTATAGGTATTTTTTTTCTTGTGACCAGAATTGAATCAAAGATCATGTGTTGTATTTGGTTGTCATCTCTGTGGTCGTATTCTATAGCAGCACTCTTCCTCTGCCTTATTTCTTTGTGTTTCATGACAAAATATGTTGGTATTTTTAAAGGTTTATGTGGTGGATCCTCTTGTCATATAATCTAGTTTGTCAGATTATTTGTTGGAGATTGCATT
The DNA here is from genome assembly GCF_047511675.1 of Marmota flaviventris. Taxonomy (NCBI): domain Eukaryota; kingdom Metazoa; phylum Chordata; class Mammalia; order Rodentia; family Sciuridae; genus Marmota; species Marmota flaviventris. The sequence continues at coordinate 40,045,690 of NC_092510.1, read as the reverse complement.
TAGGTTAACCATGTTGGGCAAGAAGCCTATATAGGTGATTTGTGAACTACCCGCTGCATTAAACCTAGAAGCACTGAATAATTCTTTGTCCTGGGATTTGTGATGCCACATTTGATTGCTTAGCTAAAGGGATGTTACCAGATCACCACATTGTGAAGGACACTTTCCCTTTCAAAATTAATCAGTAATCCGTATTTGAATACCCCGTTCTCTAGCAACCTTCATAGCTTCCATTGCTGACCCTTGTCTGAATCAGTTCTACCTTGGTGATTGCTAATAGTGAATTCCTTCTTTTATTATTTCCTCTGTGTTTATTAGCTGATATTATTCTAGAAAGAAGAGTTTCTCTGCCCCATTTTTGAGAATTGTTATAGACATATGGATTCTCAATTTTTAATACTTTACTGTGCTATCTTTTGTTACCATCATTGTTTTGGTGTCTGAATTGTCCCAAATTTGGCCAGAGGGAGCCTCTTGAAGTGAGTTCCTGTGTCCTTTTAACATATTCCTATTAGGCCTTACCTTGCTTTCAGGCATAACAAGATGTTCTAGGCTCAGTTGTACTTCTCTGCCCCAGACCTGACTGAAATCATTAATTTTTGTGAGGGAATGATATTTGGAAAAAAAGTGTGAAAGATGTCCTTACTGGGACATTTTTAGATGTAGAGCCTTACTGACTCTTAAGATGTCATTGCTTCTAAGCCCTTTCCGCAAACTGTTATGAAATATATTATAAAAAGATAATATATTTATAATTATAATTATAATGCGTTCTAGGGCTGGGGTTGTGGCTCAGCAGTAGAGTGCTTACCTGGCATATGCAAGGCCCTGAGTTCGATCCTCAGCACCAAATACAAATTAATAAAATAAAGATATTGTGTCCAATTACAATTAAAAAAAAGAAAAAAGAAAAAAAAAAGATAATGCGCTCTAGTTAAAAGGCAAAATGAGAGTTTTTCCATACCTCTGCATCTTATAGTCAGCACAAACCCTGGTTCCCAGCAACCTCAGTGTATATTTAATTTGTTCTGCTCTAAAATAGAGGAAAGGGCTACTTTTAGCTCAACATTTATAAGATAGTAGAAATTAGTTTTAAAATTGATTGCTTACTCCATGTAAATTTTTAATGCAGTGAGATAAGAGTGTTCCTCTTTATCTGAGCCACTGTGTGAGCCTGGGAGACATTCTGTAGTTGGCAGCCTACTGGCCTTGCTAGGATTTGTGGGCAAAGGATCCCAGTTATGTTGTACCAATAATAGCATTTTCCCCTACTTCCTGTTCCAACAGTTACTCACTGTAATTAGACTGGTAGGAATGCATTTTTCAAAGCATCTGGGAAATCAGTTTTATGATCCCCACTTTAAGCACATTTGACACAACTATTTAAATATTTAAGACAATTCTACATTCCTAGTACCCCTAGGACTATATAATTGGGAAGATTTTCATTATAAAGGTTTTTATTTTACCTCAGGGGCTCTGACATTTCTTGTTGGGCTCTGCTGTCCTTGGAGACAAAGGGAGTTAGTTATTCATTAGCGCTTGTGGGTTATTCATTATTGTTGGTCAGAAAAAAAAACAGAATAATATCAATAAAGGACACCAAACTAATTGGGATTAAAAAACTCTTTTGTGTCACTTAAGTGTGGTGTGTACATCTTGTAAAAACCTGGTTTAAGAAAGATAATGTATTGTGTGAGCCTGGGAGGTCTAAAAATTAATGTACATTAAATAATCCATCAAGATTTTTTATTTTTAACTGTTTGTGGCTGGCTAATTCAGTTAGTTTGTAATCTGGACCTAAAGTTAGTGTTTTGATTCCTCAGTAGGTCAGTGAACCTGCTGTTTTTCTCCTACTGCCACATCATAAAATTTAAAATACTGCCACTGATTTAAAATGTTACTGTCCTGTAGCATTCCTTCAGTTATGTTTATTCCTGGAAAAACAACAGACAATGAAAGAAGCCTGCTAACAGCAGTGTGTACACCCTATTGAATGTAGCCATATTAGAATCTGCAAAAGTAGCAAATGGGGCCCCATATGTGGGGAGAGATACAGTTAAGATATTAGCAAAGAATGTTGGGGCAAAATATTTGGCTGCTTTTTTTTTCACTTTGGCTTTTTAATCATTTATATTTCCTTCTACTTCCAATGCGGCTTCCTGCAGAATTAGAGCAAATAAAGTTAATATTCCATAAATGGTTCCCAAAATAACCAAATCAGCCAGAGACCAAAGGCATTATTCCAATTGAGGTGGCCAGAGTTTTCATTTGGTCTTGCCAACAAGGCAGGTGAAACACAATGTTTACTTCTGTTTACTCCCTGAGCTATACAGGGTCTACTTTGTGTGATTTATTGATGCTGGGTGTAAATCAAATTGATGATGGATTTCCAAGTGATGTTGAATGGTAGGCACAATTTGTTCTGGTTATAAAAGAGGTTTGTCAGTCTGGTAACATTCCACCTTTAAAAGAATACAGTGCATTCCATTAACAACCTCCTCCCTCCCCCCATGCTACAGGACTTGAAACTGAAATGTAACATCCATTAGTCACCTATAGCATTTTTAAAGGTTGTTAGACAGGAACAGCCTTGGACTTGCATAGTACTTTGTAGTTCACAAACTTTCCTGTTTATTTTTCCCTGTGATATGATCGAAGGCACCATTCTGTTTGGTAGGGTGTTAATTGGCTCCATATTGGGAATGAAGAAACTGAGGTTCAGTTTGCTGGCCACCTCATTCTTTATGTACTGTATGAGTTTACCTCGAAAGAGGAGTCTGTGATTTGAGATCTCATACTATAGGAGTTCTGAGAAACCTTGGCCACCCTCTAGCCATTTGAATTTAACATTGCTACCATTCCTGAGAGAGTACGCCTTTAAAAATGCAAACCACTGAGCCATCATTCTCATGAGAGAAATGGGCCCTTGCTCCTGTTGTGGACATTGTTACTTGATGGATTCCAACAACTGGCCCCTCTGGAACCTGGAGAGCACTGTCTGCTTGGTAAGGAGCCTTTGTGTTATGGCCACGTGAGTGACAGCAGTGTATGCATGAGTACTTTGTGCCTCTGTCTGTATGGTCTCTATACCCAGGCAGGTGGATGGAATGAATGTGAATAGATTTTGTTGCTTCTGACTCACCACATTATAAAGACACAATGGATGGGGATGTGTATTTAATACCTATTTTTCCGTTGATGCCTTATTTGAATAATGGAAGAAGCAGAAGGTCTATAATTGGCTCTGACATAAAAACAAGTTAAAAGATGAATCTTGTGGGGTATAGGTTCTTGTAATTCAACTCTAGCCAGAGGACCAGTAGTCTTCGCTTCCTCTAAGCACTGGTGAGAAATGCATAGTCTCAGGGACACCCTAGACCTACTGAATAAGAATGTGCATTTTAACAAGATCCTAGGTGATTCATGTGCTCTGGGATGGCTTCGTGACTGTGTGATCAGCGGCTTCACAGGGTCCGAAGTTTAGAGAGATGCTCTGCACTTGGGGGTTTAATCTTCTGTGGTTGCTGTCTTGGTATTCTTATTAATTTTATCTTTGAATCGGTGTTTTATAAGCAGTCTGATGGGACACTGGAGCATTCAAGGGGTGGGCCTTTGAGTCTCAGTTCATGTGTGGTCCCACGTGCCAGGATGGCCACTGGTTTCCTGCTCCCTCCAAGTGTCCACTGCTACTTTCTTCCCCGAGCAGAGATCTAGGCATGGATGGGAGGAGTGTCTCATAGGGCCCGTTGTAGTTGAGGCTCTGTATACCTTACAAGGTCTGCACCTAGTTAGTGTGGAAGAAATCCAGTGCTAAATAGCAAATTAAAAAGTACCCAGTAAGTCAGGAGAGAGGCCTAGAAGAAAGAAGAAAACTTTTTTTTTCTTGCTTTTTCAACAAGGGACCCAGCATTTTCACTTTGCACTGGTCCTTACAAATTACATAGCTGACCTTGCAAGTGCACATTGAACTTGGAGAAGCACTGCTGTACAGAAAAAGCAGGGATGCTAGATTCAGAAGACCCATATTCCAGTCCAGTTTTGCTGGAGTGTGATCTTGGCAAGCCATTTGGCCTCCCTACCTCAGTTTCTTCCTCTGTAAAATGGAAGTAACATCTTATCCTTATTGCCAAGTGGGCGTTATAGGCAAAGGGCATACCTGGCTATGTGTCCTTGAGTAGTAACATGCCCAGGCATCTCTTTGGCTTTGGTTTCATGATGCTGATAAATAGACTGGGACATTATAGCGTGAGGGAGTCAGGATGGAGATGGAGGACAGGGTTCAAACTGGGGCAAGACCAAAAACCAAGTCTTCACATCCATGAGAGTGGATAGAAAGTGACAGTTAAGAAGCCGAGAAAGGCTGGGGTTGGGATCTTGAGTACCTATGAGGTTGAGTGTCCTTTGACAACCTTTGAGCCATATGGATTGGCTTTCCAGGTTGTTACCCACTTGTATGCAAGTCTCTGGTGCATGTAAGATGGTAGAAGAAGAAATGGCACTTGTGTTTAAGGATTAGATGATAAATGTGAATGTACAGTTTAAACTGCAAACAGCAGGGACTGTTAGTAGTGTAGTTGTCCCTTGATTACAAACTGGTGTGGGACAGTATGTGTCTGCTGACCACAGGACCTGTTGCTGCATGAGAGGGCTTATCTACCACCCTCTTCATTCATGTGGCTAGTTCTCCGGAAGAGAGGTCTGCAGCTTAGTTATGACTCCTAAGGCTGGACAGTATGAAAAGCTTCTTGATGTGTATGTTTAGAGCTCCAAACACTACATTTTCACAGTTTGCTGCAGAAACTAGAATGAAAAAAATATCTAAACCATAACAAATAAGCATTGAGCTAAAAGAAAATATTTTAGAAGTTGATTTCCCATATAAAGGTTTTGCTTGATTTAGGGCAAGCATATCATTTATTATCACTTTCAAAAATGATAATGGATCTTCTTAATAATTATGCCCAGAACTATCCTGCACAGACTGGAATGCATGATTACCCTGTATTTAGGGGACAAGTTGGATTGCATTTAGATTCAGACTCTTACCTAATTGCCTACTTAACAGGATTGGCCTGATATAAGTCAATGTCAAAATTACCTCTTGGGACCAGTGAATGATTATTAGTATATTATTATGTATAACACATAAATTTCTGGTTGTTTTAGGATTGAAAATAAACTAGCTAGCAATTATTTAGGACTTTCTATGCTCTAGAACTGTGGTGAACTTTATATAGCCTAACGTAATCCTCCATAACCTTATGAAATATCCCTGTTGAAAACATGAGAAAAGAGAGACTTACAAAGATTAACAAGCTCACCCAGGAACACCTAGTAGAGGAGCTGAGCATTTAAACCCATGAATCCAGAGCCCTAAATATCACTCACTATAAGATGTTGTTTTGTTTTCTTGGTGCATAGATTTTTGACTCAAAAGGTTGGGCTCTTAGCAATTGAGAATAATTCCCTGAAAGATACATTATGTCCAGCAGAATTTCTACTCTGTGTGGTGGGGTAGAGTCTGGTATATGTTTATTTTGAAAAGTAGAGCAAGCTGAAACAGAAAAACAGCTGCCAAGTAAATTGTTGCAGGTGTTTTGTGTCCATTTGTATTAAAAGTGCCCCTTGTTATTTGCTTAAAATAGTGGCTTTGATGCAATAAGATAGATCATTAGAAAGGAGAGATAGAGAAATGGCTAATTTTTGAGCCTTACTCTGGGCTGGTTGGTGCACAGCCAGCAAAGCTGCTCAGCCACATAACTAGGGCACAAACCTGCAAGGCCTCTCATAAAAACCCCATGTGTCATTAGATTAAGAAACCTAAGTCTTGAAAAGATGAAGTGAGTTAGCAGTGTCACATGGCTAATGTGTGGCAAAGCTGGGAACTGAATCCAGGCTTGGTGTGAGCCTTGTTCCTGGTGGCATCATGGTGAGTTGAGCAAGAGAACAGTGCTTCCTGCTGCATCACACTGGTTTCCCAAGACTCTCAGAACCACTGTGCTAGCTTATGTAAAAGGGGGTTTATTATAAAAGGAAGCAGAGGTATCCTATGGTATCCAAGAGGAGGCTGTACAACTAGATCTTCTGAGAGACTATAAGCACCTGATACCTCCTTACACTTCTCTTTGGGCAACGTGATCTGTTATCTCTGCTTCTTTTTCCACTTCATTCCTTTTCTTGCAGATTGCTTTTTCAATTCCTTAGTATCTGTATTAGTCAGACCTCTCTAGCGAAACAGAACCAATGGGTGGGGGGGGGGAGGTGGCATGAATGAGAAAGGTTGAGCATGAGTGAGCCAGTGCAGTTGACAAGCTGTGGTTTGCAAGCTGTAGACCCAGGAGAGCCATTGGTATAGTGTTCCAATCTGAATCTGAAGGTAGAAGACGACCAATGTCCTAGCTCAAAGATAGGCTGAGAGAGCAAATTCATTAGGTTACAAAAAATTTGCCTTCTGTCTCTGGTCAGACTCTCCATTGTCTTCCCAGCTTGTATGCTCTCATGAAGCAAGGGCCATGTTGGAAAGACCCATGTGGTAAGCAGCTGAGGCTGACTCTACTATGTGTGGTGGAGTATGGTCTGGTATATGTTTATTTTGAAAAGAACAGTAAGATTCTGTCCAGAAATCTTGGAGCAAATGAACTCTGCCATTAATCACATGAACTTGGAAACTGATGCTTCCCCTTTGAGCCTTCAGATGAGGCTCTAGCTATAACTGACACCTTGATCAAAGCCTATGTGAGACCCTGAATCAGAGGACCCAGCTAAGCCTTGCTCATTCCTGATCATAGAGACAGAGATCCTAGAACAGTATAGACTTAAGCCACTAAATTTGTGTTATTTGCTATGTAGCAATAGATAAAGAATACAATTATTGTCTTGTTTTTCCTCTCTTTTTAAGGCACACTAGAAAATTTTGGGGTTTTCTTTCTTTAAGCCACACTTTTCATACAATATGTGTAGATGACACAGAGTCTATATGGGCAGTATAGAGGATGTTGGTGGTCATCGTTGGCTGAGAACAGGTGATCTTGGCTCAGGTGGAAGAATTAAAACTAGATATTAAGAAGAGCTTCCTTTGAATGTTTCAGGTGAAGATTTATAGTTTCAAATGAGTTGCCTTTTCTGTCCATTTTAATGGTAAGGGGTGATTCTGTGCATTGTGAGAGCTTGGACTAAAAACTCATCCAATGGTATATCCAGTAGGGTTCTGTCAGGAAGGAGGAAGGTACTCTAGTTATTTAATATAGAAAATTAAATCTCAGAAATATGTTCAGCATATAATGAAGACTGAAATCACACACACACACATACACACACACACACTATAACTGTGAGGTTAATTCATAGACAGTGACTCCAGGAACAGCTCCCACCTAGGGCTGGAGGATCACAGGGAAGAGGCTGGAAATTACCAGAGCCTGGAGTCTTGGAGCTGAGACCCAGCCAGTACCCTGAAGAGTTGGGACCAACTGCTCTTCTAGCCACTCTTTCAGAATCAAAACAACAGGTATGGACTCCTTTTCTGTGAAGCATCACTGCAGATCCTGGAGTACTATAGGAGGATGTCAAATCAATAATAATTCCCAAAGCAAAATTCAGGGTTATACCAGTGACTAGTGGGACATTTTCCACCATCTATTGTGGTTATTAAATTGCATAACATAATAGGACTAGTTAGTTCTAGGCAAAGTATACTAACCCATACTGTTGAATATCTTTCAAAATGCTTTGTGCCAATTCAAGTTTGTACATTTGAAGAGTTCAAAACAAACCCAGAAAAATAAACAAAGTGAGACCTCAAATTCCTTTTCATGACTTCTTTATCATTTTAATTAAATTTGAAAGGATAAGGTAGTTATTGTTACATAAGATGTATGATATGGTAAATGTTATTATCAATGTTTGATATTTAATTTTTTCAGGTATAAGTGTTACACATATTTCAGTTAAATTGCCCTAAAACCCAATGAGGTGGTTACCATTTTGCTAGTTGTTGTTGTTGTTGTTATTTATAATTGCTCCCATTTTTCAGATGAGTAAATTAAGATGTAGTTGAGTAATTTTCTTAAGGTCACATAGCTAGTAAGTGGCAGAGCCAGGATATGAACCAGTCAATTGGCTCTAGAGTATATTCCTTCAGACACTACAACATAGTATATTTGGTAAATAAAAAATCCTGTGTTCTTATTTAGTTATGGATAGATGAATGGATAGATAGCAAATCCTACCATTTCTTCAGCAGTGATATTGGTAAGTCAGAGGATGAGGCTAAAAATGTAGGTTTCTTTGGGATTCTAAGGGAGTCACATTAGTAATCTAGACTCTTTGTAAAATGAAAAAGTTGAATGAAATGATTTCAAAGATTCAGGGTTGGGGTTGTGGCTCAGCAGTAGAGTGCTCACTTAGCATGTGTGAGGCCTTAGGTTCGATCCTCAGCACCACATAAAAATAAATAAATAAGATGAAGGTATTGTGTTCAACTACAACTAAAAAATAAATTTTTTTTAAAGAAATGATTTCAGAGATTCTTTCTAGCTCTCATTGTGGTGTGAGGAGCCTGGCCACCCTTTGGAAAGTAAGAGCCAGAGAGGAAGCTAGCTTTGCAGGATGAGTTAGCAAAGTTTCCTTACATGTGCCAGATACAGACTTGGTAGGTGTAGTACTATTGACAGCTAAGAAGCTAGGGATTGTCAAGACTTGTTTTACTCAGCTATTTGGACACTGTGAGGCCAGATGTTCTCTCTCTCTCTTTTTTTTTTTTTGCTAAATTTCCAGTTTTCTTCATCCAGAAATTAATCTTGCCTGGAACTGGGAAAGCATAAGTTACTTTTTTTTTTCCCCTGGAGGTTTAGTCAATAGAGAATGGTTCTTCCTGCTATCTTTACTTGTTCCTAGGGAGCTGTCTACTCTTTCACTTTATAGGTGGCCTGTCTGTAGACTCATCTTTGGTCTGAAGATTGGATCTACTCCAGAGACCACAAAAGGCCCAGGAACTAGAAAAATCTAGCAAAAATGATACCAGATTTGAATATGGGATATAAGTTGTGTTGGCTTAAAGTACCTTATCATAAGGTTAAGGAGGGATAATGGGTATGTGGGGGACATATTTTTTCTTATTCTTCAAGTGATGGCATTGCCCTTTACCCTCAGGCTTTCTCTTTTTTTCTCTCTCTCTACCTCCTCATCCCCACATTTTCCAGCACCTTGATTTTTGTGAAAGAATTGAGTCCTGGAAGTTGGTACAAAAATGGGTCATATTGCAGGCTCTTTATCAACAGTTTCATAAAATTTATGGGTTTATTTTGAGTCCAAACAGATTTGAAATTATGTTTTGAGAGTTGCCAGTGTCACAATTGATAGAGTTTTTTCATAAGTTTAGAACAACACAATAGTTTTGGCTCATGCTCAGTGGTAAAATTGAATGCAGATTCAGCTTGTTTTCCAAATAATTCTTTCTAATCTTTGAACTGCGTTGTGATTTTATTTTTACTATTTATTATGTTGTCTGTCACTATCATAGTGGATTATATCCATCCCATACACAATCAATAATAATGAGGTTGATAAAGGAGTGTATCCAGAATATAGGCTTGTATTTGTATCTGCTAGATAGCATGGGTCGTAAGACCATTGGTACCTTGATAAGATGCTCAAGTGGTTTGTTCTTAGTTTGTGTTAGTAGAAGAAAGAAACAAAGTCACTTATGCATCTCTGACTTTATGACATTTATTCTTAGGTCTTGAATTGGTTTAGAATTGAGCAATAGGGTCCCAGAAAATTTTCTTAGAGTTGTGTCAGTCTGTGAGAAGCATTACATCCTGCACAGTTACCAGATGTTTGAGGCGGGGAGTTGATTTGGTCCCTTCTGCATAAACTAGATGGCTGATTTTCCTGGTGACAGATGAAGTTAAGAATCAGAATAAATGAATTTTATTAAAGTATTCTGCTTTGGTTGACTCCAGGTTGTAAACTTGTCACCTCTACTAGTTCTTGTTTAATTATAATTGCTAGAAGGGGAGAATTCATAATGAGGGTAATATGGAAGGTGAAGTGGCATGATAAGAGTCTCATTTGATGCCTCATGATCTTAACATGACACATGATCTCTGTGTGCATGTTTTAGCATCAGTATGTGGCCAGTAATCTTCATTAGACTGTGTTTGGATTAAATAGTTTTATTGTGGGATTTAAAATTTAATAAAACTTCAAGTAATTCAAGTGACAACATTTTCCCCCCTGTGTTAGGAAGTAGCCTGAAAGCATTAGAAGTCATTTTAGCTCAATCATTTCATTTTCAGAAAGTGACATTTAGAGGCAATATATAGCATAGTGTAGTGGCTAAGGGTACAGACCTGGAAGGAGTGTGATAGATCATAGATTTAGTCCCTGCTCTGCCTCTCAAAATCTCTGGGATCTTAAGCAAGGGAGTTACCCACTCTAAGAGATAATATTTGTACCTACTTCATAAAAAATTAAGTAAGATAATGCATGCCTAGAATTTTAACATAAGGCCTGTTACATAAGAAATGCCAATATGTTAAGTAGCATATTAAGAGATGTGCATAGACTCTCAAATCAGATAACTGAGTCTTTTGAGATTAAGGTGTTTTTCTCTCATCTTTTACAGGATGTGAACTCTAAAGGTAGAAGGTGTTATTTCACTGTGTATTTGAGAACACATTGTGTGTCTTTGTGAACAGTCTCAAATAATTGCAGTTACCTAATGCTAATGGGAGTGGCAACCAATGAATGAATACCTGAGATATGATGTCATGGTGCAATAAGGGCTATGGGATCAACAAAGTGAAATAAAGGAGTTCAGAGGGATGAGGAGAATATTTTAGAAAGAGTGTCTTAGGAATGGCTTTTCTGATTCAATTGAAGAATCATGAGGACCTAAAGAATTTGAGTATTCCCAGAAGAGAGAAAAGCAGGTACATAGGTCCTGAATTGATTTAGGTACAGCTAGACCACTTAGTTCCTCATAGAAGAAGTAGGAAATTCAGAGGTTGCAAAGTGTGATGGGCACTCTTTGAAGGGTTTTGAGTAAAGTATTTACATAACATTTTAAAAAAAGAGATATGGTTCCTGTGTTGACAATAGGCTGGAAGGGAGGGGAACCAGTTAGGATATTGCATTCTAGCTCAATCATTTCATTTTTCAGAAAGTGACATTTAGAGGCAACATATAGCATAGTGTAGTGCTATAACCTTGGTGAGATAGATGGTGGCTTGAATTGGGTCATATTGGTGGAAAGTTTAGATTTGAGATAGCAAATCCAATAAGGCTTGCTAAGGATTGGTTTTGGGACAATAATAATAGAAGGAAGTCTTCTATGTGTTTGTCCTGAGCTTATAATAAATGATAATACCATCCCTGAGATGGAGAAATTTGGGATTGGAGTTGGAGATCAAGTTTCTGCTTAAAATATATTTTACTTGGGATACCTGTTAGTCTTTTATGTGGGAATGTTGAGTACATAGTTGGATGTACAAGTCTGAGGTGCTGGAGTGACATGGGAACCAGAGATAGAAATGTGGGAGTCAGTTTTATAGAGATGATATTTAATGTCATGGGATTACAGGGGCTCACCCAAGAACAGAGTGAAGTTGAGAAATTGGCCAAGAACTGAGCCACGGGGAATCAACATTGAAGATCAGGAAGAAGAAGAGACTAAGAAGATGCAACTAGTGAGGTGGGAAGAAGACTAGGGTAGAGGGTGTCTTGGAATCCAGGTGAACAAAGCAATTCAAGAAGGAAGTAATGATCTGCTAGGTCAGATGTTGCTGCAAAGTCAGATTAGAAGAAGCCAGAATTTTTTTCTGTTGAATGGGGAAAAGGAAGGTCATTGCTGCCTTTGAGAAGAGGACAAAGGCCATGTTGTATCTGACTTACTTACTATGTCTCCTGTGATATATACTGTGTTTGGAATGTGATAGAAACTTAAAAAGAAGTTCTGAAGAATGGATGGATGGATGGATGGATGAATGAATGAGTTGACAAGCCTAACTTTCTTCCTTCTTTTTGCTTGTCATAGATCTTATTTTTCAGGCATACCAGAGACAAAATTATGTGATTATAAATAAAACATGCAAATGGAATCTTTTTTTTTCAGTTAATAATCCGAGATAGAGTCAACACTTACTTCACATACAAATTACTGAAAATGAAATAAACCATAATTTAGTTCTAAACAATTGTCCTACTTTATACCTAGGATGAAATAGTTTAAAAAAAATGTGACCTAATCCAGTAACAACACACCCCTTTCCTTCCTGTCCTGGAGTTTACTGTCAGCTATCGGGTAGTTTATCACTTACCCAAAGGCTTCTGTGATCTGAAGGTGGAACACATTTTTAATAGGGTAGGTCTGAGGTGACTTCAGTGGTCAAGCCAGGACCATTTCAGTGCAGGCCACATAGCTCTTTAAAAAATTTTTTTCTATTGTCAGATGTAAAATAGCAAAAGTACTCTTAATTAATTACACTTGGGAGAGTCTGGCCTTATAGTTTCCCAAACTGTTCACAGAGGCACCCTGGAGTGTAACAGTGAATTCATAGGCAGGCTGAGGGATATTTTAATTTTTTTTGAGGCAAACAGAAATAATCAGCATCTGTCAGCTACCATGTGAATTACTGGCTTAAGGTATTTCATAGTTTCAGTATTAGATCACTACATTCCTTTCAATCATGTCATATTTTTGCAAAGCAGGACTTTCGGGATTTGCTGTGATAAAAAGCCAGTACCACATAAAAATCCATGTGGAGCTGGAAATAGGGTGGCAGAGTCCAGTCTGTTTCCAAAGTTTGAGAAACTGCATATACATATCCCATTAAAAATTGTGGTTATTTAAGAATGAAATAAAAAATATCCCTTTCTTAACAATTTATATTTTATTTTTCTTTTCAAATGGCTACTATGTTGTTAGGGTATAAGTACTTTCTATGTTTTTGGATCTCCACTGTTAGATATTTCTCATGAGGTAGGGTCATGTGCCATGAAAAAACTATGGAGACAACAGAGCGATGTGAACTGAGAAATATTTGTAGACCTCCAGTTTAGCATGTTAGGTCTTTAGCAAGAAGAAAAGGGAGGAGAGGGACCCATCATGCTGCCGTCTCCAGCCTGACCTTTTGCTACCCTGTATCTTTCCCAAATCCATACCACTCAGTACTTTTTCAAGTGTACCTCTGAGGGCTGTGGTGAATTTGCAAAAAAAAAAAAATAATAATAATAAAAATAAAATAAAATAAAATAGCAGATATCTACATGATGGAGTTTCTCTCCAATGAGGATTTTATGGTACAACTTTGTCAGTAGACCCTACTCACAAATGGCTAGTGTTACCTCCCACTTAGGGGAGAGTCAGAGAGCTTTCTGTCTCTTTTTCCTCTTTCTCCCCATGTTCAGCAGCACTGAACCTTGGCTCCCAAAACAGGGCACCTGTATGTCATGTAGTTCAGATGTATGGTTCAAGAGACTTTGGGGATTAGACTGGGTCTTTCTCTACCTATTCATTTCTGTTTATTTTCCTCTTCATGAGACTGTGTTCAGAGCACTAGACAACTACCTCACATGGGATCTTTCAGGACATGGCTTTTGTCACCCAGGGACTGCCTTCATCCATTGGAGAGCACTCTTTGGAGATGATATTATGTGAATGCTCATTGTGATGTAGTTATGTTTGGCCCTTAAAAACTCAAAAGAGGTCCATATCTGTTTGTAGCAAGAGTATGCTTCTTTGAGATTCAAGATGAGAGACTGAAAAGGACCCATTTTCATGGGTTTGTGAGGCAGGGTCACGTGCTTTAATACTCTCTGAAATAGGAATTGCACTTAGTGAAATTGCAGGTTTATGGCCATTGACGAAGATGAAAGGCAGAGAAGTGAGTGAGTTACGTAATGTGGCTTCATCATTTGCTCAGGGATGTTCTAAGGGCTCAGAGTGCCCCAGAGGTCTCAGTTACTTTCACTTTTGTTCCTTTCTTCTCTGAGTGACCCTCTTTGAGTTTTTTCTCTGGGAACAGTTGTCACTTTATTTTTGATAGTGGACCTTTCAGTTGTAGTCTTCAGAATTACTCTGAGCAGTGCGATTTTATTTATTTGGTTTCTACCACAGAGCTCTTCTTCCTAACCTCTTTTTCTTCCTAATCTCCATTTTCCAGCCATGCTTTTGCTGCCCCCATTCTCTTTCCTTATCTATGTACCCCCTTGTCTCTTCTTTTCTCCCTTCTTTCTCTATTCTCCATCCATGCATCACCTCTCCTTGCTTCCATTGTGATAGAATTATCAAGCACCGCATCTCATTTTCAACTATCCTTGAAGCACGGTAGAGGTGTTTACAGTGAATTGGGGACATTGACCTTAGACCTGAGTGTAGCATCAGAGCTTTGCAACATTTTGTGTTAAATTCACGGATAGGACTCAGATGATCCCTATGGATGGATTTTACCTTGAGATAAGATAATCAGGACTCAGTTCCTCAGTCAGTTTTCCAGGATGCCATAAAATTTAGAAAGATTGGTTTGGACCTTCTGCTTGGGTTTAAACATCTCTGATTCTAGTACCATTGTCTCCATAGCAGTGCTATGGGAATATCTTTAAATCTCCATAGCAGCTCTAACCTGTGGACATATAATGATGGTCACAAATGTGAGCCATAGATATAATTTTAATTGTTTTAGTAGGCACATCTCAGTATAGACCAGACACATTTCTGTTGCTCAGCAGTCCCATGTGCTAGTGGCTGCTGTATTTATTGGATAGGGCAATCTGGGTAGTAGTAAGACATGACAAGAAAGAGAGGCTTCAAGCAGGTAATGAACTTGAGATTTATGCTCCCAGAAAAACAAGTGAACAGAACAGGTGCTGTACATGTACATGTCCACATGTAAGGTGGACTCGGGAAGTCTCTTAAAGTCCAGCATCAGTCTTCAGTGAACTTCGTCAGATAACTGGTCAGCTAAGGGGTGGAAACAGGTAGAAGGCCTGAGGTCACTACCATTCCACAAAAACACCTAGTTCTCTTCCCTTCTCCCTATTTCCACCTCCCTTGCTTAAATTACTTGATTTCTTGGAAATCTAGGACTTAAGCAAATAAAGCCTAATCTTGCTGATGAAAATAACTCATCAGTTAATAGTTCTTTTGAAGGTCTTTGAAATTCTTCAAGCACACTGTCCTCCTTTCTGTACTTTGGTTTACATAGATAGAAGGAGATTTACTTCATTCTTGGAATTAAAGTATGGTATCTTATTCCAGAAGGCTCAAAAGCCAGTAAATCTACTTTTCTAGTTTGCATGTCTCAGTGACAGGAGGTGCTGCCCACCCCACCCCCATCTGAGTAGAAGTGAATTTGAACAAGCCCTGCTTCCTTTGCCTTGGTTAAGCATTATCTTATGTTCTTTGGGTTACTCTTGCATAACACCATTGCAAGCATAAAGTGAACGCGCCCCCATTTAACTTTGGTCTGAGTCTGTCTTGAGAATGAAGATACAGGGGTTTGGGGGTGGGGATTTGGTGAGTTGACAACAGCTAGCTATATAAAAAGGGAATATGGGTCAGCTTCAACTCCTCCCACTGTAGTCTCTCAACCCCTGACTTCCAACCATTTTCTTTCCTCTGTAATGAGGAGTTTGATTTAGATGAGGAAACTCCTGGTGTTTCTCATGAGTAGGGGGTGCTTTCAGTTCTCCACATGTAAGAGGGTACTGACTATAATAGTAGAGAATTGGGTACCATTGGTTCTGCAGTTGATTAGCTCCTTCTAAAAATGAGTAATTGGAAACCCTTAGATCTCACGAAGCCTAAGGTCCTGGTAGTCTCCCTGCTGAGTTTTGCAGAATACTGGATGTGTTATTCATCTGTGCTCTTAAAGAGATAGGGTCTGAGTGGTGTGGTTCTAATTAATGTTTTGGGAAGGGGCTATGCAGGGACAAGGGGCAGGAAGGAGATGGCTAACCCACAAGGGTCCAGTGGTGTTTACTAGAGGAAAATTGTTTGCTGGGTGACACATAAGGCTTTGTGATAGTAAGTCTGAAGAACTATGTTTAGAAGTAGGATTGGAAAAGTACAGAGGTCAAATTATTACCATGTGTTTAGGAATGTGGAATGTTGCTTGGATAAAAGGGAAAGAAAAGAATGAAAGTAATGTCCTACGGGGTGTTTCAGTGTTTTGTTTCTAAATAGCTTCAAATTATTAAATATATTAATTATATATTAAACATATTTAGTGTAGTGTTATCCATCCATCATTGAATTCTCTTACTTAATGTTACAGTTCATACTCTTGGATTTTCTCAATATACTGTCATAGTCTATCAGGAATGATAGTTCTATTGCTTTTAATATTTAAGTCTTATTTCATATCATGTTGAGTTATAGATATCTCCCCAAATAATGCTAAATTTTAATGATGGTAGTAATCATTCTTGCTTCTGATTTTAATAGGGATGCTTCTGGTACAGGAATTATTAACATCCTTAGGGATCTGTGAATGAACTTTAGGGAGAGTCTGTTAAACCCTCAGAACATATATGCACATTTGATTTGATGAGACAGTATGTGTGTGAGGGTGTTTATATGTCTATATGATTCTTATATATATTATCATATTCTTATAGTTACATATTACCATAATTATATATTTTAATATAGTTTATATCATTATTAAACTTACAGTTTCAATTATATAACATATATCTCTTTATTCCTTTATTTCTTTATGCTATGAGATTATTTCTTTGAGTTCATCTTTTATTTTCTTTGTTTTAAAACATCTTTCCTTAGGGATCTTGGATATCCCCCTGAAACAGTCGGTTTTGACTGATAATAGTGTCAGCTGAGGGGAAACAGCGATTGAGGGAATCCAGGCAGTTGTGAGCTTTAAACTTGGTGGAGGCTTGAGATACTTGCTAATGGCCGAGGGAGGGCATTCTCCCAGCCTTTCAGTACGCATTGAACTCATGGAGGATTGACTAAAGAGGTCCATAGATTTTGAAACTCGCAGTGGTTTAGAAACTCTGCTGTTTAGGTGACAAATTAAATAAATTGATTAAAGAATTCAACTACTTGTCCCAAATGTACTGTATTATGCCTAAACCAAGCTATACATGAGTAGGGTAAAGCTGTTTTTTTCCTCCAGTGGTGCCATCATTTGTCAATGATGTCAAAAAGCTTGGAGAAATGATGGAGGCTATCACATTGGACAATGTTCTTCAACCCATTGGAAGAACAATTTACAGTTTCATAGGCATTACAAGGGACAGACCTTGAAGAGCCTGTTTAAAAACTCCATATAGGTTCCATAGAAGGCAACATGCTTCTTGTTTTAGGAAATGATAGGAGGTAGAGGATGAGACCAGCTCTTACTTACCTTAGTACACTTCATGGCAGGTAGATGCCTTGTCAGCAGCAGCCAGTGAGGATCTTTAATCCAGTTTCTTTGGAAAATGCATTTCTGCAGTGTTGGGCTATGGCTCAATCAGAGATTATTGACATCTTACATTTAAGTTGGAGACATTAAAAATCCTGAAGAAGCTAAAAGTAGCACTTGAAAAAAATGCATGTAAATTGTAGCTATCAAAATCTCCTGTGGAGTGGTGACAATATTTTATCTTAAACAAGATCCTGAGAAGCCTACTTCCTATCTGTATTCTTGGGAACCTGTGACCTGTTTCTTTCTCTAGGCAGTGACTGACTTCACATGCATTTGTGTGCAGAAGCACTTCAAATGATGACCAGTGAAAGCGTTATTAACCATTTAAATGGAAGAACCATGTTAAGAGGGTTTATTACTTCTTAGCCTCATAAATGAAAAGAGACCTACTCACGATGGCTATTTCCTTTTCTAGCAGATAGGAGAGGCAGAAACACAGCCAAGAATTACTTTTCCCTGATTATTCTTTATGTAGTTTGCTAAGTCAAACTGGAAAAGGAAAAATAAATGCCAGAGCAAGGAACCGAAGATATGAAAGTGAACAAAACCTGTGAACTTTAACTACTTTGATAGTCAGTTGGAACTCTGCATTCGGGCCTTACCTGCTTCAGCACAGGACACTTCAGCATACTCAGCGTCTTAGAGATGAAAAGGATGGTCTCCATCCTGGGGGCGTTTAACAAGGTAGGCTTAATTATACCATAAGGCAGAGAGTTAGGGTTATAATAAAAATATAAAATATGATGGGAGCCTGGAGGACATGAAGGAATACAGAAGGTAGAAGCTTTTGAGCTTTTCAGTTCAGAGGTGGACTTCTGGAAAGAGTCCATTCCAGGCCAGAGTATCAGCAGGGGCAAGGCTGCAGACGTGGAAGTATTCAGGAAGGGTCTGGAGTGAGAGACAAGGTTGTGGAACTAGCAGGGAGCCATGTTATGACATCCTCCAATGCCCTTTACTGTGCTGGCAGAGGTAAGTTATTGGAGTGTGTGAGGAAAGAAATGACATGAACAGTGTTTTAAGACCATTTGGCAGCCAGTATCCGGCATTTTGGGAAAGACCAATAATGCATAGGAGTTGAATCAAATCAGTTTTCAAAACAACCTTTCTCAGTGTCATTGGACTCCTGAAGGGGTGCTAATTTGTGTCTTTCTTCCTTCCTGAATTCATCTCTTTATTCATTCATCTAGGAAAATAGTATTTAGCATCTACCTTACATGTGGCCTCCATCCTTACATATATGTGGCTCCTTGTACTTTAAAATGCCTCTATCAGCTTGTTTTCCTTAATACACTGTGAGGTAAATCGGGCAGATGTTATTATGGTTCCTACTCTGTACATGTGGAAGCCGAGAAATTTTCAAGGTCAAAAGCTGCCATGTGGTGATTTAGCACAGAATTTGGGTCTTCTGATTCCTTAAGCAAAATATGACTTACACCTTTTGTAAAACACTGGATCCTGTGTGGAATGCCAAGGGCTATGAGCCCAATGATCTGTGCTCTGAGAGAGGTAAAAATCTTGCTAGGATAGGAGGCCAAGCAATAGAATCCCTCCAAACTAACCAGTTACGTAAATGATTTAAAAAAAATTGATTCAGGTGGTAATATACATACCTTAAACATGTTTCAGCAACTTAAACATCTGAATGCTTATTTATTTACCAGTCTTTTGATGTAGGACCAATGACTTTTCTTTGATTGAGGGTCTTCTTTTTGGAGTCCATTTCAATCATCTCTCTTGCATAACTCTTGTATAATTTAAAGGTATTGATTTCTCTAACATGGAATGAGAACTTCAAAATATTTGTGAAGCAATCTTGAGTGCATAAACACTTTAGATTCTAAAATTTCCCCCAAAGATCTTTTATAGATATCTAACCCACATCTAATTTAGCAGCAGTGTTTTTAAAGCTGTTCACCTTTAAAAAAACAAACTTTTTAAAATGTAGGTTATGTAGATAAACAGCTTGCCTTCTTTTTCTACCCTTTTAATGTAATATTTAGTTAAATTATGTAAATACTAACAGCATACCACTGTCATAACCATGTCTGTCATAAATGGGTTTGGGAGCAAACACAGTCACTCTTGGTAAATATCCAACTTCATTGGTGGGAGCTGAAATAAATTGGCATATTAGAAAGCAGCATTCCAGCCAAGAGCATTCACTGTGCCATGGGCAACTGTTAGTGTCTTTCACACAGGGAATGGTGGACAGCAGCTATTCTGGTGAGTTGGTAAGAGAGATTCAGCTACAGTTGAATGGACAGCAGCCTGCACGACTAAAGAAGTCCAGAGTATGGTATTTAAGGTGGTCCAGGAAGATTTATGACAGGCTTAGAATGTTTTGGGGGTCGGAAAAATGGGCGGGAAACAAGAAGAAGGGTTCTGGGTGAGTGTATGTGTGTGTGTAAGGTGTGTGTATGTGTGTGTGTGTGTGTGTGTGTGTGTGTGTATAAAATTTGCCAGAAGTTTTGAGTAAGGGAAAGAAGTCCATTTCCTCAAAATAGGAAAAGTGGAAGAGAAAGATCCTCTATTCAGATTCCCAAGTTATACTTGGTGAAGGAAGCCTATCATACTAAATGGGTTAAAAGATTTTTATTTACTTCCTAATGTAAAATAATTGTGGTAGTTGGAATCTCAAGGCATTTGGTTTCCTACCATCCACGTGGACCGCATCTTATCCATTCCAGCAAATGAGAAGTCACCTTGTATTAAGAAAACCACCAGGAAGGCATTTATTGTTTCCCTTACAGATCCGCTCTGATGTTCTGGCCCTTGATAATAGCCTTTTACCCATTTATAAATAATAATTAGGTCTTGCTTCTAATGTGTAGTCTGAATTATCCCAAAGTGATATAACTCTTTTCATACATTCTTTATTCTGAATCTACTAAGTGGAAAAAAAGAGAAAAAGCATGGAGTCATTTCCCATCCACAACTTTCAAAGTAACTATGAAGTACTAAATGTGTGTATCTCTGTTAGCTCTGTATGTGTAGATGTGTGTGTATGTAAATGTGTGTAAACATAAACATGTGTAAAGCATAGTGTGTAAATAAAACACACACACATACAAGTGCACACACATACCATAGTTTGGGCAGATAAAACAAGGAGCCATCTGGTCAGGTTACCCTGTCACAGACATTCTCACAGGTATAATTTGAAAGCCAAAGTGCTGAGGTTCTGTCTCCTGGATAACCTGGCTGCAGAGAAAGGTCCTTTTACCTCAGTTTCTTTTAACTGATCCTTTCTGGCCACTTTCTCTTCCTCTTTCTTGTTCTCTGCCACAGGTTAAACAAGATCTGACTCTCATATCAGTTTGCTAAGCTCTCCCTGATTTGTAAATTGGTTTGCTACTAAATATGTCAAAATAGACTCTACTGTCATGTATAACTAAAAAGAATAAATAAAAATTTTTAAAAAATTGATGAAGGTTCAGTCTCCTGGCTTTTCTTTATTCAAGGCAGTAGTGGTGTTCAGTAGAAATATAATATAAGCCAAACATATGAACCATGTATGTAATTTAAAAAATTTGAGAGCTACATTGAAAAAATAAAGTGAAATTAATTTTTATACATTTTATATAATAGTATACTTAAAGTATTATTTCAATATGTAATTAATATAAAAAGCTGATAATTAGATATTTTACATTTTTGTGCAAAATCTTCTTAATCTAATGTATAGTCTATGCAGCACATTTCTATTCAGACCAGTCATATTTCAAGTGCCCAGTAGCCACACATGGCTAATAGCCACCATAATGAATAAGTATGTGTCCCATGGCTAGGACAGGGAGCAAGTCATTTCTGAGTCTTAGAACCCAGTTAGTAGTGGAACCTGTTGTTAGACAACCTCCACCAGACAGTCTGCCTGATATGAACTAATCATGCCCCTAAACCGGTTGGAATTGGTGTTTTGTGGAGCCTGGGCCTTTGATATGCCACTGTGTGTTTGATTTCACCGTCGGGGGAACAGATGGATTCCTATAGAGTTCTGAATAAAGGGAATTGTTCCTCAGAAATAGCCTGGTTGAGCAACAAGTATAGGATTTCCTGGTTGATAGCCAAGCCTGAGCAGCTTTTCTATAGATTGGTTGGCACATATTTCTCCCACTTCCTAGAGATGCCCTAGAATTAGAAGGTGAAAAACAGACCTGTATTACCATGGGAAACCTTAAAAGACAGTATGTTCCTGAAACTGACCAGGTTGGAAACTCTGTCCCAGGGTCCAGGATGGGTGAGGAAGAGTCCATGACAGCACGGCTTTCCTACTGCTCATGCTCCAGAGTATTCCATGAGCTGCTTTCTTTGCTGAGGGACCCAAAGTTACAGATGAATATGGAAAAGTTTTACTTCATGACTTAGGAAAAAAATGGCGATATTATTTTTGTATTAAAATAATTGTAGCTATATGATGGACAAGATGTGACATTCCTTTGATCTGAAAACTAAAACAAGACTTGAGCTAAAAGTGAATTGCTTTGGGAAATACCATCTTTTTCCTTGGGCTTTGAGATAATTTTCCTTGTTTGTTAGGAATACTTGTGAAAGCACGGGCTTTCCTATTTACCCCACTACACTTCATCTCATCTGGAACTTAATGCATCTTCAGATTTCAGAGTGTAAAAACATGCAAGGAAACTCTGAGATGGACAGGCTTATAAAAGGGGCATTGTTTGCCAGGGGTGGGGAGACAGGGGCCTTGTTTCGGGGGACAGAACTTAATTTGAAATCAATAGTTTGGGAGGAAAGAACAATAACCAGTAAAGATTAATTTCAGGAGAAATTTAGTTAAAATGGTATGCAGACACTCATGGATGCATATGTGCATACTCTTTTCTTCAGAGTAGCCAAAGTTCTCTTTTTCCTTCTTGTGTCATTGTTTTTATTTGATTATTATTTTACTGAAATTGGATGACTATGGCCATATTACTTAGATGATTGTCTTATTCCCTTTAGGATTCCAATTTGCTTTTTAAAATTTTCTAACTTCTTTTGCTTTCTTCTGATTTTAATACTAATTCATGTGGACTAAAAAATGAATATAAAGATACCTATTATTATTGTGATATTAATGCCATCTTATTACTTGTAGTTATTACTGGGGGTTTTTTAAGGGGAAACTTTAGGAAGAGGGTTGATGTTATGCTTTAGATGGTGAGTTGATTGCAAGAAAGATTAAATATGTGTCCATTACTTACATATTATGGTTTTATCTATTGACTAAATGCAATTGAAAATATATGAAATTGCAGCAATTACAGGCACACTCCTGTAATTCTAGTGACTTAGGAGGCTGAGACAAGAGGATTGCAAGCTCACAGCCAGCCTCAGCAACTCAGCAAGACCCTGTCTCAAACTAAAAAATAAAAAAAGGGCTGGGGACATTCTCAGAGGTAAAGTGTCCCTAGGTTCAATCCCCAGTATTAAAAAAAGAAAAGAAAATATATAAAATTAAATGGTTTCAGAAATAATTCAGCATGAAAAAAACCTAAAGTTAGAAAAAAAAATAAATTAATTGTGAATAAAATAATGCAGATGAGTGAGATAAGGGCTGTTACCCTTTATTCTGGTAAAGGTCTAATGATTCAGAATTAGGAATGCACGCACCATTTGTGAATGCTTCTGAAATCCAGTCACCAGGGCAGAAGGGACTTATTGATGATAAGTGTTTAGATAAAGCTGTTGGTGTATTCAAATGGAAACCTCTTTAATGTCCTAGATATAATCTAATAAGGCGTGGGATGGAGGTAATGGAAAAATGACAAAAAATTTTTAGATAACTTTTTTAGTAATGCTTCTGTAAAAGGGAGGAAGGCATAGGATGTTAACAATTGTTCAGATTCCTCCAGTCTTCTAGTCCAGGCCTTCTGTTACAATGGGCTTAAGGAAAGCTGGTGGTAGCATGGTGGCTCAACCTTGATACCAAGATCTCAGTGGCTGGCTTGTTGGGATGTTGTGACTATGTCTTTTCAGAGTGATGAAGTACTAGAGCTTGCTCCCCAGTCTTTAGGAATGGCACAGAGTCTGCAACCTATAACCTAGGTCTGCTCCTGGGAATATGGATTACAGAGGTATGAGAACTTCATCTTCCCCAACCTCAGGGCAAGAGACATTGGCTGTGATCTGCCATGGCTAGAGAAAACCACCGATTGTCATTTGTCTTGAACTGGCTTCCTGGTGGGGAAGATGCACACCAGCAGCTGTGACAGCTGCAGTAGTTACAGAAGTGAGCGTCCATTTCTCCACTGGTCATTTCAGAACTCTTACCCCGAGGGAAAGCCTGACTCACAGAAGATTTGGGACATCAGTGCTTCAGGATTTAATTAGAGAAAGCCAACTCTGGAAGAAAGATGTCAAGTGGACATATACCATGGTGGATAGGTGTGTCTGACTCATGAGGAATGACACAGAGGGGGAAAGCTTGTTCAGAAAATTGTTCATTTTCTTGCTATTAAGAACTGAGAAAATTGGTGGAAATTTTATTTCATTTCTCAGAAAGGGTTAAGGTTTCTTTGGTCACTTCCTAGTGGCCTTTGTGAGTTCAGGCGGCTACAGTGGTTTAGCACAGCAAGGTGGAGAAATGTTTGGCACTTTAAAAAAAATTATTATTATAAACTGGTAGCTCTAGGTAGATCAGGAAGGAAGTTAGAATGTGGGGGATGATTAATATCTCCTCTCATGTGGGGAAGCTCTCATTCTCAAACCCAAAAGAGTTATATTCACAGTTATATTTGTCTTCCTATCAAAGTAACAGTTCTCTCTCCTCCTGTCTTATCTGTTCTGGGCAGAGCTAAGGGGTAAGGGAGGATTAAATATTGAGTGTGTATTTAGAGATCACCTTCCTACCTTTTGGTCTTCCCTTTAGTGACATTGTTTCTGTCTCTTAGGTAACACTTTGGGGAAATAAAATCCATGTGAAACAGGCATGGGAAATCCCAGTTCCTTGCCCAGGGAGGGGTCTTAAAGGCATACCCCTGACATTGTACTTGCTGGTACAGAAACAAGACAGGGTGGCGACAGGAAATTCCTGGGAAAGATTTTTGTTCTAGGACATTCTTAGGTAGAAATTCTGAGGAAGGAATTCCGGGCAATCCCTGGTCAAAGGTAGAATAAAGGGAACATGCAGGAGACTCAGCCTGTCCATGTGAAGCTGCTGGGCTAGTGAATTAACCAAGGAAGGGGAGGCTATTTAAAACCACACCAAACTGGATCAAGTACTGAATAGCAGAGGACTGGAAAAGACAAAATGTGTTTCCAGTGTTTCAAAAAACAGGAAGAGCAAAATGAACCTGTCAGTAGTTATACTCTCAATTTAAAGCTAACCTCAAGTGGAACTGTGGAAAAAACATTGTGGGGGAAAAAAAAAGAGAGAGATGGGGAGGAGGCCTGATTAATGAGAGGGTTAAGTGGGTCCGAAGAATCAACAGTTTAATAAACTATACTTAAAAAATTATATTTATGAAATTGGGGATAAAAAAGATGATAGAATTTGATAATGAAAATACTACACTAAAATAACGGAATTTATCCTTGTGAAAGTGTCACACTAAAATAACTGGGTTTATGGTTTAAAAAGTAATAATTAATCATGAATCATCAAAAAATACTTGTAGGTTTTCAGCCCATGCCTCAGGGCTCATTAGACTAAGCCTAAAGTAGAGATTTCTTCTTTCACTTCTAACTACTACTTTTGCTTTCATTTTCATATTTAAAAATATTTGTAGTCCTATTATAGATTCAATTATTATTATTTTTTCTTTTTGCTATGCTAGGGATTGAACCTGGGGCCTCCTGCATTCTGGGCAAGAGCTCTACCATTGAAGTATGTTTATATTTCAGCTCCTTGAATAAAATCTGTCTGATTTTATTCTGGCTGCTGTAAAGTTGCTATGAATGGCTATTCATTCTTTCTATACTCAAAATTTTTATGATTCCATAATATTCCACCTGGAGACTGTGCTTCACCATACCTTGTGTTGAATATCAGGTTATTTCAAAGATATTTTTGCTGTTCCGAATAACCTGCTATGAAAATCTTTGCATAATCACACCTTTCTCCTTGTTTTGGATTATTTCCTTGAAATTATGTTTGAGATAGGATGAGTGAAGGAAATGAACATCTGGGTGACTTTTTATCCTTAAGATTACTTTCTAAAACTTATTTTTCACATTGTGGAGGAAGAATGGATGTAGCCACCTGGGTTTACTGCCACTACACCAATCGAAGGATTCCCTTAAACTTAGGGCTGCTGGAAATGATTCTCACCTGAGGTGATATTGAGTCATCTCCAAGGGAATCCTAGACTTACAAAAATACATTTTTAATGAATTTCTGTAGAAAAAAGAAAGAAAACCTTCTGCCAATCTGAAGCTTTAGATAGCTCTTCCTGGAAGGGTTTGTTTTTTTCTGGTTCGAATTATCTTAAGTAATAGATTTGGGGCTGATATACTTAGGAAATAAGTGAGATTTTAATAAATGGAATATTGTTTTAGATAAGACAGGACCTTAAGATGCCTTTCACATTGTGGGGGCTCAATACTGTGAGTAAATGAAATGTTGAGGGAAACTTGTTATCGACAGTCACCTTGAAGTGAAGTTTTCTTTTGGTCATGTGGTGAAAATTAGACTGTTCTGCTTGACGTTTCAGATATTTTTCCACCCAGGTTTTCTTAAAATGAGGTTTGCTTCTATAGTTCACTGTTACAGCTAATATTTGCAAATACTGTAACAAAAAACTGTTTAAACATGAAAACAAATATTCAATCTGTCACATCCTAACCCTTGTGGAAAGGAAAATACTTTAAAAAATGGGAATTCTTAATATTATAAATGGTTTGCAACAGAAACCATTTTAAAACTTACAACTTTAATAAGTGAAGGAGACAAACTGATATAAACCACACACATATTTAGTGCATGAGGTCATCAGTCTCCTTCTCACCTTCAAAACAAAAGATTTCCCCTCTTCTCTAGTTTTTCTTTTTTCTTACTTGCTTTTTTCCCTTTCCTTTTCATTCTTTTTTTTTTTTTTTGACAACCACGTCAAGTTTTCCTGGCTGTGGGTAGGGAGCAGTGCT